>NW_026589425.1:0-224 GCF_907164565.1 Psammomys obesus | reverse complement strand
GAAATTTTCAGGCAAATGGTGGGAAGTAGAAAAGATCATCCTGAGTGAGATATTTGAAGCAGAAAGATACACATGGTACATACTCACTTATAAGTGGATATTAGAAATATGATACAGGATAAACATACTAAAATCTATACACCTAAAGAAGCTAAGCAAGAAGGAGGACCCTTGGTAATATGATCAAGCCTCACTCAGAAAGGCAAACAGGTCTCACACAGGAA
>NW_026589424.1:0-2492 GCF_907164565.1 Psammomys obesus | reverse complement strand
ACTTGGCAGTCAGATGTGCAGAGGCAGCTCAGGGCTGGGCCTCACAGGAGGAAGCAGATGATGGCAGAGCACTGGCAAGTGCACATGACAGAAGTTAACAGCCAGGGAGTGGCCATGCAGGTTCTGAGTTCCCAGTGACACATTAATAACAGGTGGGGGTATAGCTCAGGGGTAGAGCATTTGACTGCAGATCAAGAGGTCCCTGGTTCAAATCCAGGTGCCCCCTTCCTAGGGTTTCTTTTAGATGTCAGATAGTAAATTGCCTTCATGTAGTACATGTCGTTATGGTCAACAAGAAAATAATAGAATTCCTGTTGCCTACATTTGTCACATGTCCTAGATGGTGCCCATTATGCACCGATTTCTGTTTACTTATGTACTGGATTTTCTCATGCTTCACTGTTTGCTAATCTCTGAGGCACATTCTGATCATAGTCACAGTTATGGCATGGATTTTCCTCTCTGAATGTGACTTCATGGCTCACTCACTCCAGGATATTAAGGTTAGAGGAGGCTTGGAGCAGAATCAGCATCTGAAAACCCTGTCTTTCATCCCTCAGAAAGGCCTTCCCTAGCCCATAGACTGGTGCTCCTCACTTCCAGCTCCTCCTCTCTGTGATTCAGTTCCTGCACATTCTGAGAACATAGTGACTCCTGAATTGTCTCCCATTTATACTAAGACTCTGAGGTAACAGGACAAAGACTCACCTTTCCTGTTGTCCTCAACATGGATGAGAGGGAGAACATTATTCATAAGCTTCGCGAGTGTTTATTGTGTGAATAAATGATGCAGTAAAGTACTGAGCACCCTCCTGATGTCTTGGTGTGCAGATAAAGTGTTCTCTGAGCTGTAGGTTTGGGCCATTGAAGAACCAGAACCAGCATCTTATGTCTTGGACACGGAGTGAACTTAAGGGAAACATCCTAGATAAGTGTCTTTTCTACGTCTAAAGCTGATGTTTTTAGGACACCCAAAACAGAGACAGAGCATTGGAGTAGATGAACTAAGGTTGGAGAGTAGGTTGGAGGATAGACTGAAATAGAGGACTCTTCTCAGCTTCAAGATCATTAGAGGAAGCATTAAATCCTAAACACATCACAAGCCTGAGCACGGTGCCCAGGTTGAAGAAGTACTAATGAGATGCCATCTTACCTATATGTAGGGGTATTGCTCAGGGGCCGGGCATTTGCTGGTATCCAGGTGCCCCCTTGCTTATATATGCTTTTGGTAGTTAACTTACCACATTCACCTGAGGCAGAGCCTCAGTGAGACTTGTTCTCCATTAGTTGGTTTGGCTCTGCATCTCCCTGGAACATCAGTTTCCAGCCGGGTTTGTGGGAGAAGGTCTTCTCCACAACAAAATGTCACAACCCTCTGATAAGCATGCAGGAGAGAGAGACCCTCGGCAATGCAGCATACTGTCACCCCTCTTTGGCTGGTCTTCCTCTCAGGGCTGCAGACCTGAGCCAGGAGACTCGGCTGTGGGGCGTGGCCCAGGCAAGTAGAGTGGCTGCTTTGGCAACAGCTGGTTCCCCTGGTCCTGCAGATGAGCTTGAGCTTCAGAAGCAGCTACCCCAGGGCCATGTTACCTGGTTGTGCTGGTCAAGATCAAAGCCTGAGAGACATAAGAGCCTAAACGCCAGGAGAGTCTGGGGTTCGGCCATGAATTCTTCAGGGGTAAGACAAGCCCTTCTTTCACAAGTGCTACAGCCTGACAGAAATATTCAAGTAGATGCTGTGTGTCTTTACTCCATGTGAGCAGGGACTGAGAAGCCTTGGGCGGTGGAAGGGGCCCTTGGGGTGAGTGTCTCTCATTGGTTGGGGTTGGCATGCTGGCGATGCCCTATTTACATGAAGGTGGCTGCTATGAGGCTGAGTGTCAGTAACCACTGTAATGAAATTTTTTGTTTCTTTAACAACTCGGTCCTGTTATGTAAATATATATTTGTTTTAATCCCAAGTGTGGGAATTTATTTTGGGCTCTAATTTGCTCTAGGCTGATGACTGCCTCCTGTGGGGGTGGTCTTTGCCAGTTGGTAATGGCCTTCCTCCTACAGCAGCATGGAGAGGGGTGTGGTCCAGGATTCTCAGGGATAGAAATATGAGAGTAGGGAGAGAGAAGTTGTGGCCTGTGGCCCATGGTGTCTGGTGGCTTGGAGAGATGCTCACCCCCAAACAACCCATAGACCCTAAGTAGCCGGGAGAAGTAAAAGGATCTGCACCCCTCTCCTAACCAACCTTCTCCTTATACAGAGGATTGGGGGTTGAAAGGGAAAGGCTTTAAGGAACCCCCAAGAAAGTAGAGTTTAAAAACTATCACAACAATCCACCTGGGGACTATGGGGGCCGCTTGTGTGTGCTCTGTGGCTTACGTGGCCACAAGACTAAGGAAATCCACTCATGACCCTTCATCCTTGTCCCATTTTAGAGGTTTGTGGTCCAGTGAGAGTGAGGTGCATCATGACATTCCATTAGAACTAATGGGAAGGGG
>NW_026589423.1:176-2219 GCF_907164565.1 Psammomys obesus | reverse complement strand
CACGGGAAAGAGTTAGGTTGAGTGTTGTCAATCCCAGATCCCGGGCCCAGATCTCTCTGCCAGAAGCAGCCTGGCGGTAGAACCTATGTTTGCTGATCCGGTGAGAGTACTAGGTAGGTTTGAGTGTCCTCAGATCCAGAGCTTGGGTTTTTCTGCTAGGGGCTGCTGGGTGAGCTGGAGAGACTGTGCTGTGCTTGGCAGGCTGCCTCTCTGTCCTTCCCCTCTGAACTTCCCCTCCGCTAGGGCAAGCTTACGGAGGTGCTCTTAGGGGATTGCCAGAAGGGGTTGGGGCTTCTCAGTTCGATCCTGAGCCACGGTTTCTCTGCCAGGGATCGGGGAGTGGGGGCGCTGGTGATAGAACTTGCTGCTAGACCTTATTGTGCTGGACGCAGGGGAATCTCAGGACGTGTAGAATGACCACAGTCCCAGATCCCGAGCTGTAGTTTGTTCGCTAGGAGCAGCCGGCAGCACTGGAGTTCCAACACTGTGAAGCCGCTGTGTGCCTCTTTATCCTTCTGCTCTGCCGCAGCAGGGTTAAGGCGGTGTTTGGAGGAGTGCCCGAAAGGATTGGGTTTTCTCAGCCCCAATCTCTGGTTGGGGTACAGACAATGTGGTCTTTGGCAGATTCTGCTGGTCGCCTCCTGCCTCCTCCGAAGAGGGAGTAGGGATTTTGAGCTGGGCGCACAGCTGCTCTCTGTGGGCAACAGGAGCTCAGTTGTGATGGTGGCGGGTACCCGCAGTCAGGGAGACCTTCCAGGGAAAGACTGAGTGGCCCATGATCAGTCTCACAACTTTGCTTCCCCGTGGGTTTTTTTTTTTTTTTTTTTTGACTGGGACTCTCAGTCTCTGGCACCTTGTGCCCATCATTCAGCCTGGGAAAGTGATCGGGACACGCAGACTTATGGCACCAGTCCGGAGACCCAAAGCCTGAGTTACCCAGGATTTCTTCTGGGTTCTGGCTGGGCAGCCGAGAGTGGACCCAACTGATTCCCACGCCGTGGGAGCCTCCCCTCACCTGAGCAACACGATAGCTGTTGTTTTAGGGCCCAGAGTTCAGTCTCCTGGTCGCTGCACGGAGTGTGTTGTCCTGCTTCTCAGACAAGGTGTTCTCCCGGTGCCACCATCTTGGCCCTCCTCGAATGTCAGATTTTGGATTTTAGTTGTATTCAATCTGTAATACTTTCATTTCATTCTTATATTTGTGTGAGGCCACTTATTATTAGTTTCTTAGACCTCCAGAGTGAAATATATAATTTGTTTTTAAAGGAATCAATTTTTACATATATAGTATTCATTAGAGAAATTTGTGCTTTTCTTTGCAGCTTCTGGAGAAACTAAGGATCTTTCTCTCTTTCACTTTGTCTGTTTGCCTGTCTCATGGATTTTCATCAGACATTTGACTACACCCTTCCATTAGGGAACTAGTAAATAGTTTTAGTACATTAGGCTTCTTCTTAGAGCACAGTGTGAGCCTCAACTTGCAGGACATGGGGTCAGGAAGAGAGACATGTAAGAATATGGAACTTGAAAGCAGGATGGAAAGTCTGTGTTACAAAGGATTTTGTATCTGTCTGGGCATACAGATTCAACACCACAGTAAATGAAGAAGTGGTATTAGTTTTGTCATAACTTCTTAAGCCATGAACAGAAATTAAAGAATCAGAAGATAGAAGACACTTCTAGCTAGAGACATGATGGTGCTTATTACCATTGACAACAAGGTGAAACATCAGAGGGAAAAGAGGAGTAAGGTCCTACATCATCCTTCGAAGGGTAAAGTTGGAGTTTCCATTTCATTTCTACTTTCCAAAACTTAGAAAAATGAGCAACCATCTTAAGAAACATCCTAAAAAACGCTATCTGGGACATATATTTGGACTTAGCCAAACTGATTTTTATTGATATTATGAAACACTATGACAAAAAGCAAACTTTGGGAGGAAACAGCTTATTTTATCTTACAGCTTATAGTCCATCACTGAAGGAAGTCAGGGCAGGAACCTGATTGGAATAACTTAAGGAGAGGCCATGAAGAAATGTTGC
>NW_026589423.1:0-166 GCF_907164565.1 Psammomys obesus | reverse complement strand
CAGCACCTCAAAACCAATGCTATGACTCACAACCAAACATTGGTAGATGCATAGGAAGTGTTGGAGAATAGTGGGAGGAAAGAGAAAAGAGGGAGTGAGAGAAGCTCCACAAGAAAAACAACAGAGCCAAATAACCAGGGCCCAGAGGAGTTTGTTGAGACTGAAG
>NW_026589422.1:1140-1627 GCF_907164565.1 Psammomys obesus | reverse complement strand
CTCATACAGATATCATAGTCCAAGAAGAACATAAGATACAGCAAACTAGATTCTCACAAGTATTTAGAGATGACGATTGAAAAGAAATAAGTTCTTTAGTAAACAGATGGGACTGACTGTGAAAGATGGGCTCATTTCCTGACTTTTAAGGTGCAACAGTGCAGCACTGAGCACCGTGTCCTCATCACAAGCTAGGAGAGCAGGCTATGTTAACTCTAGTCTTACTTTCATATCTGTCTAATTCAAGTAGGAGAGTAAAGTTAAAACATTTTCATTTGTACTTTTTCTCAATCTGTATTTCTCTGGCTGTCATTCAGCTCTTCATATAACCACAGGCACTTTAAAACTATACCTGGCAGACCCAGGGAATCTATAGAAACCACACAACCCACATATATAGCTAAAAGATGTCTTAATAGAATTTTTCAGTTTCCCTATTTACCCTTGAGACCCAGGATCACTGACACTGTTAGAAGAAATTCTTTGT
>NW_026589422.1:0-1130 GCF_907164565.1 Psammomys obesus | reverse complement strand
TTTTTATGTAATAAACCCCAATTATACCTTCTCAGACTGGGTAATACCATTGGACCACTGGACCTATTATAATTTTGGTATTGACCAAAACATTATTAAACACCTGACCTCCAGAGGCCCCTACTTTATGTGAAGTGCTACAATATTTCTTGGTATCTCCAGGAATCCATATTAATTCAGAACTAGCATACAATAGATACAAGAAAGTTTGATTTTTCTTTCCTTTACCCTTGTGTGTAATTACTCTTGTAAAAGGTAGTAGGTCCTTCTGAGAAAGGACTGCAGAAAGGCTAAAAGTAAAACTTTTAGGGGATTTGTCAAGCTTTTTCTTCAGGGAAACCTGTAGTACCTTCATTCAAGAGGTTCTAGATTCATTTGCTAATATCCCACACCCTTAAAATCCATTCCTCAGATTTCAGTTTGCCATCACACAGCTTTTTAAAGCAATTGACCACATGGAGTGTCTGCACAAGGTAATAAACTCCTTTATAACACAAACTGAAGGCAGTTAGCAAACTTTTGCTTAAGGTGTTTTTATACATCACTCAACTTGGTAGCATTAGTGCACTTCTAGACATGTTCCTATGTGAAAGCACAGTACATAATACTGTACATTTACACATGCTTAAGCTTCTTTAAGCAATTAGCTTCATGGTGTCTTTGCACAAGGCAATGACACCTACATGTGAAAGGCAGAGGCCATCTTGTTTAACACATATCATTCACATTTCTGTGAGTTATGAGAATCAAATTTATGTTGTCATGTGTGCACAGCAAGAACATTGATTATCTAGCTGTCATACATATCATCTTGCTACAGAACTACTGCATTCTGTTCTTGTCTTCAAAAAATGTGTAAGAATTAAATAAAAAATAACAGCCCAATTACTATTGCAAAGGAAATGAAGACATGATCACATTTACACAAGTAATGTTTATTGCTTACTATTTCGATTAAGGACTATAATTAAAAAAAAGATATAAAAGAAAAATTGTGGGAAGCTGTTTAAATAAAATGCTTGATTGCTGGCTTTCCTTTACATATGAGAAGATTGATTTTTGGCCTATTCTTGTTCCCTGAGGAATTTCAGAGCGAATGCTCCATAGACTTTAAGATGTGTCATAAGAAA
>NW_026589421.1:0-3424 GCF_907164565.1 Psammomys obesus | reverse complement strand
TTCATCATTATCAGTGGGAAGGGAGGGCTGTGTCTGAACACACAGACCAACATCATGATGGAAGCTGTGAAGACTGAGGAACATCAAAAGGATCCTGAGGACAACAGTCTGTCCCAGTTCCCATCAATGAGAGGCTTCTCTAAATGTGGGGATTGTCCCCACACCTTCGCACGACAGTCCTATAAATGCAGGCTGCCTCCTCATCTCTACCCACTGAGCTCCTGCTCACCAATCCTCCAGGTGACCCTCAGCCATGAAGACACTTGTCCTCCTCTCTGCTGTTGTCCTGCTGGCCTTCCTGGCCCAGGCTGATCCTCTGCCAGCACCAACTGAGGAGACTAAAACTGAGGAGCAGCCAGGGGTAGAGGACCAGGATGTGTCCATCTCCTTTGGAGGCCCAGCAGGGCTTTCTCTTCAGGATGCAGGTGAGTGGTGGTGCCCAGTAGGATGCAGGCCTGGAGTCTCCTGAGAGAGGGTTGAAGGTGTGGCCTGGAATCCCAGCAAGAGTAGTCTGCTGGAGGTAATTGTTTCTGCTCATCTCTCGGATATTCACTGTCATATCATAGAAGTAACAGTGAGAGTCAAAAAGTTTACCTGATTTTCTTTTTTAAGTTTTTTTGATCTAAAAATTATCTGTGGAATAGATTAAAAATATAGAACATATTGATTAGTACTTTTTTATACCTGATAATTTTGTTGTAGAAATAAAAATCTTCTTTGCTTAAAAGAATAGATTTAGGAACCATTTACCAATGCATGAATGTGTTGGGTTAGGAAAACACACAAAAACGTGAAGGACTGTGAAATGGGTGTTGAGTCCTGCATGGGATCAACACTTGTTAAATGTCTTATTTTCAAGTGTTTGAAGTGATCATGGGGCTGGCTGTGATGTCACCAAAAACAACAGACCTACTCTGTGCCCTGCACAGTGGATAAACTATCGCACATGGCTACCTCCTTACTTAATGCCTGATGCTCTCGCTGTGTCCTCAGGCTCAGGAAAGTTCTTGACATGCTACTGCAGAAAATCCTGCAAATTTTTTGAACGTGTCAACGGAATCTGCTCCAAAGGTCCAAAACGCCGCATTTTCTGCTGCAGCTGAGCATGGAGACCAGAGACAAGATGACCATGTATTCTGAAACCTCATGACCTCTCATTACCCTTATACTGAGCCTCAATTGTTTTTCCTTCTCCAATAAATTTCTTGCAGAAAAAAAAATATGTTTTTGTATCTCTTTGATGTTTTCTATGTGGCTTAGTCAGGTCAGGACTCCTCCCACTCACACAGCAGAATCTTCAGTGAGTTACAAAACAAGTCTTGGTTACATTTTAACAGTCAAATCAAGGACAAACAGAAGGTCAGCTACAAAGTGACAAGACACCAGAACGATTAGCTCTAGATGCTTCTCTTGTCTTTCAATTCTATTTAGTTCTTTAGATTAGGCTGCCATCAAAAATGTGTCCCACATTTTTAGGATCCATTTTTTAGTTGAAGGACATTCATGTTTTGCCATTTTCTACCTTTTGTGGACACAGCAGCAATGAACATGATTGAGAAAGTGTCTGTGGAGTAGGATACTGTGTCCTTTGGGAATTTGTCAAGGTACAGCTGTGCCATGGAGACTTACTTACAATCCCCTGAGAATTCTCCACTCCGGTTTCCATGATTTCTGCACCAGATTGTAATCCCACCAACAGTGAAGGAGGGTTCTGCTTTCCCCATACCCTCGCCTACATTTGTTTTCAGTTGTTTTCTTGATCTTGACCATTCTGCCTTGGGTTAAATGATGCATTTGACCCACATTTAATTAGCATTTCTTAACTTAAGAATGTTGAAGATCCTTTCCCAGTCTGTAGGCTGTTGGTTTTTTCTGAAGACAGTGTCCTTTGCATTAGAGAAGCTTTTCAGTTGCATGAGGTCCCATTTATTGATTGATGACCTTAGAGCATGTACTGTTGGTATTCTGTTCAGGAAGTTTTCTCCTGTGCCAATGAGTTCAAGACTCTTCCCCACTTTTTCTTCTAAGCGATTTAGTGGGTCTGGTTTTATATTAAGTTCATAGATCCACTTGGACTTTAGTTTTGTGAGAAATATGGATCTATTGGCGTTTCCCTACATGTAGATATCCAGTTAGACCAGCATCATTTGGTGAAGATGCTCTATTTTCCATTGTATGGTTTTGGCTTCTTTGTCAAACATCAAGTATCCGTAGTTGGGTGGGTTTATTTCTGGGTCTTCTATTCGTTTCCATTGATCCACCATTCGGTTTCTATGCCACTACCATGGCGTTTTTATTACTATTGCTCTGTAGAACAGCTTGAGACAAGACACCAGAGGTATTAGCTCTAGCTGCTTCTCTTATCTGTCAACTCTATTGTTCTTCAGATTAGATTCGCCATCAGAAATATGTCCTATATTTTTTGGATCCATTTTTTAGCTGAAGCATATTCAGGTGTTTGCCATTTTCTACTTATTGTGGACACAGCAGCAATGAACATGATTGAGAAAGTGTCTGTGGAGTAGGATACTGAGTCCTTTGGGCATTTGCCAAGGTACAGCTGTGCCATGGAGACTTACTTACAATCCCCTGAGAATTCTCCACACTGGTTTCCATGGTTTCTGCACCAGATTGTAATCCCACCAACAGTGAAGGAGGGTTCTGCTTTCTCCATACCCTCGCCTACATTTGTTATCAGTTGTTTTCTTGATCTTGACCATTCTGCCTTGGGTTAAATGAGGCATTTGACCCACATTTAATTAGCACTTCTTAACTTAAGAATGTTGAAGATCTTTTCCCAGTCTGTAGGCTGTTGGTTTTTTCTGAAGACAGTGTCCTTTGCATTAGAGAAGCTTTTCAGTTGCATGAGATCCCATTTATTGATTGATGATCTTAGAGCATGTACTGTTGTTGTTTGGTTCAGGAAGTTGTCTCCTGGGCCAATGAATTGAAGACTCTTCCTCACTTTTTCTTCTAAGCGATTTAGTAGGTCTGGTTTTATATTGAGGTCATAGATCCACTTGGACTTTAGTTTTGTGAGAAATATGGCTCTATTGGCGTTTCTCTACATGTAGATATCCAGTTAGACCAGCATCATTTGTTGAAGATGCTCTATTTTCCATTGTATGGTTTTGGCTTCTTTGTCAAATGTCAAGTATCCGTAGGTGGGTGGGTTTATTTCTGGGTCTTATATTTGATTCCATTGATCCACCATTCTGTTTCTCTGCCACTGCAATGGAGTTTTTATTGCTATTACTCTGTAGAACAAATTGAGATCAGGGATGGAGATACATCCTGACAATCTGTTGTTGTACAGGATTGTTTTGGCAATTCTGGGTTTTTGGTTTTTCCATAAGAAGTTGAGATTTATTCTTTCAAGTTCCATAAAGAATTGTGTTGGTATTTTGATGGGAATTGCATTTCA
>NW_026589420.1:0-1255 GCF_907164565.1 Psammomys obesus | reverse complement strand
CTCAAGGGACAACACATGCTGGAGAGGTTGTGGAGAAAGGGGAACCCTCCTCCACTGCTGGTGGGAATGTAAACTGATACAACCACTCTGAAAATTTATCTGGCGCTTTCTAAGACAATTAGGAATAGTGCTTCCTCAAGACCCAGCTATACCACTGCTAGGTATTTACCCAAAGTTTGCTCAAGTACACAAAAGGGATATTTGCTCAACCATGTTTATAGCAGCCTTATTTGTAATATCCAGAACCTGGAAACAACCCAGATGTCCATCAACAGAGGAATGGATACAGAAATTGTGGTATTTCTACACAATGGAATACTACTCAGCAATCAAAAAGGAGGAAATCATGAAATTTGCAGGCAAATGGTGGGATCTAGAAAAGATCATCCTGAGTGAGTTATCCCAGAAGGAGAAAGACAAACAGGATATATACTCACTCATATAAACCTATAAGATGTGATAATCATAATGAAATTTGTACACCTAAAAAAGATAATCAAGAGAGCGGACATGGGGTAAGATGATGAATCCTCGTTTAGAAAGACAGATGGGATGTGCATTGAACGTATGGCAGGAGTCTACTGAGCGCATTTGAAAGACTCTAACTAGCAGTGTTTTCAAAGCAAAGACTCATGACCAAACCTTTTGCAGAATACAGGGAATCATAAGAAAGAAGGGGAGTTAGTCTGATGGGGAAAGGTTAGGAGCTCCACAAGGACCAAATATACCTGGGCACAGGGTCTTTTCTGAGACTGATATTCAACCAAGGACCATGTATGAATATAACCTAGAACCTCTTTCTCAGATGTTGCCTGTGGTAGCTCAGTAACCAATTGGTTTCCCATAGTGAGGGGAACAAGGACTATTTCTAACAGGAACTCAATGACTGGCTTGTTGGCCTCCCCACCCCCCAAGGGAGGAGCAGTCCTGTTAGGCCACAGAGGAGAGCTTTGCAGCCAGTCCTGAAGATACCTGATAAAACAGAATCAGGTGAATGGGGAGGAGGTCCCCCCTATCAGTGGACCTGGAAAGGGGCACAGTGGAGATGAGGGAGGGAGGGAGGAACTGGGAGGGAATGAGGGATCTGGACATGGCTGGGATACTGAGTTAATAAAATGTAACTGATAAGAAAAAAATAAAATTCAAAAAAAATGTATTTACCCTTCTCTTCTACGGATATACATCATTCAAATTAAGTGCCTTTGTGCAGTCCCTCCACTGATACAGAATTTCTCAGAATTTCCATCTCCCCAAC
>NW_026589419.1:0-8698 GCF_907164565.1 Psammomys obesus | reverse complement strand
ATCACACCAGACTTCTCATCAGAAACTATGAAAGCCAGAAGGGCCTGGGCAAGTATCATGGAGACTCTAAGAGATCACAAATGTCAACCCAGACTACTATACCCTGCAAAGCTTTCAATCAACATAGATGGAGAAAACAAAATATTCCATGACAAAACTAAATTTATGCAATATCTACACAGCAAACCAACACTACAGAAGATACTAGAAGAAAAACTCCAATCCAATGAAAACAACTTCACCAAAAAAAACAGGGCATACAGATAATATCCCAACAAAAATGAAAGGAAAACAAGCAATGAAACAGGGTAAGATCACCGACTCCATTACAAAAGGAACTAACATGCATTGGTCACTACTATCTATCTATATCAATGGACTCAACTCCCCAATAAAAAGACACAGGCTAACAGAATGGTTGCGGAAACAGGATCCGACATTCTGTTGCATCCAAGAAACACACCTATGCAACAAAGATAAACACCACCTCAGAGTAAAGGGCTGGAAAAATGTTTTTCAAGCAAATGGTTCCAGAAAACAAGCTGGAGTAAGCATCCTAATATCTAATAAAATAGACTTTCATCCAAAGTTAATCAAAAAAGATAAAAAGGGCCACTATATTCGCATCAAAGGAAAAATCCACCAAGAGGACATCACAATCTTGAATATCTATGCCCCAAATACAAGAGCACCTACATTCGTAAATGAAACAATATTAAAGCTTAAATCATACATTGATCCTAATACCTTAATAGTGGGAGACTTCAACACCCCACTCTCATCAAGGGACAGATCAACCAGACAGACACCAAATAGGGAAATAAAAGCACTCACAGAATCCCTAAATCAAATGGACCTAATAGACGTCTACAGATCTTTTCACCCAAACTCAAAAGAGTACACATTCTTTTCAGCACCACATGAAACCTTCTCCAACATAGACTATATAGTGGGTCACAAAGCAAGCCTCAACAGATACAAAAAGATTGAAATAATCCCATATATTCTATCTGACCACCATGGACTAAAGCTGGACATCAACAACAACAGAAACAACAAAAAGCTGACACGCACATGGAAACTGAACAACTTACTACTCAATGACAGCTGGGTCAAGGAAGAAATAAAGAAAGAAATTAAAGACTTCCTAGAATTCAATGAAAATGAAGGCACAACATACCCAAATTTATGGGACACATTGAAAGCAGTGCTCAGAGGAAAATTTATAGCACTAAGTGCCTGCAAGAAGAAATTCGTAACATCACATAAAAACAACTTAATGGCCCAACTGAAAACCCTAGAAAAAAAAGAAGCAGATACACCCAAGAGGAGCAGATGGGTAGAAATAATCAAACTCAGGGCTGAAATCAATCAATTAGAAACAAATAAAACTATCCAAAGAATCAATGAAACAAAAAGCTGGTTCTTTGAGAAATTCAACAAGATAGACAAACCCTTAACCAAACTAACTAAAAAGCAGAGAGAAACTATCCAAATCAGCAAAATCAGAAATGAAAATGGGGACATAACTACAGACACTGTGGAAATCCAAACAATTATTAGGTCATACTACAAAAACCTATATGGCACAAAATTTGAAAATCTAAATAAAATGGATAACTTTCTTGACAGATTCCATCTACCAAAATTAAGCCAAGATCAGGTAGAAAGACTGAATAGCCCTATATCTCCCAAGGAAATTGAAGCAGTCATTAACAGTCTCCCCTCCAAAAAAAAGCCCTGGACCAGATGGCTTCAGCACATAATTCTACAAGACCTTCAAAGAAGTGCTAACACCAATTCTCCTCAAACTCTTCCACAAAATAGATACAGAAGGAACACTACCAAACTCATTCTATGAAGCCACAGTCACCTTGATACCTAAACCACACAAAGATGCAACAAAAAAAGAGAACTTCAGACCTATCTCTCTTATGAACATTGACGCAAAAATACTCAATAAAATGCTTGCAAACCGAATCCAAGAACACATCAAAGATATCATCCACCATGACCAAGTAGGCTTCATCCCAGGCATGTAAGGGTGGTTCAACATATGGAAATCCATCAATGTAATCCACCACATAAACAAAATGAAGGAGAAAAACCACATGATCATCTCCTTAGATGCCGAAAAAGCATTTGACAAAGTCCAACACCCATTCATGTTTAAAGTCTTGGAGAGATCAGGGATACAAGGCACATACCTAAAGATAGTAAAGGCAATATACAGCAAGCCTATAGCCAACGTCAAACTCAATGGAGAGAAACTTAAATCAATCCCACTGAAATCAGGGACAAGACAAGGCTGCCCACTGTCTCCATATCTCTTCAACATAGTACTTGAAGTCCTAGCCAGAGCAATAAGACAACTAAAGGAGATCAAAGGGATACAAATCAGAAAGGAAGAGGTCAAAGTGTCACTATTTGCAGATGATATGATAGTATACATGAGCGACCCTAAAAATTCAACCAGAGAACTCCTTCAGCTGAAAAACACCTTCAGCAAAGTGGCAGGATACAAAATCAACTCAAAAAAATCAGAAGCCCTCCTGTACACCAAAGACAAAAAGGCTGAGAAAGAAATTAGGAAAACAATACCCTTCACAATAGCCACTAATAACATAAAGTACCTTGGTGTGACTCTAACCAAGGAAGTGAAAGACCTGTTTGAGAAAAACTTCAAGTCTCTGAAGAAAGAAATCAAAGAAGATCTCAAAAGATGGAAAGATCTCCCGTGCTCATGGATTGGTAGGATTAACATTGTGAAAATGGCCATCCTGCCAAAAGCAATCTACAGATTCAATGCAATCCCCATCAAAATACCAACTCAATTCTTTACAGACCTTGAAAAAAAGACTCTCAGCTTCATATGGAGAAACAAAAAACCCAGAATCTCCAAAACGATCCTGTACAACAACAGATCATCTGGAGGTATCTCCATCCCCGATCTCAAGCTGTACTATAGGGCAACAGTAATAAAAACTGCATGGTATTGGCATAGAAACAGAAAGGAGGATCAATGGAACCACATAGAAGACCCAGAAATAAACCCACACACCTATGAATACTCGGTATTTGACAAAGAAGCCAAATCCATTCAATGGGAAAAAAGACAGTATATTCAACAAATGGTGCTGGTCCAACTGGATGTCTATATGCAGAAAATTGAAAATAGATCCATATTTATCACCCTGCACAAAATTAAAGTCAAAGTGGATCAAGGACCTCAACATAAAACCAGATACTCTAAATCAGTTGGAAAAAAAGTGGGGAACAGCCTAGAACTCATTGGCACAGGAGACAACTTCCTGAACAAACCACCAACAGCACAGGCTCTAAGAGCAACAATCAATAAATGGGACCTCATGAAACTGAAAAGCTTCTGTAAAGCAAAAGACACAGTCATCAAGATGGCGACTAGCACACACAGTTTCTGAGCTGTGGAAGTGCTAACCGTTTGAGTTGGTGCGTGGAAGGACCTCTAACCCAGGAAAACAACGGTGAGGCTTCCTAAACAACAGGGAACATCGCAGGAGGCGAAAACTTTGGTCTCGGGTCACCCGGAGACTTCTTTGGGGAAGATGTAACTGCCTGGGGTCTGCAGCGGCTGAGGCGGAGCTCCAAGCCCTTTAGCGGCAAGTGCCAGCAGTACCCGTCTCAGAGTCCCAGATCCGCGTGGCAGCTGCACCATCCTCCCAGGGCCCGAGTCTGCTAGACACCATACTAGCTCTGCAGGATCGTGATCACTGAAGCTGCAGAAAGACCTCATAATCTGGCATTGACAGCAGCACGGAGCTGGTGGAGCACATCAAAGAAGCAGGGCCAAACCAGAGAGCAGAGAGCCCGGATACGCTGATCTCCGCCAAGTGACCTGACTGTAAGTGAGTGCACCCTTGAGAATCTGCAGATCCCCAGATCCTGGGTCCTTCTAAAACAGAAGCCAAGCATCGAACCCCCTCCCACCCATATACCCACTTTGGGAGACAAAGGGGCACTTCGGACATTGAAGTTCCTGCTCTGTGGGTCTAATTGAGGAGTTAAGGCAGTTAATGCCAGAAATTGCGCTGCGATCATCACTAGCGCCTGCGACATATACAGTGCAGAGCCTCTCCCACACACTCAAGGGTTCAACATTAGCCATCACTCTGTCCCTTGAGACACACGTCCACGCACATCTACACACACACACACACACACACACACACACACACACACACATGCACTTGCATTTGCTCCGTCTGCGCCTGCGTACTTTTCTCCCACAGGTACAGCTAGTCCGCAGCACACGCTAAGGACACGGGACCTCTCTCAGCTTGCTGAAGAACTCTCCAGAAGCCAGAGAGAGACAGTACCAGTCTGATCTGCAGAATCCAAAAACAAACAGGGAAGGTTTCAGATAAGCCAATGGCCAGGGGTAAGCGAAAGAACACTTCCAACATAAATTTGCAATGTTCTTAACTTAGTTCAGAAACACTGCCTTGTGTTTGACAATGCTTCACAAAAAACACTCTCTTTTGCAATTCCATTCATATTTTGAAAGCACTTTCTTGCGCTCTTCTTTAATTGGTAAGATATCACTTATCTGGAATGTTCTTAACTATGTTCTGAAATACTGCATTGTATTTGCCTATTCTTTTCATATAACACACTACTTTCGTTTTCTCTCCATATCTTGAAAACATGATTTAGCGCTCTTCTTTATTTTGTAAGATATCACTTATGGACAACCTTTTAAATGTAGTTCCGAATCACTGCATTGTGTTTTCCTGTACTTCACACAAAACACTCTACTTTGTGTTTCTGTTCATATCTTGAAAGCACGGTGTAGCACTCTGTTCTACTTTGTAAGATACCACTTACCTGCAATTTTCTTAAGTTAGTTCAGAAACACTGCAATGTGTTTGTCTTAGCTACACACAAAAAATTCCATTTTGCGTTTCTGTTCATATTTTGAAAGCACTTTATTGAGCTCTTCTCTAATTTGTAAGAAAATCACTTATCTGGAATGTTCTTAACTTAGTTCTGAAATACTGCATTGCATTTGCCTATGCTTCTCATATAATGCTCTACTTTCGTTTTCTCTCCATATCTTGAAAGCTATTCGCAATGTTCTTAGCTTAGTTCAAGAACACTGCATTGTCTTTGACCGTGCTTCAAACACAGCACTCAACTTTGTGTTTCTGTTCATATCTTCAAAACACGTTGTAGCACACTTTTCTACTTTGTAAGATACCACTTACCTGCAATGTTCTTAGTTCAGAAATACTGCCTTGTGTTTAACCGTGCTTCACACACAACACTCTACTTTGTGTTTCTGGTAATATATTGAAAGCTCGTTGTAGCGCTCTTTTCTACTTTGTAAGATACCACTTATCTGCAATGTTCTTCAGTTAGTTCAGAAACACTGCAATGTGTTTGAGCTACACACCAAAAACTCCATTTTGCATTTTTGTTCATATTTTAAAATCACTTTGTAGCACTCTTCTCTAATTTGTGAGATATCCCTTATCTGGAATGTTCTTACCTTTGTTCTGAAATACTGCATTGTATTGGCCTATGCTTCTCATATAACTCTGTACTTTCGTTTTCTCTCCATATCTTCAAAGCAAGATTCAGTGCTCTTCTCTATTTGGTAAGATATCACTTATCTGGAATCTTCTTAATGTAGTTCAGAAACACTGCATTGTGTTTGCCTGTGCTTCACATAATACACTCTACTTTGCATTTCTGTTCATATCTTGAAAGCACATTGTAGCGCACTTTTCTACTTTGTAAGCTACCACTTACCTGCAATGTTCTTAGCTTAGTTCAGAAACACTGGATTGTGTTGGACCGTGCTTCCCGCACAACACTCAACTTTGTGTTTCTGTTCATATCTTGAAAGCACGTTGTGGCACACTTTTCTATTTTTAAACTACCTCTTACCTGCAATGTTCTTTTTTTTAATTTTATTTTTTTCTTATCAGTTACACTTTATTAACTCTGTATCCAGCCGTGTCCCGATCCCTCATTCCCTCCCTGTCCCTCTCTCCCTCCCTCCCTCATCTCCACTGTACCCCTTTCCAAGTCCACTGCTAGGGGGGACCTCCTCCCAATTCATCTGATCCTGTTTTATTAGTATCTTCAGGACTGGATGCAAAGCTCTCCTCTGTGGCCTAACAGGACTGCTCCTCCCTTGGGGGGTGGGGAGGCCAAAGAGCCAGTCATTGAGTTCCTGTTAGAAATAGTCCTTGTTCCCCTCACTATGGGAAACCAATTGGTTACTGAGCTACCACAGGCTACATCTGAGCAGAGGTTCTAGGTTATATCCATACATGGTTTTTGGTTGAATGTCAGTCTCAGAAAAGACCCTGTGCCCAGATATATTTGGTCCTTGTAGAGCTCCTATTCTTTCCCCATCAGACTAACTCCCCTTATTTCTTATGATTCCCTGTACTCTGCCAAAGGTTTGGTCATGAGACTTTGCTTTGAAAACACTGCTAGTTAGAGTCTTTCAAATGCACTCAATAGACTCCTGTCATACGTTCAATGCACATCCCATCTGTCTTTCTAAATGGGGATTGATCATCTTACCCAATGTCCGTTCTCTTGATTATCTTTTTTAGGTGTACAGATTTCATTGTTTATCATATCTTATAGGTCTATATAAGTGAGTATATACCGTGTTTGTCTTTCTCCTTCTGGGATATTTCACTCAGGATGATCTTTTCTAGATCCCACCATTTGCCTGCAAATTTCATGATTTCCTCCTTTTTGATTGCTGAGTAGTATTCCATTGTGTAAAAGTACCACAATTTCTGTACCCATTCCTCCGTTGATGGACATCTGGGTTGTTTCCAGGTTCTGGCTATTACAAATAAAGCTGTTATAAACATGGTTGAGCAAATATCCCTTTTGTGTACTTGAGCAAACTTTGGGTATATACCTAACCTGCAATGTTCTTAACTTAGTTCAGAAACACTGCAATGTGTTTGACCACCCTTCACACACAACACTCAACTATGCGTTACTGGTCATATGTTGAAAGCGCATTGTAGCGTTCTTTTCTACTTTGTAAGATACCACTTCTCTGAAATGTTCTTAAGTTAGTTTAGAAACACTGCAATGTGTTTGTCTGAGCTACACACAAAAAAATCCATTTTGCGTTTCTGTTCATATTTTGAAATCACTTTGTAGTGCTCTTCTCTAATTTGTAAGATATCACTTATCTGGAATGTTCTTAACTTTGTTCTGAAATACCGCATTGTATTTGCCTATACATTTTGTATAACGCTCTACTTTCATTTTCTCTCCATATATTGAGAACATGATTTAGCGCTCTTCTCTATTTTGTAAGTTATCACTTATGGACAATCTTTTTAATGTAGTTCATAAACACTTTATTGTGTTTGACCGAGCTTCACACACAACACTCTTTTTGCGTTTCTGTTCATATCTTGAAAGCACGTTGTATCGCACTTTTCTACTTTGTAAGATACCACTTACCTGCAATGTTCCTAACTTAGTTCAGAAACACTGCAATGTGTTTGTCTGAGCTACAGACAAAAAACTCCATTTTGCGTTTCTGTTCATGTTTTGAAAGCACTTTATTGTGCTTTCTCTAATTTGTACGATATCACTTATCTGGAATTTTCTTAACTTAGTTCTGAAATACTGCATTGTATTTGCCTATGCTTTTCATATAATGCTGTACTTCTTTGTCTCACGATATCTTGAAAGCAAGAATCGGGACTCTTCTCTATTTGGTAAGATATCACTTATCTGGAATCTTCTTAATGTAGTTCAGACACATTGCACTGTGTTTGCCTGTGCTTCAGATAATACACTACACTTTACGATCTGTTCATATGCTGAAAGCACGGTATAGCGCTCTTTTCTACTTTGTAAGATACCACTTACCTGCAATGTTCTTAGTTCAGAAACAGTGCCTTCTGTTTGACCATCCTTCACACACAACACTCAACATTGGTTTGTGGTCATATGTTGAAAGCTCGTTGTAGTGCTCTTTTCTACTTTGTAAGATATCACTTATCTGGAATGTTCTTAACTTAGATCTGAAATACTGCATTCTATTTGCCTATGCTTCTCATATAACGCTCTACTTTCGTTTTCTCTCTATATCTTGAAAGCAAGATTCAGCACTCTTCTCTATTTTGTAAGAAATCACTTATCTGCAATCTTAATGTAGTTCAGAAACACTGCATTGTGTTTGACCGTGCTTCTCGCAAAACACTCAACTTTCTGTTTGTGTTCATATCATGAAAATATGATGTAGCGCACTTTTCTACTTTGTAAGTTACCACTTACCTGCAATGTTCTTAACTTCATTCAGAAACACTGCCTTGTGTCAGACCGTGCTTAACACACAACACTCAGCTTTGCGTTTCTGGCTATATGTTGTAAGCTCGTTGTAGCGCTCTTTTCTACTTTGTAAGATTCCACTTATCTGCAATGTTTTCAAGTTAGTTCAGAAACACTGCAGTGTGTTTGTCTGAGCGACACACTAAAAACTCCATATCGCGTTTCTGTTCATGTTTTGAAATCACTTTGTAGCGCTCTTCTCTAATTTGTAAGATATCACTTATCTGTAATGTTCTTAACTTTGTTCGGAAATTCTGCACTGTGCTTGCCTATACTTTTCGTATAAAGCTCTACTTTCGTTTTCTCTCCATATATTCAGAACATGATTTAGCGC
>NW_026589418.1:0-5701 GCF_907164565.1 Psammomys obesus | reverse complement strand
TGACATCAGATCCTGTATCTACCAAACCTTGTATTTCAACACCGTTAATTCCTGATCATTAACCACTCTTTGCCAGAACACATGTTTTCCAGGACTCCCAATGAGCCTATTCTTCCTATTGGAGCCGCTTTCCCCTTGATGTAGGAAAATAGTAACAGCTGAGCAATTCTATTCCGTGCATTAAATTGCATCTCTCTCTGTCACTCTCTCTTTTCACATATTCCATGATTTTAATTTCTGTCTTGCAATCTCCATCTGCACTACCTGTGAAGAGTTAGCCTGGGTGATTCCATTTTGAAATAAAGGAGCCATTTTGACTGGGAGCTGAAATATCACAAAATGTGCACTTGGCAGAAAACAAAGTTAACTCTCCTAGAAAAAGCCTCCAGGAAATATCACAGAATAAATATTTGGTAAGAAATAGAGACAATCTCCCTGGCAACAATCAATGAGAATCGGTTGGGAATCTGTTGGGAAAATTCTACCCAAGTTCCAGATATAGTTTAGAAGAATAGCAATTGTGATTATATGCCTCAGAGAAAGTCACCTCACCCCTCTGACTTTTACCCATTATCCTGTAATGTCAACACATGAAACCCGCTGCTTGCTGTCACGGAAACCCCCCTTTTTTTTCCCCGTTAAAAATCCTGCTCACCCAGGGCTCAGAGTCCCACTACTCTACTGCTGCATCAGTGAGACTTGGGTCCAGAGTTCAATCCCTCTCATAATAAAGCTTTGTTTGACGTTGTATGGAGTCATCTCCTTGTGGTCTCTGAGGGTCTCATGATCATGGCACAACCCTGGGCTGTACAATAAATCCTTGAGAAGATAATGCACTTCTTCCCAAGAGAATCCCAACTGTCCCTGAAGGTAAGGATGATAAACACCTGTGGTCAACTCTTGGGAATAGACTAAGAGTTTTATGTGTAGCCAGATCCAAAACTGTACTACCTTCAGGAGCACGTATCAAATCTGAAAAAGACTACTTGTGGTGATTGCCACAGGGTCTTGAGCTGACAGGCCCTTCTGTTTGTTTCCAGAAGTTACCTTTTGTGTTCCTCTTGGAATGGCAACCCCTAGACCAATGCTTTTCCTTGCCCCAGCAGTTACAATGCCCTGGGAGCTTTTATATTTCTTTTTTCTTAATTTTTTTTCTTAAATTTTTATTTTTTCTTTTTAAAAAAAATTATTAATTACACTTTATTCACTTTGTATCCCCCCATAAGCCCCTCCGTCCTCCCCTCCCAGTCCCACCCTCCCTCCCCCTTCTTCATGCATGCCCCTCCCCAAGTCCACTGATAAAAGAGGCCCTCCTCTTCTTCCTTCTGATCTTAGTCTATCAGATCACATCAGGAGTGGCTGCCTTGTCATCTTCTGTGGACTGGTAAGGCTGCTTCCCACTCAGGGGGAGGTGATCAAAGAGCAGGCCAATCAGTTCATGTCAGAAGCAGTCCCTGTTCCCATTACTATGTAACCCACTTGGACACTGAACTGCCATGGGTTACATCTGTGCAGGGGTTCTAGGTTATCTCCATGCATGGTACTTGGTTGGAGTATGAGTCTCTGGGAAGACCCCTGTGTTCAAATTTTCTGGTTCTGTTGGTCTCCTTGTGGGATTCCTGTTCTTTCCAGATCTTATTATTTTCCACTTCTTACATACTAAAATGCTCAATCCCCATTCCCAAAGGCAAAGAGGATGGACATCAGAAGAAGAAGAAAACAGGAAACAACCTAGAAACCTGCCACAGAGGGCCTCTTAAAGGCTCTTCCCTGCAGACTAAAAAGCAGACTTATACATTTTTATTTTTATAGTAGTTACAGTTTATTTACTTTGTATCCCAGCTGTAGCCTCCTCCCTCATTCCCTCCCAATCCCACTCTCCCTCCTTCATCTTCTCCCTGCTCCTCTCTAAGTCCACTGATAGGGGAGGTCCTCCTCTCCTTCCATCTGACCCTAGCTTATCAGGTCTCACCTGATAAGGTGAGGACTGGCTACAGTGTCCTCCTCTGTGGCCTAGCCAGGCTGCTCCTCCTACAGGGGGTGGGGGTGGGGGTCAACGAGCTAGTTTCAAGAGTTCATGCCAGAGACAGTCCCTGTTCCCCTTACTAGGGAAGCCACTTGGATACTGAGCTGCCATGGGCTACGTCTGTGCAGGGGTTCTAGGTTATATCCATGCATGGTCCCTGGTTGGAGAATCAGTCTCAGACAAGCCCCTGTGCCCAGATATGTTTGGTCCTTGTGGAGCTCCTGTTCTTTCCTGGTCTTACTAAGTCTCTCTTCTTTCATATGATTCCCTGCACTCTGCCCAAAGTTTGCTTATGAGTCTAAGCATGTTATGATATACTGCTAGATAGAGTCTTTCAGAGGCCCTCTCTGGTAGGCTCCTATCCTACTTCTCATTTTTTTTCCTACTTCCAATGTCCATCCCATTTGTCTTTCTAAGTAAGGATTGATCTTCTTACCCCGGGTCCTCCTTCTTGTTTAGCTTCTTTAGGTATACAGATTTTAGTATGTTTATCCTATCTTATAGGTCTAGTACTCACTTATAAGTGAGTATATACTGTGTGTGTCTTTCTGCTTCTAGGAAACCTCACTCAGGATGATCTTTTCTAGGTCTCACCACATTTGCCTGCAAATTTCATTATTTCCTTAGTTTTAATTGCTGAGTAGTATTCCCAACATCATATGGAGAAACAAAAAACCCAGAATCTCCAAAACGATCCTGTACAACAACAGATCATCTACAGGTGTCTCCATCCCCGACCTCAAGCTGTACTACAGAGCAATAGTAATAAAAACTGCATGGTATTGGCACAAAAACAAAATATTGGATCCATGGAACTGAATAGAAGACCCAGAAATGAATCCACACACCTATGGATATTTGATTTTTGACAAAGAAGCCAAAACCATTCAATGAAAAAACAAAACAAAACAAATAAAAAAACAAACAAACAAAAAACCCTCAAAACAAAACAGCATCTTCAACAAATGGTGCTGGTACAACTGGACGTCTACATGCAGAAAAATGAAAATAGATCCATATTTATCACCCTTGTATGTCATCATAGCCAGAATCTGCTTGTTCCCATCTACAAGTAAATGTACCGTATTCCTCAGAGTTAACGTACCTTTCATTTTGTGGGCTAAAGCATTGAACCTTATAGGGTTTTTTTTGTTTTGTTTTGTTTTGTTTTGTTTGTAAATGACCAAATTTACTGTAATTAATGCACTGGGTATTTTGATATCTGAGACCTCTAGCTGTATGATCTTGGCATGATTCTCCTGAGAGCCAATAACAGTTGTCTCTCTGTCTCTCTTTTCCTTTCATCTGTAGGTACTCCTTGTGCTTTAAAGGTCTAAGTGCTCTCTTACATTCAGTTTTGCATTCTCATATGCCAAGATCAGTATCAACACTTGTCTTGTTTCAGTATCTGGTATGGCTCTATGTAGAGCTGAATCCAATCTCTGTAAGAAGTTGGTGAATTCTTCTCCTGGGCCTTGCATTATCTTAGTAAATGAGGTGGTTGTTTTACCAGGCTCCTCAACAATATCCCATGCTCTTTATTATTATTATTATTATTATTATTATTATTATTATTATTATTATTATTAGTTACATTTTATTAACTCTGTATCCCAGCTGTATCCCGCTCACTTATTCCCTCCCAATTCCACCCTCCCTCCCTCAGCTCTCCCTGCCCCTTTCCAAGTCCACGGATTGGGGAGGATCTCCTCCCCTTTCGTCTGGCCCTATTTTATCAGGTATCTTCAGGGCTGGCTGGAAAGTCCTCCTCTGTGGCCTAGCAGGACTGCTCCTCCCTTCGGGGATGGGGAGGTCAAAGAGCCAGCCATTGAGTTCCTGTCAGAGATAGTCCCTGTTCCCCTTACTATGGGAAACCAATTGGTTATTGAGCTACCATGAGGTTCGTCTGAGTAAAGGTTCTAGGTTATATCTCATGCTCTTAATGCTGAAAGATGACATTATTCAAGTGTTCAATTACTACATCATCAGACTGAATTTGTTTTTTAAAATCAGCATAACAGCCTTCAGCATGCTTTATCAACATTTATCCCCATGTTATATTTGTTGTTCTATTTTCATGGCTTCATTTCTCCACCATGATAACCATTGTAATTGCTGACCAGTTCCTAACACAGCTGACACCAATCTCTCCCAATCTTGAGGGATAAACTATTTTGGGTAGCCCACTTGCTTACCATTTGCTTAATCAAACACGAATGTATTCCATACTTTACAATGGCCTCTGTAAAAAGCTCTAAATCCACCATTTCTACTGGACGCCATGTCCTCTCATCATATGCCTCACCACCATCAGTAGCAGGCATACGTTGCCCAAAGACTGTGAGAGCTGATGTTGCTTGCACAGGCCCAAAGGACTCCTCTGGTGGTGCACTTGGCCTAACAGTAACCTGTTTTCCTTGCCTCCTGCTCTTCAAGGCTTCTGGCCTCACGCAGGTGCTGTGGGTACCTGTCAGCAAAAGCATGTGAAGCAGGGTGGGGCAGTAATCTGCCTTCAGCCTAACTTGCTTTCCTCTTTCTTGCTGGGGAAAAATGTAATCTTAGACATCTGGCCTGAGCCCTTTTGTTTTCCTTCTATGGGCACTTCTTGTTTTCCCAGCACTTCAGCCACTATTCACAAACTCTCTAGATACATAGCCAGCTCTGCAATCTTTTCTAGCCCCAGAGAATTGAGTGAAACTTCTGAAATTTCAGCTTTCCTCCCAACCTTTTACCACATAAAATATACAGACTATGAAGCAAAACTACAAAACCCCACTCTTGCGACAAGACATTGATGACCCAGTGGCAGGAGCCACTATGTTGCCAAACTCCTAAAACAATATTGCCCACTTATCAAACCTGACTAATCTTCCCCTACTTTAGAAGTGAATTAAGCCACATTGTACACCAACTGCTGACATTGATTTTTTAACAAATTTACATTATTTTGGGTTATAAAATGCTTCTACCTCCTTTCCAACTCCTTAATACAGGGTAGGAGGAAAAGAAGGTAAGTGTGAACAGTGGGCATAGTAGTTCTCTCTGCTTTTTTTCTGCTGAGTAGGGGCATAGGATTCTTTTGGAAGCGGTACTAATACCAGTCCTCCAGAAATCCAGGAGTCCAGGTAACCAGAAAATCAGCAAACAGCACGTGCAGCAGCAGGAAGAGCCAGCAGCAAGCATTCCTCCTCCAAGTAGCCATGCTTTCTTCCTCTGGGCTCTCATAAATATATATATCTCCTTCAAACTCCTGAAAATTCAACTAATTCAGCTGGCAAAGACTATGCTCTGCATGACACACTTAACAGGTATACACAAACAACCACCCCCCAACTTGGAAATTTAAGAAAAACATGTTTACATATCATAAACCAAAACATCCACAATAAGTTTTTGAGTCAATGATCTATCTATTTGTGAAAGTGGTTGTTAAAATCTACCACTACCAATGTGTGAAGGTCCATATGTGACTTAAGCTACAGCAGTATTTGTTTTATAAATTGAGTGGCCTTGTGTTTGAGGCATAAACATTAAAAATTAGAATGAAATTTTGGTGGGTTTGTACATTGATAAGTATGTAGTATCCTTCTCTAATGGGTAGATTTGGTTTGGAGTCTAATTTGTGAGATACTAAAAATATCTACTATATATAGAGATAGATAGAATATATATATA
>NW_026589417.1:0-2987 GCF_907164565.1 Psammomys obesus | reverse complement strand
AATCACATAGAAGACCCTGATATAAATCCACACACTTATGGACACCTAATTTTTGACAAAGATGCCAAATCCATTCAATGGAAAAAAGATAGCATCTTCAACAAATGGTGCTGGTCTAACTAGAAGTCTACGTGTAGAAAACTGCAAATAGATCCATACTTATCACCCTGCACAAAACTGAAGTCCAAGTGGATCAAAGACCTCAACATAAAACCAGACACACTAAACTGCTTAGAAGAAAAAGTGGGGAATACCCTTGAACTCATTGGCACAGGAGACAACTTCCTAAACAGAACACCAACAGCACAGGTTCTAAGAGCAACAATCAATAAATGGGATCTCAAGAAACTGAAAAGCTTCTGTAAACTAAAGGACACTGTCATCAAAACAAAACGACAGCCTACAGATTGTGAAAGGATCTTCACCAACCCTATATCTGACAGAGGGCTAATATCTAGTATATATAAAGAACTAAAGAAGTTAAATAGCAAAAAATCAAGTTATCCAATTAAAAAATGTGGTACAGAGCTAAACAGAGAATTCTCTGCAGAGGAATATTGAATGGCAGAGAAACACTTTAAGAAATGCTCAACCACATTAGCCATCAGGGAAATGAAAATCAAAATGACCCTAAAATTTTACCTTACACCCATCAGAATGGCTAACATCAAAAACTCAAGAGACAACACATGCTGGAGAGGTTGTGGAGAAAGGGGAACCCTCCTCCACTGCTGTTGAGAATGTAAACTTGTACAACCACTCTGGAAAGCAATCTGGCGTTGTTTTTTTTTTTTTTTTTTCCAGACAACTAGGTATGCAGGGGTGGTTCAATATACGGAAATCCATCAATGTGATCCACCATATTAACAAACTGAAAGAAAAAAACCACATGATAATCTCCCTAGATGCTGAAAAAGCATTTGACAAAATCCAACATCCATTCATGTTTAAAGTACTGGAGAGATCAGGGATACAAGGCACATATCTAAACATAGTAAAGGCGATATACAGCAAGCCTATAGCCAACATCAAACTGAACAGAGAGAAACTTAAAGCAATCCCTCTGAAATCAGGGACAAGACAAGGCTGCCCACTCTCTCCATATCTCTTCAACATAGTGCTGGAAGTCCTTGCTAGAGCAATAAGACAGTCGAAGGAGATCAAGGGGATACAGATGGGAAAGGAAGAAGTCAAATTATCACTATTTGCAGATGATATGATAGTATATATGAGTGACCCCAAAAACTCTACCAGGGAACTCCTACAGCTGATAAACACCTTCAGCAAAGTGGCCGGATACAAAATTAACTCAAAAAAATCAGTAGCACTCCTGTATACAAAAGACAAAAGGGCTGAGAAAGAAATTAGAGAAACAACACCATTCACAATAGCCACAAATGACATAAAGTACCTTGGCGTAACCCTAACCAAGCAAGTCAAAGACTTGTATGAAAAAAATGTCAAGTCTCTGAAGAAAGAATTAGAGGAAGATATGAGAAGATGGAAAGATCTCCCATGCTCATGGCTTGGCAGGATTAACATAGTAAAAATGGCCATCTTACCAAAAGCAATCTACAGATTTAATGCAATTCCCATCAAATTGCCAACACAATTCTTTCCAAACCTGGAAAGAAAAATTCTCAACTTCGTATGGAATAACAAGAAACCGAGAATTGCTAAAACAATCCTCTACAATAAAAGATCTTCTGGAGGTATCTCCATCCCTGATCTCAAGCTGTACTATAGAGCAACAGTTATAAAAACTGCATGGTACTGGCATAGAAACAGAATGGTGGATCAATGGAATCGAACAGAAGACCCAGAAATAAACCCACACACTTACGGACACCTGATTTTTGACAAAGATGCCAAAACCATACAATGGAAAAAAGATAGCATCTTTAACAAATGGTGCTGGTCCAACTGGATGTCTACATGTAGAAAAATGAAAATAGATCCATACTTATCACCCTGCACAAAACTGAAGTCCAAGTGGATCAAAGACCTCAACATAAAACCAGACACATTAAATCGGCTAGAAAAAAAAGTGGGGAATACCCTAGAACTCATTGGTACAGGAGAAAACTTCCTGAACAGAACACCAACAGCACAGGCTCTAAGAGCAACAATCAATAAATGGGACCTCATGAAATTGAAAAGCTTCTGTAAAGCAAAGGACACCGTCATCAAAACAAAGCGACTGCCTACAGATTGGGAAAGAATCATCACCAACCCTCTATCTGACAGAGGACTCATATCCAATATATATAAAGAACTAAACAAGCTGAAAAGCAACAAACCAAGTAATCCACTTAAAAAATGGGGAACAGAGCTAAAGAGAGAATTCTCTGCAGAGAATGGCAGAGAAGCACTTAAAGAAATGCTCAACCTCATTAGCCATTAGGGAAACGCAAAGCAGCTGTATTTGTAATAGCCAGAAACTGGAAACAGCCCCGGTGACCCTCAGTGGAGGAATAGATGCACAAATTGTGGTATATTTACACAATGGAATATTACTCAGCAATAAAAAACAAGGAAATCATGAAATTTGCAGGTAAGTGGTGGGACCTGGAAAAGATCATCCTGAGTGAGCTATCCCAGAAGCAGGAAGATGCACACGGTATATACTCACTCATATAGACATATAATATAGGATAAACCTACTAAAATCTGTACACCTAAAGAAACTAATCAAGAGAGAGGACCTTTGCTAAAATGCTCAATTCCTATCCAGAAAGGCAAAGAGGATGGACATCAGAAGGAGAAAAGAGGGAACAAATCAGGAGCCTGACACATAGGACCTCTGAAAAGCTCTGCCCTGCACACTATCAATGTAGATGCTGAGACTTATTGGTAACCTTTGCGCAGAGTGCAGGGAATCTTAGGAAAGAAGTGGAAAACAGTAAGATCTGGAACACACAGGAACTCCACAAGGAGAGTAACAGAACCAAAAAATCTGAGCAAAGGGGTCTTTCCTGAGACTGATA
>NW_026589416.1:0-7582 GCF_907164565.1 Psammomys obesus | reverse complement strand
GTCAGTGAAGAAATAGTGACTATTTGGTAGCCAAAGAGCAGATCACAGTCACATTAGGAAGAATGTATAATTAGAAATCAGAACTAAATCACAGAATGATGGTTACCATTCAAGAGGCTTTAGATGATCAAAGTATTTATGCAATCAAAATGGGATGGGGAAAAAAAAAGTGTGTGTAAGGAAACTAAGTGACTCAGTATTGTTTTGAGGTCATGCAGGTACTAAGGCAACAATGCATGCTGTGTTGATATTTCTTCTTATTAGGAATCAGAAAGGAATGAGTTATGTAGGCTTATAAAGGGTTTCTTCCATGTGAAGTATAAGCAAACACATTATTTTAAATAATCGGAATCGTTAAGATATTAATCTCAAGCTTATTTTGGGGGCCTTTAAATAAAAAATATTGGGTCAATAAGCAACCTGAATGTACCATCTTACTGTAGTACCTATCACAACCCTTTAATGGAGGTGGAGTGAAGTGTGAGTGTAGCAGAAACAAGCAGAATGTGGCCCTTCTTGTTGCAATAGGTACCTACGTGTCCCCTCAACTGCTTTCATATATAAGGAGTGACAGCATGATGCAACATAAGTCGGAATGATGGTATATTATAAATAACTAGAGTAGTTTCTCCTATCCATTCTCACATACTAAACATGCTCTCTTAATATTTGGTAAGCCCTGAGGTCACTTATTATACGATAATATCATCTGTGATAGAGATACTTTGACGTCTTTCTTTTCAGTTTATAACCCTTTGATTTTCTTTAGTTGCCTTATTGCTCTATCCAGGACTTCAAGTACTATGTTGAAGAGATATGGAGAGAGTTTACAGCCCTGTCTTGTCCCTAATTTCAATGGAAATGATTCAAGTTTTTCTTGTTTAGTTTGATGTTGGCTATAGGCTTTCTGTAAATTGCCTTTACTATGTTTAGGTACGTGCCTTGTATCCCTTACCTCTCCACGACTTTAAACAGGAAAAGGTGTTGGATTTTGTCAAATGCTTTTTTGACTACTAAGGAAATGATCATGTGTTTTCTTTTTTTTTTCAGTCTGTTTATATAGTGAATTTCATTTATGGATTCCATTTATTGAATCATTCCTGCATACATGGGATCAAGCCTACTTGATCATGTTCGTTGATATTATTGCTGTGTTCTTATATGTGGTTTGCAAGTATTTTACTGAGTATTTTTAACTCAGGGTTAATAGGAAAATTGCTATAAAATTCTTTCTTTGTTGTGTCTTTGTATGGTTTAGGTATCAAAGTGACTGTGGCCTCAAAGAATGAGTTTGGTAATGTTCCTTCTGTTTGTATTTTATGGAATAGTTTGAAGAGCATTGATATTAACTCTTCTTTAAAAGTCTGGTAACATTCTGTGATGAAACCATCTGGCCCTCGATTATTTTTGGTTAGGAGACTTTTGATGACTGCTTCTATTTCTTTATGATAAATAAATGTAGGAACATTTAATTTGCTTATCTGATATTGATTCAACTTTGTAAGTGGAGTCCATCAAGAAAATTGTCCGTTTCATTTAGATTTTCAAATTTTGTGGCATATAGGTTTTGAAAAATAAGACCTAAAGATTTTTGCATTCCCTCAGTGTCTCTTGTTATCTTCACCTTTTCATTTCTGATTTTGTTGACTTGGATAATGTCTCTCTGCCTTTTAGTTAGTTTGGATAGGTTTGCTTATCTTGTTGATTTTCTAAAAGACTATAGCTGATAAACACTTTCAGCAAAGTGGCTGGATACAAAATTAACTCAAAAAAAAAATCAATAGCCTTCCTGTATACAAGAAATAAATGGGATGAAAAAGAAATTAGGGAAATAACACCCTTCACTACAGACACAAAAAACAAAGTATCTTTGAGTAATTTTATCCAAGCAAGTGAAAGACTTGTATGAAAAAACACCTTTCGAAGAAAGAAACTGAAGAAGATATCAGAAGATGGTAAGATTTCCCATTGTCATGAATCAGCACGATTAACATAGTAAACATGAACATAATACCTAAAGCAATCTATAGATTCAGTTAAATTCCCATTAAGACACCAACACAGTTCTTTACAGACCTTGAAAGAACAATTCTCAACTTCATATGGAAAAATAAAAAAACACAGAATTGCTAAAACAATCCTGTACAATAAAAGATTTTTCTGGTGGTATCTCTATCCCTTAACTCCAGCTGTACCTTAGAGCAACAATTAAAAAAAACAAACAAACTATAGAAACAAACTGGTGAATCAATGGACTCGAACTGAAGATCCAGAAGTAAATCAATGCCCCTACGAACATTTAATATTTTTAATAATAATTTTTATTTTTATATTAATCACAGGTTATTTATTTTGTATACCAGCTGTAGCCTCCTCCCTCATTCCCTCTCAATCCCACCCTCCCTCCTTCATCTCCTCCCTGCCCCTTTCCAAGTCTACTGATAGGAGAGGACCTCTTCCCCTTCCATCTGACCCTAGCTTATCAGGTCTCTTCAGGACTGCCTGCAATGTCCTCTTTTGTGGCCTAGCAAGCCTGCTCCTCCCTCATGAGGGAAAGGTGTGGAAGAGCTAGCCATGAGTTCAAATCAGAAATAGTCCCTGTTCCACTTACTAGAGAAGCCGCTTGGATAATGAGCTACCATGGGCTATATCTGAGCAGGGGTTTGGGGTAAGATGATCAATCTTCACTTAGAAAGACAAATGGGATGGACATTGGATGTAGGAGAAAACAAGTAACAGGACAGAAGTCTACCACAGAGGGCCCCTGAAAGATTCTAACTAGCAGTGTATCAAAGCAGATATTAAGATTCATAACTGAACCTTTGGCAGAGTCCAGGAAATCATATGAAATAAGGGGGAGTTAGTAAGACCTGGAAAGGACAGGAGCTCTACAAGAACCAAATATATCAGAGAACAGGGGTCTTTCATGAGACTGCTTCTCCAACCATGGACCATAAATGGATATAACCTAAAACACTTGAATTTTGACAAAGAAGCCAAAACCATACAATGGAACAAATGACAGCCTTCTCAACTAATGGTGCTGGTCTAACTGTATGTCTACATGTAGAAAATGCAAATATATCCATATTTATCACCTGCACAATACTAAGTCCAAGTAGATCAAAGAAATAAAAATAAAACCAGAAACACTAAATCTATTGGAAGAAAATATGCAAAAGAATCTTGAACTCATTGGCCCTGGAGACAACTTCCTGAACAGAATACCAACAACTAAATCTCTTAAGATCAACAATTAATAAATCAGACCTCATGAAACTAAAAAGCTTATGTAAAGCAAGGACACTGTCAATAGAACAATATGATAGCCTATAACCTGGGAATATTTCTTTATAACCCTACATCTGACAGAGGGCTAATATCTAAAATATGTAAAGAACTCAAGAAATTAACACCATCAAACCAAATAATCCAATTTAAAAAATGGGTTACAAAATATATCTAGGCACAGGGGTCTTTTCTAAGACTGATACTCCAACCAAGGACCATGCATATACTTAACCTAGAACCCCTGCTCAGACATAACCCATGGCAGCTCAATATCCAAGTGGGTACCCTAGTAAGAAGAAGAGGAACTGTCTCATACATGAATTCAGTGGCTGGTTCTTTGACCTCCCCACCCCCCCGTGGGAGAAGCAGCCTCGCTAGGCCACAGAGGAGGACATTGCAGCCAGTCCTTATGAGACCAGATAAGCTAGGGTCAGATGGGAGGGGAGGACCTCCCATATCAGTGGACTTAGAGAGGGGAAGAGAGGAGATGAGGGAGGGAGAGAGGGTGGGATTGGGAGGAAATGAGGGAGAGGGCTAAAGCTGGGACACAAAGTAAATAGACTATAATTAATATAGAAAATAAACATTAAAAAAAGGGTTACAAAGTCAAACACAGAATTTTCAACAGAAGAGTATTGTATGGACAAGAAGTACTTCTTAAAAAGCTCAGTGCCCTTAGTCATCAGGGAAATGCAAATTAAATTACCCTGAGACCCTGAGAGTCCATCTAATACTAACTATAATAGCTAAGATAAAAAAAAAAAAACTCATGCGACAACATCCTTACATTTTGGTAAGGATGTGGAGCAAGGTGAACACTTCTCCACTGTTTGTGGGAGTGCAAACTTACACAACCAGTTTGGAAATCAATCGGGTGCTTTCTCAGAAAATTGGGAAGAACTCTATCTCAAGATCCCATTGAGCATATACCCAAAAGATACTTCACCATTCAACAAGGATGCTTACTAAGCTATGTTCATGAAAGTATTATTCGTAATAGCCAGAAACTGGAAACAACCCACATTTCTCCCATTCAATAAATGGATATGGAAAACGACTTCAGCTATTAAAAACAAGGACAACAAGAAATTTGCAGACAAATGCATGGAACTAGAAAAGATCATCCTGAGTGAGGTAACCCTACCCACAAAGATATGCATGGTATATAGTCATTCATAAGCGAATATTAGCCATACATTACAGGATAACCATACTGTAATCCACAGACCTATAGAAGCTAAGTAACAAGGAATATCCTAGGAAGTTTGCTTACCCTCACTCAGAAGGACAAATAGAATAGATTCTGGATGCAGTTTAAGAGACAGAACAGGACTGGAGCCTACCATAGATGTCCTCTGAAAGACTCAATCAAGCAGGGAATAGAAGCAGATGATGAGACTCACAACCAAACACTGGACAGAGAGGAGGAGGTCTTATAAAACAGTATGGAATTTGAAGGACCTGGAGGACCAGGATCTCCACAGAAGTCCAACAGAGCCAGCAAATCTGGGCCCAGAGTGCTTGTAGAGACTGATACACCAACCAAAGCTCATGAATTGAGAGAATCAAATCCCTGCTCAAATGTAGCCAATATGAATGAGATCAGGGTCTGTCTCTGAAAAGGACTCTGTAACATACCCGTGGGTAAATTTTCCAGGAAAGGCCTCATTTCCAGGCCACAGAGGAAGAGGATGTGTGTAGCCATGAAGATTCTTGATAGTCTGTGCACAGCTGGTTAGGGAGGAGGGGCCTACCTTTCTGAAGACTAGGAGGGGCTTAGGGAGGAAAAAAGAGGGAGTGTTGGACTTAGAGGAGAAGATGGAGGGGTCATGATCAGGATATAAAGTAAATAAATTAAAAAATAGTTGATAAGCCTTTATACTTCTTCATACTCTAGTAAAACATGTTAAATTTTTATTTGTATTTTTTTTGTAGATTCTCAACATCAATAACATTTTGCATTATGTCAAAGCTGTCCTTCTTTTCTAATTGCCCCATGAAATTGAACCATGCTCTAAATGGTTTACTTGTCTGGTAAACATATTGAAAAACAATAAACACAACAGGGAAAATAAAATTATACAAGGGACTCATCTGGCATAAAAATAGGAAGGCCAGATATTTATAAGTTAATTGAAATCCTAGTGTCCAAGATCAGTTTCTTCACTAGAAATTTTTCATAGGAAGCACATAATACTAACAATTTATACATTCTGTGACCATTGTTCATAATAGAGAAGCAGATCTACGTGGTTACACTAATTGCTGAAGAAATTGAATATTTAGAACAAGCAACATGAAAATTTTGGGCTTCTAATGTTTTAGAGTCTACTACAACATGAAATGTGTTTCATGATTCCATCAGTCAATACATAAAATATTTCAGTTTAATTGCCTGAAATAGTTAAAATTCAGTGATATGGGAAGGCCATCAAGCATGCCTGGCAAAGTGTGGCAAGTGGTGAAATCCATGGAACAGCAGTTACCATTGCCACCAACAATCATCCCATTTGCTTTCAGTCTCAAGATACAATCAATGTGTTATTATAAGATGTAAAAATAAGGTATCTACAAAATTATGATCTTCATTCAAAAGTAGACTTTTGATAAATGCACATGTGCTGTGCTTGTCAAAATGCCGTATAAACATTTGTGTTCAGATCTGTTGATTACCAGAACTGTTCCACCTAGTCTAATGCGTGAAACAATTTAAGGGTGTGATGGTTGTTGAAAAAGATTTGGGTTTATTAAAAAAAAAGTCTAGAATCGCTGACTATTGTAGAGATAGAGAGGGTCACTGCTCATATTGTTATTGAATGCATTTTTTATAACCGGAATATTCAAGAGAATATTGCAGAAGATAAAAAAACATCTAAGATAGTGAACTACGGTGAAGTATTGAAAATGAGTTTTAATCCTCCTGCAGACCTGAAAATGAGTAATCAATGAAGAGAGATGGCCTTGCTGATTTGGAGAATCCTATAGATCATATGGAGGAATTCTATAGATCATAAGGAGGAAATGTTGTGTGACAAATATTGAGACATAACTGTGGCAAATGTAAAGAGGATGTTAATAAATCCTGAGGGAAGAATGTCACTGATCTATAGACACTGATTTAATCTGCCCCCCAGCTCTGCTTGGCCTTGGGTGCATTCTGGTAGTATATATAGGAGGAAAGTTGAATGAATGCAGCACTCAGGTGAGCAGCTTTCCTGTGGTGGAGAAGACACTGTGGTGGATCTTCTCAGAGATGCATGTGAAATTGACTCTTCCAGGCTCCGGTAAGTTGCCATTCATCCATGTGCCTTTACGTAAACCTTACTTTTGCATACATGCTCAAAATGTGTTTGGAGTATATATTTTCTCTGTTGCCATCTATTCTGCATCCTTGAAGAACTGATATTTGATCATGTTCTCTCTACAGAAGAGGTAACACAGATCTGAAAGAACTTTCTATATTATATTTGCTAAATTAATTTTGAGCCCAGTGGTTTTCCAGAGGATTTCTCTCCATGTGCTGTAGACACATGACATTTCTCAGAGTTAATTGATCAACAAAAGAGGAATAAGTTGAGAGTGATCCTGGTAACTTTGGAGCACCACTTCTTAGACACTGTAAACTTGAAAGCTCAACTTCTAGAAAAAAAAAAGGAAGAATGCAAATTAAAAGGGCCAATTTACATTATTGAGAAACTAGGCTTTAGTGAGAACACAAAGATTAAATAAATGGTCCAATTGCTTCATGCACAGAAATGGGAAGTTATAGTTAATTTGTGTGTCAAGGTCGAATATGTGCTCGCCCAAATCAACATGAATAAACTATCAAATATTCTAAGTCTTATGTGATATATACAAGGAAAATTAATTAGTTACAATAATAATATACTTAATAAAATGAAAGATAACTATAAATTCTTGAGAACTTCAAATAGGTGCAGATAATGACTTGAAGTCTCTGGCTCATGATTAGTCAAAGCTCCATGTGATTGCAAATTGGAGAAGCTGTTTTGGAACTAACGCAAACTGTGACAAGTCTCTCCCATTTCAAGTTCTATACTAAAGAACTGTAACCGTTTCTCTGTATTTTCCCAGTAATAAAAAACGAATAATATATTTAGTGATATCACATTCAATCGCATGGTGGAATACCCTTAGAGCAGACAGCATTCCAAGATAGTTCAACTGTTATAACTTTGTGTGACTAGATCATCTGAGTTTCTTTCTCCGACAGCAGGGATGTACCTGTTGGTACTGGTGTCAACTGTGCTCCTTTGGGAGAATGTAGCCT
>NW_026589415.1:0-2585 GCF_907164565.1 Psammomys obesus | reverse complement strand
AAGGAAAGGGGTTCCAAGAGTAAGCAAAGGAGTCAGAGACAACTCCACTCCCACTGTTAAAAGAGTCCCACACACACCCCAAGCTAAACAAGTACAGCACATACGCAGAGACAGATCACTGAGCACAGACCCATGCAGGCTCCATGATTGCTAGAAACTTCAGTCTCTGTGAGCCCCTATGAGCCCTGTTTAGTTGATTCTGTGGGCTGTGTTCTCCTGGTATCCTTGACCCCTCTGGGTCCTACAATGCTCCCCCTCTTCTGTGGGTTTCCCTGGGCACCATGTTTGGATGGAGGTGTCTGCGTCCATCAGCTACAGGAGGAGGCCTATGTGATGACAATGATGGGGTTAGGCACTGATCTATGTGTCTAACATAAGAGCAGTAGGAATCATTTCAATGACTTTGGTGGGGACGGGGGTGTCAGTTGTGTTTGGCTAGGTCTCAGAGCTATCTAACTTCAGTTCCTAGCCATCCAAAAGAATACATCTGAGGGACTGGAGAGATGGTTCAGCGTCTAAAAGCACTTGCTGCTCTTCCAAAGGACCTGAATTCAACTCCCAACATCCACATGGTGGCTCTCTCTTATAACTCCAGTGACAAGAGATCTGATGCCTGCTTTTCATGTACATGCCAAACATACGTGTAGGCAAAAACACCCAAACACAGGATATTAGGGAGAAAAAAAAATTGCCAGCTACAGTGGCTTGCGCCTGTAATCCAGGCAGAGGCAGCCCTTTGTGAGTTCCAGGCCAGCCTGGTCTACCAAGTGAGTCCAGGACAGCCACGGCTACACAGAGAAACCCTGTCTCAAAAACCAAAAAAGAAAAAAAAGAAGGTTTAAACCTTTGAATAGAAACTTTAGACTGGAATTGGGCAAGCAGTGAGACTAGAGTAGAATAAACCCAGAATACCTGTCCTGACAGGAAGGTCTACAAACCTGTGGAAGATTGGCCCCCGCCCCTCACCTTCACGGTCCCGCCCCCACACCCCTCGTGGAGGGGAAAACAAAAAACAAAAACAAAAACAACAAAAACAAAACAAAACAAAAAAAACAAAAACAAAAAACAAAAACGAGCAGGTATCGCCTGCGCAGGCACAGTGAAAAGCGGAGGTCTGGTCTTGGTTTCGTTGTTCCGGTTCAGAACACACCAGCTCTGAGCCTCTTACCTGGGACTAGGCTGAGGGAGAAACTGACTCGGCCGCCCGAAGCCGTTGAGGGAGGGCCCGGCAGGGCGGCCGGCGACGCCGAGGGTGGGGCCGGCGGGGCTCGGTTGGCCTGTGAGCCAGAGGAGCGCCCGGAGCGCTTCCGAGCCCGAGCATCGAGCATCGTCCCCCTCCTCCCAGGAAGGCCCTGTCAGCCGCAGGGCGGAGTCCGCCCTGAGGAGAGGGGCGGAGCCGCCTCAGGCGTCGGGCAGGAGGCCGTTGAGGACCAGGTGGGCCACCCGCAGCCTTCTGCCCGCCGCCCTCTCCCCGGTTGGCCTTCTGGGTATGAGCAGGGTTTTCCGGAACGCGGGTTTCTACACCAGCGTCACCTTTTACTGGGCGATGGAGGCGCAGAGAGCTTTGGAAGGCGTGCGACTCCAAGTGCTTTTCACTCATCTTCTGGCTCCAGGTTTCTGCATGGTTAAAGGATTTCGTTTTTATTTATTCTTGTCATTGCAGTTTACTCAGTTTGTATCCCCGTTGTGGCTCCCTCCCTCGTCTCCTCCCAATCCCATCCTCCCCCTCCATCTAACCATAGCCTATCAGGTCTCATCAGGACTGACTGCACTGTCTTCCTCTGTGGCCTGGCAAGGCTGCCCCCCCCCCCCCCCAGGAGTTTTAAAGGTCCCTGACCATGACTAAGGTGTACAGAGGTCAGCTGTACTCATGTAGAAATTCCACATGAGTTTATGTTGCTGTTTAAGAAATCTTCACCATAAGGCTTTGGCTTCTAGTGCGTGTGTGTATTTTTGTGCACACACAAAAATCCTCTCGGCACAGGAGCCATGGAGCACATGTCAGAGTCACAGGGATAACTTTATGGAGTCACTTCTCGCCTATTTTTACACGGGTTGCAGGAACTGAACTTAGATACATGCCAAGCCTCTTTACCTTCTAAGTCACCTCGCTGCTGTTGACGTCTGTTATTTTTAGGTGGATTTAAAGCGTGAGTTTAACTATCTCTGTCACTTGTAGCTTTATCATCATGTTTGTTATTAATGTTTATTATTTGATTTATCTTTTAGTTAATCAGCGGTTATTCCTAAACCACCTGTATACCCAAATCACCGCACTGAGACTAGGATGTATTTAGTTAGCCTGGAGCACAATGCTGAGCAATGATTACTCCATCCTAAACCTCCAAGCCCACATAGCTTCCTAACATTATTTCCAACATTATACTTGCTTTTAATCAATCTTAGGCCCGATTAATCTCTCCTTGTGGTTCTAAGTCCTCTCACCCTATTCTCTCCATTGCACAGCATTGGCTGTTTGTTGGATTGAAAATACAGAGAACAAATGGTCACATCTTTACACAAACTTGAGACAGGTGCTGCTTAGAAGAAACATCACAATGCAATGTTCGGATTGAAACCAGATA
>NW_026589414.1:0-1338 GCF_907164565.1 Psammomys obesus | reverse complement strand
AGCTGTGGGCTCTGATCCTCACATCAGTATGAAAACTCAAGAGAATGGAGAGAGGGAGTTGGAGTGCACCTCCTCAGGATGGTACCCAGAACCTCGGGTGCAGTGGAGGACAGCCAGTGGAGAGAAGTTACCATCCACATCAGAGTCCAGGAAGCGTGACGAGCAAGGCCTGTTCACTGTGTTGGCTTTGATAACCATCAGAGACAGCTCCATAAGGAACGTGTCCTGCTGCATCCAGAATATGTTCCTCAGCCAGAAGAAGGAAATAGAGATCTCTGTACCAGGTCAGTGGAACTAGTGCTGGGTCCCATGGTGACAGAGACTCAGGGCAGTATGACCTGGGGCCCTGCTCAGAAGGGACCTCACAGCAGAATTGTCCATTTTCCCCCCTTTAATGCTGCCAAAATAACCAGGTTGCTGGTTTCAGGGGAGTCCCCTACATTTCATCAGATACGTGAGGATTCTGAAGGTATAAACTAAATATTCCCATGTTAACACTTTAAAATTGTGACAGAGTGTGGTGGAATACATTTTCAATCCCAGCGCTTGGAAGCCAGAGACAGGCAGATCCCTGTGAGTTCAAGGCCAGTGTAGTCTAGCAAGGTAGCAGTCAGCCAGGGTTAGATGCTGAGATCCTCTCTCAAAAAAAAAAAAAAAAAAAAAAAAAATGGATTTGTGGGTATGTGTGTGTGTAACATTATATGTGAGAAGGTCAGAGGACAACTTGTGGGAGCTGGTTTTCTCCTTCCACTGTATAGTTCCCAGAGACCAAACTCAGGTTATTAGGCTCAGCAGCAAGCACCTTTGCCTACTGACCCACTGCACAAGCTCAAGATTCTAGCTCTTCACGCTTAGGCAACAACATTGTCAGGTTGGTCTCTTGGACTCTGAACCTGTGGCTTCAGCCAACAGTGGGTAGAAAGTATTCAGCAGGATATCTACAACTCTGCAGACTTTGCTCTTGTTGGTCTTGAAACAACATAGCACAACAGCTGTTACCTGGCATTTCCCTTAGTTTAGGTATTTAACTTAACCCAGAGATGATTTAAAGCACAAAGGAGGATGAGCATGGGTTACTGGAAGATATTCACTGAGTCTCTATTTGGATTTTGAGATTCTCGGGGATCCTGGAGCCGTCTCCCACAGACACAGAGACTTTTTAAAAGTGGACAGAAAAGTTTCTCTTTTCTGATTTTTCCATTAGATAAGGTGTGGGATTAAAGGCGGGTTCCACCACTCCAAGCTGTTCTCTGACTTACATGCATATACATGGTACATGTATGCATGTATATGAACATGAAATAAATATTATGCATGAAATGGAAGGCTTAAAAAAAA
>NW_026589413.1:0-4206 GCF_907164565.1 Psammomys obesus | reverse complement strand
GGGCGCGGGCGGCCGGCGGGATGCGCGCGGCGCGGCCCCGGGAGCCGGCCGCCCTGGGGGTGAGTGTGGCTGGGGTGGGGGGCGGGGGAGGTGATGCGGGCCCCCCCCGGGGCGGGGGGCGGGGCGTGCGGGCCCCGGGAACCCCCCGAAATCACCGGTGCGTGGCGGGAGGAGGGCACGCTCCGAGAGGCCAGAAGATTCCGCTGCTTTCCCCGCCTCCCACCTCCCCCACCCCTTCCCTCCCGAGCCCGGGCAAAGGCGCAGAACCCGGAGTTATAAAAAGCCATCGCCGGGAGGAGCGAGGAGGAGGAGCGGGAGGAGGGGGAGGAGGGGAGAGGAGCGGGGAGGAGGCGCATGAGGGGGAGCACCGAGCAGGCGGATCCCCAGGACTCCGCGTCCCTCCTGCGCTAGGGTGGGGGGGTCGCGCAGGAGGCGCAGACCCGGCTGGCTTGGCTGCTCTGCCCCCCTTGGTCTCGGGTCCCGGTGCCCTGAGGAGTGGGGTCGTCCCAGGACAGGGCTTCCCGGTGACCTCCGACAGGTGGGCAGCTGGCAGCCGCCACAATCCCCGCTCGCCCCAAATTCTCTTAATATTGAGGAGGAGCGAGCCCAATGCCGTCGCTTCGCTCCCACCCCAAATCCTGATCCTGTCGGGGTGGGAGGAGATGGGAACTCACTAAAGAGAGGAGAGAAAGAAAGAAAGAAAGTTCTCCCGGCTTCTCCCCGGCCTCCCCGCTGCGGGGCTGGGCCGGGCGCTCCAGCCCGAGAGCCGCAGAGCAGGAGTTTCAGCACTCGACGGGGCGGACAGCGCCCCGGGCGGCCGGATTGCGCCAGGGCGGGGGCGGGGCTTCCTGGGAGCCTCCCGGGGACCTCTCCCGCGGGGAGGGCCACCCCTCCCTCCATCCCGGGGTGGGGCTGACTTCAGCACCAGAGGGAGGGACAGCGGCCAAGCGGCCCTCCCCCACCCCCACCCCACTCCCCTGAGCCGCTTAAACCTCGGGAAGGTCAAGGCCAGCGGGGGGGGGGGGGGCCCTGGGGGAGGGGCCTCCCGGCGCGGCTCTCTGACCCGCGTCCGCTCTCTCGCTCTCTCTCTCTCTCTCTCTTTTTTTTTTTTTCCTGCCTGGCAGCCGTCGGGATGGAGGTGAGACGGTAGCCCGGGACGCCCGCCCTCGAGCACCCCTGCGGCACAGCGGCCCTGCAGCGCTCCCCGCCCCCCGCCCCCGCGGCAGCGGGCCTCGCCGTCAAGCGACAGCGGCCTGGGGTGGGGGCAGGGGGGGGCGGGGGCGGCCAGACCAGCGATGCCGGCGGGCATGACGAAGCATGGCTCGCGCTCCACCAGCTCGCTGCCGCCGGAGCCCATGGAGATCGTGCGCAGCAAGGCGTGCTCGCGCCGGGTGCGCCTCAACGTCGGGGGCCTGGCGCACGAGGTGCTGTGGCGCACGCTGGACCGCCTGCCCCGCACGCGGCTGGGCAAGCTCCGGGACTGCAACACGCACGACTCCCTGCTGCAGGTGTGCGACGATTACAGCCTGGAGGACAACGAGTACTTCTTCGACCGCCACCCCGGCGCCTTCACCTCCATCCTCAACTTCTACCGCACCGGCCGGCTGCACATGATGGAGGAGATGTGCGCGCTGAGCTTCAGCCAGGAGCTGGACTACTGGGGCATCGACGAGATCTACCTGGAGTCGTGCTGCCAGGCCCGCTACCACCAGAAGAAGGAGCAGATGAACGAGGAGCTGAAGCGCGAGGCCGAGACCCTGCGCGAGCGGGAGGGCGAGGAGTTCGACAACACCTGCTGCGCGGAGAAGAGGAAGAAGCTCTGGGACCTGCTGGAGAAACCCAACTCGTCGGTGGCCGCCAAGGTGAGTCCGAGGGGCATCCGAGGGCCGCTGCCCCGGGGGAGGCCTGCGCGGCGGCCCCTGGCTCCTCGCGAGGCCTGGACCCCAAGCGGGGTTCTCCAAGGACCGCCGCTCCAGCATCCTTCCGGTGCGTCGGCAGACGTCCCCGCGCCCCCGCGCGTCCCCACTTGATTGGGGGGGGGGGATGGTTTATAAAACTCTAAAACTGCAACAGCCGAGGCCCACGTTCAGAGGCCCACGTTCTCTGGTAGTCTCGGGTCCTGCCCTCCGACCCGGGTCCGAGCCACGGTAGCTAGCCCTGCAGTTGTAGTATCTGCAGCCCCGTATCATAACCCCACTCTGTCCACAAGGAAGGGTATGAGTGCAGCCCACAGGCTCGCCTGCCAGAGCCTGGGGCACCGCCAGGTATTTTAAGAGATGACGAAAGATAGGGAAAGGCCGCGGCAAGAATAGGCCTGCCTCCAGGCCGGGGACTGTGGGTGAGGGGCCACGCCGGCCCCTTGCTCATGTACCTGCAGTGTGGTGTCCTTTTCAGTTGGCTGTTGGGGGGGGGGGGGATGTAAATTTCCAAACCAGACAAACACAGAGAAAGAGGCAGGAGCGAACACGGTCACGAAGGGTGGGTTGCTGGGCAGAGGCGTTCGACTTGGGGACGAGCAGAGGCCGGGGGTGAGGACCAGGGCAGGTGTAATCCCTCTGAGTCAGGCTGGCACCCGGGAGTGTCTGGAGGGTGAGGCCTGCCTCACGTGGCCTGTGTATTGGGCGCCAGGAGCAAAAGACAGCACAGCGTGTTCAGGGCTACATGGGAGGCTGGGAAGGGGCACAGAAAAGAGATGTGTAGGAATCCAGAGAGATCAAGTTCGAGAAGAGACAAGAATGTCTCTGAGAGCAGGGCCCGGGGAACAGAACCAGAGGCAAATGATTGAGGTTGCCTGCTCAGCCAGCCATACTTTTGTAGCAAGGCCTGGCTCTTGGCCAGCCTGGCCTTCCAGTGTGGAGTCTTGGCTCAGCTGACCACTCATTGGTCCCTTCTCAAAGGGGCCTCTGTGGGGCTATTTCCAGATAATTGACTTGCTCAAGAAGGGCAGTAGACACAGGAAGGTGCACATAAAGAGCCCACAATCATTTTCTCTTGCCTCTGTGCTCTGAGGACATAGAGGCCTCTGGGCTTGGTCTCCTCCAGGAAGACTGTGACCATAATCCTTCCCCAGTTTCCGTGTCCAGAAAGCCTCTCTCTAAGACGAAGGTACTCACCCTTAGCCGGCTTAGGATCAACAGACTTATTTTGCTATTTCTAGGCCTGACACAGGTTCCCCCACTGCTCAGCCCATTGAGGCCCAGGCAGGCCCCTCCTCCCTCACCTGCCCCATCCTTAAGACACTAGATCCAGGGACAGGAAGTGGGGATTTGCCCTCCCCGAGAAGAAACAGGCAAAGGACTGTTTGGGTTGGCATCTGGCTGCAGGGCACAGGCTGTCGGCTTGCAAGAGGCACTGTGTGGGAATAAACAGTCTTTCCTCTCCCTCAGCTTAATCGGCTCACCCGGACAGCATCATGACCTCGCTGTGATCCCAGGCTGGGCTGTCAGCTCACATTCTTGCAGTTTCTGCAGCCAGAGCTGAAATGGGAAGGCGGTCAAGCCCACTGTCTCTCAGTACAGAAACCCTGACAGCCGCTGAGCAAACACCCAACAAATGCAAGGCTCAGAGTGGTGAAGTGTCTTACCTAAGTTCACAAAGCATACAGCAAACGAGGAGTTTCTAGAAATGTACCCCCACTCCAAGTGAGGTTCTGAATAGCCTGTTCTTTCTGTGGTGACGGAGGGCCACAGATGCGCCCTTAGTGCCTTCTCTCACTTGGCTCCCCACAGTCCCTTCCCCAGCAGCCCAAGGTGCAAGTTGAGATCGCATTATCCATCTGTTTGAAACCCATGGAGGTTTCCATCACATTCAGCATGAAATCTACATGCCTCCACGAATCCGAGGTCTAGACTCTGGCCCTCGGAGCGTTCTGGTCTCATCTCTCCTGTTCTCTTCTGGCTCATGTGGCCCCAGTCCTACTGGCTTTCTTCCTGTTCCCAAACATCCGAGGGTTTGCTCTACCCCAGGACCTTTGCATTTTCTTTTCCGGCTGTTTACAGTTGCCTTCCCCAGATCATTCCATGGGATCGTTGTCTTCATGCCCTCATTTGCTACTGTCCCTCAACTATTTCCTCCTGGAAACTTCCTCGTACTCTGTCACCTCATGTAGTATTTTTCCTTGATGGTTAGAGATCCTATTTGGTCTATATGTTTCTGTTTTACACCCACAAGGATGCATCATCCACATTGCTGTGTTCCCCGGCATGT
>NW_026589412.1:0-9475 GCF_907164565.1 Psammomys obesus | reverse complement strand
TCTCAACAGCACTGAAATTTCAACCAGCTGATGAGTCTGTGTGGACTGTTTCTTTTCAGGAATTAATCTTTCACAGCCTGACACATGGTCTTCCCTGTTAGTTAAGCATTATAGCTTGTGAGAAGTACCAACCCCTTCTGGCACTCCCCTGAGAGTGTTGCCATAAACTTGCCCTACCGGAGGGGAAGGTCAGAGGGAAAGGACAGAGAAGCAGCCTGCCACAGGACACAGCACCACCCCCTCTTCAGCTCACCCAGAGGCTCCTGGCAGAGAAACACAAGCTCTGGATCTGAGGACACTCAACTGTACCTGGTACTCTCTCCGAATAAGCAACCATAGGTTCTATCGCCAGGCTGCTTCTGACAGAGAGATCTGGGTCAGGGATCTGGGATTGAGAAAACTCAACCTATTTTCCATGCTACCCCGGGACCAGTCAACATAACCCCTCCTGGAAGAGGGAAAGGAAAGAGAGGCAGCACACAGGAAAGGTCGACACCGAGTCCTGCGGCCACAGTGTCACAGAGCTGACTGTTAGCCTACCCGCGCATTTGCCCCAGCAGGACCAAATCAGAGAGTAGAGAGCAAGGTAAACCAATGTGCATTCCAACTGGTCCTGCAAGAGAGTGAGTGAGCCTTCTAGGGAGAGTTTGCCCCAGACCCAGGGCTTCTCCACAGAAGCCACCAGACAAGACCCTGCCACCCACACCCCTAGTGTGGGCTTCATAGTGATTCTTGGGATAGCGACCCCAATGCTGAGGCCTCTGCCTTGTGGGTCCACCAGTGTAATCCAGGCAAACAATCCCTGGATCTCAGACAGAACTGCATAATAGTGGCCTGCAGGCCACTGCACTATTCAGAGAATCCGCGCATGCACACTGCGCCCACTAAAAGCACATGTGAATAGCGCCAGCATCACATTCCTTACTTAGGCAAAACTAAAAGCACAATGCACAATCCCAAACCAGTGAACCTCTCTCATCTTCCTGAAAAAAAAAAAAAAAGTCCAGAAAACAGAAAGAGATGATCGTAGCCCTAACTACAAACTCGAGGAACAAACAGTGAGGGTTATAAATAACCAGATGGCTAGAGGCAGACGTAAGAACACACGAAACAAAAATCAGGACATAATGACCTCACCAGCAACAAACCAATGGACACTTCATTTCATTAGATATACAAGAAAACAAACTCAAACCTATGTTTCTCCAGCTATTAGAGGCCCATAAAGATGAAATGAACAAAGCCCTCAGAGAAATAACCAAAGAAATCGAGACGAAAAAAGAGGAAACAAACAGAGCTCTCAGAGAAATGACCACGAAAATTGAGGCAAACAAAGAAGAAATGAACAAAGCTCTCAAAGAAAATGTCCACACAAATGAAGGTAAATAAAGAAGAAATAAACAAAGCTCTCATAGAAATACAGGCAATTGCACCCAAAGAAGTAGAGGCACAATTAGTGATACATAGAGAGGAAATGGACAAAAAAATAGAAGCTGTCATTGAAAAGCAGGACTCCACATTCAAACAGATGAAGGAAATGGTGCAATACATGAAAACAGAATTAGAATCAATAAAGAAAACACAAATAGAGAGAAACCTGGAGCTGGAGAACATAGAGAAAAGATCAGGCACTACAAAGGTAAGCATCACCAACAGAATACAAGAAATGGAAGAAAGAATCTCAGGAGCAGAAGATACACTTGCGGAAATTGACACGTCTCTCAAAGAAAAAATAAAATCAGAAAAGTTCCAAACACAAAACATCCAAGAAATCAAGGACACCATGAAAAGACAAAATCTAAGAATAATCGGAGTAAAAGAAAAAGAAGACATCAGGCTCAAAGGTCAGGAAAATATTTTCAAGAAAATTATAGAAGAAAATTTTCCCAACTTACAGAAGGAAATAAATATACAAGAGGCCAAAGAACACCAAGTAGACTAGACCAGGAAAAAAATTCTTCATGTGACATCATAGTCAAAACACGGAACCTACAGAACAAAGAAAATAATCGAAAAGCAGCAAGGGAAAAAAGCCAAGTAACATATGAAGGTAGACCTATCAGAATCACACCAGATTTCTCAACAGAAACTATGAAAGCCAGAAGGGCCTGGACAGAAATTATACAGTCCTTAAGGGACCACAGATTCCAACCCAGACTACTATACCCAGCAAAACTTTCAATCAACATAGAGGGAGAATTCAAAATATTCCATGACAAAACCAAATTTAAACAATATCTACATAGTAACCTAGCTCTACAGAAGTTACTAGAAGGGAAACTCCAAACCAAGAAAACAACTACATCTAAGGAAACAGAGGAAATAGATAACTACACAACAACAACAAAAAAAAAACCCAAAAGAATACAAGCAATGAAACTCAGTGACACCACCAACCCCACATCAAAAGTAAGTAACAATTGTTGGCCAGTAGTATCTATCAACATCAACAGACTCAACTCCCCAATAAAAAACACAGACTAACAGAATGGTTGCAGAAACACGATCCAACATTCTGTTGCATCCAAGAAACACACCTATGCAACAAAGATAAACACTACCTCAGAGTAAAGGACTCGAGAAATGTTTTTCAAGCAAATGGTTCCAGAAAACAAGTTGGAGTAGCCATCCTAATATCTAATGAAATAGACTTTCAAACTCAGTTAATCAAAAAAGATAAGGAGGGCCACTATATTCTCATCAAAGGAAAAATCCACCAAGAGGACATTACAATTTTGAATACCTATGCCCCAAATACAAGAGCACCTACATTCGCAAATGTAACAATATTAAAGCTTAAATCACACATTGATCCTAATACCTTAATAGTGGGAAACTTCAACACTCAACTCTCACCAAGGGACAGATCAACTAGACAGAAAACAAATAAGGAAATAAAAACACTTACAGAGTCCCTAAATAAAATGGACCTAATAACCTAAGATACATCTACAGATCTTTTCATCCAAACTCAAAAGAAAATACCTGCTTTTTAGCACCGCACGGAACCTTCTCCAAAATAGACCATATAGTTGGTCAGAAAGCAAGCCTCAACAGATACAAAAAGATTGAAATAATCCCTTGTATTCTATCTGACCACCATGGAAATAAGCTGCACCTCAACAACAACAGAAATAACAAACAGCCTACACGCACATGGAAACTGAACAACTTGTTACTCAATGACAGCAGGTTTAAGGAAGAAATAAAGAAAGAAATTAAAGACTTCCTATAATTCAATGAAAATTAAGGCACAACATACCCGAATTTATGGGACACATTAAAAGCAGTGCTCAGAGGAAAATTTATAACACTAAGTGCCTTCAAGAAAAAATTTATAACATCACATACAAGCACCTTAATGGCCCAACTAAAAAACCTAGAAAAAAAAGAAACAGATACACCCAAGAGAAGCAGACGGCTGGAAATAATCAAACTCAGGGCTGACATAAATCAGTTAGAAACAAGTAAAACTATTCAAAGAATCAATGAAACAAAAAGCTGGTTCTTTGAGAAAATCAACAAGATAGACGAACCCTTAATCAAACTAAATTAAAAGCAGAGAGAATCTATCCAAATCAGCAAATCAGAAATGAAAAGGGTGACATAACTGCAGACACTGAGGAAATTCGAACAATCATTAGTTCATACTACAAAAGCTTATATGCCACAAAATTTGAAAACCTAAATGAAATTGACAATTTTCTTTTTTTTTATTTTATTTTTCTTTTTAGTTACATTTTGTTAACTCTGTGTCCCAGCTGTATCCCGCTCCCTCTTTCCCTCCCCAACCCCACACTCCCTCCCTGGTCTCCTCCCTGTCCCTTTCCAAGTCCACTGATAGGGGAGGACCTCCTCCCCTTTCATTTGACCCTGTTTTATCAGGTATCATACAGACCTACAAGATATGATAAACATAATGAAATCTACACACCTAAAGAAGATAATCAAGAAAGTGGACACAGGCGAAGGTGATTAATCCTCATTTAGAAAGACAAATGGGATGTGCATTGAACGTATGACAGGAGTCTACCACAAAAGGCATCTGAAAGACTCTACCTAGCAGTGTTTCAAAGCAGACACTAAGACTCATAACCAAACCCTCGGCAGAGTGCAGGGAATCATATGAAAGAAGGGAAGTTATTATGATATGGAAAGGATAGGAGCTCTACAAGGACCAAATATATCCGGGCACAGGTTCTTTTCTGAGACTGACATTTTTCTTGAAAGATTCCATCTTCCAACATTAAGTCAAGATCAGGTAGAAAGACTGAATAGTAAATTGAAGAAGTCATTAACAGTCTCCCCTCCATAAAAAGCCCTGGGCCAGATGGTTTCAGCACGAAATTCTACCAGACCTTCAAAGAAGTGCTCACACCAATTCTCCTCAAACTATTCCACAAAATAGAAACAGCAGGTACATTAACAAACTCATTCTATGAAGCGACAGTCACCCTGATACCTAAACCACACAAAGACCCAGCAAAAGATGAGAACTTCAGACCTATCTCTCTTATGAACATTGACACAAAAATACTCAATAAAATACTTGCAAACCGTATCCAAGAACACATCAAAGATATCATCCACCACGACCAATTAGGCTTCATCCCAGGCATGCAAGGGTGGATCATCATACACAAATCCATCAATATAATCCACCACATAAACAAACTGAAGGAGAAAAACCACATGATCATCTCCTTAGATGCCGAAAAAGCATTTCATAAAGTCCAACACCCATTCATGTTTAAAGTACTGGAGAGATCAGGGATACAAGGCACATATCTAAATATTGTAAAGGCAATATACAGCAAGCCTATAGCCAACATCAAACTCAATGGAGAGAAACTTAAATCAATCCCACTGAAATCAGGGACAAGGTAAGGCTGCCCACTCTCTCCATACCTCTTCAACATAGTACTTAAAGTCCTAGCCAGAGCAATAAGACAACTAAAGGAGATCAAGGGGATACAAATTGGAAAGGAAGAGGTCAAAGTGTCACTATTCGCAGATGATATGATAGTATATATGAGCGACCCAAAAAATTCAACCATTAAACTCCTCCTGCTGATAAACACCTTCAGCAAAGTGGCAGGATACAAAATTAACTCAAAAAAATCAGAAGCCCTCATGTATACCAAAGACAAAAGGGCTGAGAAAGAAATTAGGGAAACAACACCCTTCACAATAGCCACTAATAACATAAAGTACCTTGGGGTGACACTAACCAAGCAAGTGGAAGACCTGTTTGAGAAAAACTTCAAGTCTCTGAAGAAAGAAATTGGAGAAGATCTCAGAAGATGGAAAGGTCTCCCGTGCTCAAGGATTGGTAGGATTAACATTGTGAAAATGGCCATCCTGCCAAAAGCAATCTACAAATTCAATGCAATTCCCATCAAAATACCAACTCAATTCTTTACAGACCTTGAAAAAAAGATTCTCAACTTCATATGGAGAAACAAAAAACCCACAATCTCCAAAACAATCATGTACAACAACAGATCATGTGGAGGTATCTCCATCCCAGATCTCAAGTTGTACTACAGAGCAATAGTAATAAAAACTGCATGGTATTGGCATAGAAACAGAAAGGAGGATCAATGGAACCGAATAGAAGACCCAGAAATAAACCCACACACCTATGAATACTCGATTTTTGACAAAGAAGCCAAAACCATTCAATGGAAAAAAGACAGCATCTTCAACAAATGGTGCTGGTCCAACTGGATGTCTACATGCAGAAAAATGAAAATAGATCCATATTTATCACCCTGCACAAAACTGTTGTCCAAGTAGATCAAACACCTCAACATAAAACCAGACACTCTAAATCTGTTAGAAGAAAAAGTGGGGAAGACCCTAGAACTCATTGGCACAGGAGACAACTTCCTGAATAGAACACCAACAGAACAGGCTCTAAGAGCAACAATCAATAAATGGGACCTCATGAAACTGAAAAGCTTCTGTAATGCAAAGGACACTGTCATCAAAACAAAACGACTGCCTACAGATTGGGAAAGAATCTTCATTAATCCTTTATCTGACAGAGGACTAATATCCAGTATATACAAATAACTAAAGCAGCTGAAAAGCAGCGAACCAAGTAATCCAAATAAAAAATGGGGAACAGAGCTAAACAGAGGAGTATTGAATGGAAGAGAAACACTTAAAGAAATGCTCAACCTCATTAGCCATCAGGTTAATGCAAATCAAAATGACCCTGAGATTTCACCTCACACCCAAGATGAAAAACTCAACTGTCAACACATGCTGGAGAGGTTGTGGAGAAAGGGGAACCCTCCTCCACTGCTGGTGGGAATGTATACTGGAACAACCACTTTGGAAATCTATCTGGCGCTTTCTCAGACAACTAGGAATAGTGCTTCCTCAAGACCCAGCTATACCACTGCTAGGTACATACCCAAACTGTGCTCAAGTACACAAAAGGCATACCTGCTCAACCATGTTTATAGCAGCTTTATTTGTAATAGCCAGAACCTGGAAACAACCCAGATGTCCATCAGTGGAGGAATGGATACAGAAATTGTGGTATTTTTACAGAATGGAATACTACTCAGCAATCAAAAAGGAGGAAATCATGAAATTTGCAAGCAAATGGTGGGATCTAGAAAAGGTCATTCTAAGTGAAATATCCCAGAAGGAGAAAGACAAACATGGTATATACTCACTCACTTATATATACCTATAAGATATGATAAACATAATGAAATCTATACACCTAAAAAAGATAATCAAGAGAGCAGACATGGAGTAAAATGATCAAACCTTGTTTAGAAAGACAGATGGGATGTGCATTGAACGTATGACAGGAGTCTAATGAAGGCATCTGAAAGATTCTAACTAGCAGTGTTTTCAAAGCGGATACAAAGACTCATAACCAAACCTTAGGTAGAGTACAAGGAATCATATGAAAGAAGGGGAGTTAGTATGATGTGGAAAGGATAGGAGCTCCACAAGGACCAAATATATCTGGGCACAGGGTCTTTTCTGACACTGACATTCAACCAAGGACCATGTATGGATATAACCTAGAACCTCTGTTAAGATGTAGCCCGTGTTAGCTCAGTAACCAATTGATTTCTCATAGTAAGGGGAAAAAGGAATATTTCTAACAGGAACTCAATGGATGGCTCTTTGACCTCCCCACCCCCCAAGGGAGGAGCAGTCCTGTTAGGCCACATAGGAGGACTTTGCAGCCAGTCCTGAAGGTACCTGATAAAACAGGGTCAGATGAATGGGGAGGAGGTTCACCCTTATCAGTGGACTTGGAAAGGGGCAGGGTGGAGTTGAGGGAGGGAGGGTGGGATTGGGAGGGAATGAGGGAGCAGGATACAGCTGGGATACAGAGTTAATAAAATGTAACTGAGAAGAAAAAATAAAAGGTAAAAAAACAAACAAACAAACAAACAAAGAAAAAGAATAAAAGAAAAAACTAAGTGATAAAATTATTTTGGATAAACAGGTCACTAGTCCAGTAGGCCAGAAATACATTTCTGCATGTGTCCCTGACCTCAAGGTTATGAGAAGAGCCTGATTCTTAACTACTTTCTTTCTGCTTTTGTATACAACACTGGCTTGCTTCCTTCAGCGGTCCACAGCTGCCTTTCTGTAAAAGTCACAAAACTGTCAGTCTGATCCTGTGTTTCCACTGCCACCCTATCCCCTGCCTGTAACTCCTCCAGAGGCTACCACTCCTGACTCTATTCTTAGGCCTTCCCACAACTGTAATGGGTCCTCCCATGTCCTACCTCCCTGCTCTCGATTTTATGAAAGGCTTCCCTCTAGAATTGTCCCCCAAAGACCCACCCTCCAGCCCAGTTTGCCCCTATGGGTCCCTAGTCCTCCACTCAGGGAAGTCACAGGTGATGATGATACCCCTCCTATGGCTCCATTTATGGTTTATTTTGTTTTTCACCATTGCTCCTTATAACTGGAAAAATCAAAACCCCTCCTTCTGTAACAAACCTCAAGAATTCATTAATCGTTTTTTGAGACAGTGTTTGATACTCATCAGCCTATCTGGGATGCCTCAAAAGAGAGAGAGAGAGAGGATCCAAAGGGAAGCAATAAAGCCCATAGCCTCTGAGGAGGCCCAGATTTAGAAAAAGGTTTTCCTTCTATCAGATCACAATGGGACCTTTACGCTGAACAAGTTATGGGGGCTCTTAATACTTATTGCCTGACTCTAATGGATGGTCCCTGCAGTGCTGCATGGAAGCACACAAATTTATCTAAGGTTAGAGAAGTTTTGCAAGGACCAGCTCTGATTCCTGTCACATTTCTAGAGAAGCTATTAGAAGTCTATTGTGCATACATACCCATTGGTCCAGAAGCATCAGAAAATAGACAAGCTATAAAGATAGCTTTTGTCACCCAGTTGAACCTGGATATTAAAAAGACCCTTCAGAGGCTGGAAGGAGTTGAAAGAACGATACTGTCAGAGATGGTGAAAGTAGCTTAGAGAGTCTAAAAATAGAGACTTGCCAGAAGATAGACAGGCAAAAGGTTAAGAAAGACAATTTGTGCTAGTACTGAGACAAACAGGGGTTGTCCACTAGAGTGTAATAAATAAAGTCTCCAGAGGTAACCAGGGAACATACTGAGACCTCCTGTAGTTCTGAAATTTATGTGCATATTGTAAAGAAAAAAGGCTTTGGAAAAAAGAATGTCTAATCCAATGGGCTGAAACACCCAAGGTAAAAGTGCTGCAATTAGAAACTGAAACTGCCTGGTGGAGGCAGAGCTCAGTTCCATTAAGCCCTCACAAGCCTAGGGTTATCTTGTTGGGGAGTGGGGGCAAGGCAGTCAGTTTCCTGATAAGCAATGTGATGGCTATTTCAATGTAAAGAAACTTGACAGACCCCTGGAAAAAGAGATAAAATAAAAGTCCAGGGTGCAATAGGGGATTTGTTGCCTACTCCTGTACAACCGATTAAGTTGTGGACTTAGGAAGTGCTGCAGTCACCCATATGTCCCTGGTTATGCTTGAATGTTATCCCACTGTGCCAAGACTGTTACAGAAACTGTAAGTCACTATCACCTTCAAGGAAGACATGACAGAATTAGACTACAATCTCCCACTAAAATCCACGTTCCTTGTCCAGTTGTTGTTGAATACAAGTTGTTACCTGAGTCATTCCCATCTTATCTGGCATTCACCCCACATCTATGTCTATTATAAGTGAAAATTCCTGTGGTACAGTTAGAAGCAAGACATCAAGCCTCAATAGGAGTTAGGTAACTACTTCCACAGCCCCAATCCGTGTTAAACAATATTCCTTGGGAATGGAAGAAAAAAAAAAGGAATTGCAATTCACATCTAGAGACTCAGGAAAGCTAATAATTTAGTTCCTTGCCAGTCACCTTAGAACAACTTTCTCCTTCCAGTCCAAAACCCCAACACTAATGACTAGAGGCCTGTCCAAGATTTAAGGCAGGCAAATAAATGGGT
>NW_026589411.1:0-6989 GCF_907164565.1 Psammomys obesus | reverse complement strand
AGTTCACCTAATATTTTCTGTGTCATTATATGACCCTAAGTCTTTATTCATATAAAATAAGCAATTGTTTTTTACTAGTTCACCATGCAGCATACTGTTTAAACTAACTCTTCCTACCAGTTGAATGTCAGACAGTTAATAGGAACATCAACTAGCAGTTTTGGGAGTCCTCTCACATGATAACTTAGAAAGATCAAGCATCCAAGATTCTGGCTAGATGGCAGATGATATCCAGTCCCTCCCCTGCTGAGGAGCTATTTGTTTGGGGAGGGGAAATACACCCATTTTAATGGATGTGGCCTCCTAATGGTTGATTCTCAGGCTCCAGTGGATGGCCTATAGGCACAGCACTAATCGGACTTAGTGGTTTATATATAAGAAAAAAAGACATGAAGTTGGAAGGACACATTTGAGGAAAATATAAAAAGGGGTTTCAGGGGAAATGGTGGGTAGGTTTGCTTCTATTTCATTGTATATATATGTATGAAATTCTCAAGAAGAAAGAAATAATCTTTGAATTACTGTAGATATATAATTATGTCTGCGTTAAAAGAAGGAAGCCTGACTTTAATGTGATGACCTGTGAAAAATCTCTTCTATAATATGGATTGTTTTTAATTTACAAATCATAATACTGTGTGTACATATTTGCTGCCAGTATTTAGTTCTTTCATGCAGAGTTGATGATTGTTTTGAAGAGAATTAATGTTTCAAAGTCTTGTCATTAATCTAACTGACTTAGGGTCTAGGAAATTGAGCTTTTACCATTTCATGTCAGATAAGGACAGGGGCTGCCCCTGAACTGTTTTCATGAACAGTGTAATTTGATGATACTTGCCTTCTATTGCAAGAGTAGAATTTAAGTGTGTCATTGCAAGCTGCAGTGAAAATCTTAGAAAATTATTTTAATAGCTTTTTTGTAGAAAAAATTCCTTATGATTTCAAAATTGTATATAGAGAGACATTAATGTCTCTGTGTCCTCTGTGTCTTTACTGGGGGAGGTTTATGAAAGAAATCTCTTTCTTTGCTAGTTTTAAAATTTTTTGAGATTATGTTTATATATATATATAAACATATATATAATGTTAAACATATATATAAAGATTATATATATATGTTTCTCTCTTCTTTTTCTCCTTTTAAATCTTCCTAATGCTGTGGCCCTTTAATTCAATTTTCCATGTTGTGGTGACCTCCAAGTGTAAAATTATTTTTGTTGCTACTTAAAAAGTGTAATTTTGCTACTGATAGAAATTATAACGTAAATATCTGTGTTTTCCCATGGTCTTAAGCAACTCCTGTGAAAGAGTCATTCATGTCATGACCCACAAGTTGAGAACCATTTCTCTAAACCCTACAACATACCCCTTCAGCTGTCCTCTAAATTCATGTCCTTTTGTTCATTAATTCTTATTGCATGCATATATGTAGTACACATATATTCTTTAATATAAGCCATTTTGTTAATATAATATTACTTGTATTCGTGAGTATATATACAAGTGTATATACAAGTTTTCACTTGACAACCTTTTGGGGTGCTTTTTCCTGGACAAGACCAACTGTCAGTCTTACATCTTTTCTAAGTTGCTTATACTTGTTTTTGTAGGGTTGAGCTTCTTTCTGTCTAGTTTAGTGTATCTATTGGCATCATCCTTGTTCAGCTTTTGTTTATGCAGTTATGTTGGTGAGACTTTATAGGTATATCTTCTGATATTCCTGGGAGACACAATCTCACAGAAAACTTCCTGATCCTTGGCTTTTAAAATTTCTCTGCCTCTGCCTCTTCTTCCATAATGCTTCCTGAGCCTTAGCTGTAGGTGTGAGATATATATATATATACACACACACACAGACATCAACTGGTACAGATATCCACATTTTTTGGAATTGGTTGTAGTTTTCTTTAGTGGTTTCTATTGTAAAAAGAATTTTATTTGAAGAGGGGAACAAAGACAGACACATAAAGATAACAAAAATTTCTATTGAGAGAACATCTGTATTGCTGAAGATATAAGGTATTCATGTCAGCAAGTGTGAACAAATCAGCTGGTGCTCAGCTAAGAACTTCACCTCTACTGACTATCATTCAGGGTACTGGAAAGTAGTTTGGATCCTACTAAAGATGAAAATAAACATCAGTATCACCTAGCTACAAACCAGTGACCTACAAACAGTGACCAACTACTTTTTAATATTGGATTTAAGACCCACTCTATAAGATGGAACCCACACTTGGCTTCGCAAAAATGGAAACGAACCTGTGACTAGATAGGTCAAAGTTCCTAGAAGAAAGTCTGCTATTATTGCTAAAGGACATATCAATAAAATGATTCCTAATGACAGATTTCTATACTAATAGGTCAGTGCACCAACGAGCCTTCATCAGAATCTTTTTCTTTCAGCAGATGGAAATTAACAGAGACCTGTAATTGGACAATGTGCAGAGAATAGAAGACAATGGATGCATTCAGCCTTAAATGGGATGTCTTCATCAAGCCCCCTCCCAGCAAGGCTTAGTGATATGTGGAAAAGAGGAGGCAGAATGATTATAATATCCACTGGTGGTAAGGGACTCTAAGGAAACTGTTTTTCTAATACAACAGAGATAATACACAGAAAAACTCACAGAAACCATGACAACATGCACAGAAAGAACCTAGGCAGGTTTTAGCCAGCTAAACTTCCAGCACTGAAAGTGGGATGTAGAAAAGGTTCCAGCCCTAACCAAGAAGCCATTTAAAGTTGTTATCTGTTGGGAAAGGGAAAGTCTGTTTTTTCTGGTGGAGTTGTCACTGATATATCAACCAAACTCCAGGGCTGCAGACCTCATATCTAGGTATAGTTTGCCAACCCAAAATAGATTCCCTGTGTGTGTGTGTGTGAGTGTGTTTGCATGTGTGTGTTCTTTTGTATTAATTTAGCTTTGTTTGCTTATTTTGATTTTTTTCCCTTTTTTTCTGTAGGAAGATTACTGATTTTTGAATGTTACTTATATCCTATTACTTTGCTAAAAGTATTTATAGATTCTAAGGGTTTTTCTGTATAGTGTAATGAAATCATAAAATGTTCAGATAAATAACTAGAACTGGAGAAAATTATACTAAATGAGGTCACTGAGGCCACAAAAATGCTTCCTGCTCTCTCTCATAGATGGTACCCCGCTCCAAAACACTTGTGTGTTTAACTTAGAGTCCACATGGAAGCAAAAACAATAACAAAACAAAACAAACAAACAAAAAAGCCAAACTAACCAGAAATGTCATTGATAGCAATGTGTATGTATTTAAGGAAGAAGAATGGTAGAATATAGGTAAAATTAAAGAGGGAAAATACTGCTGACAGAAAAGTAGAAGCATTCAGTAAAGTAATGGGGAAGGGGAAATGAGAGGCCAGAGAAAAGGGTAGCCAAAATGAAATATGCATAAAGAAGCAACATGAGACTTAAAACTCCGCAAGACAAATAAAAATGTAGTAACAGTGTAGTGGAACAAATGCTATGAAAACAATGGGAGTGAGATGCTGGAAGCTGAAGGTCTATTTGGGAAAGAAGGGAGGCAGCTGAGAAAAGGCAAGGTAGGAGGTATGGGGGCACATTAACCAACGTCAAGGGAGTAGTAAGAAGCCTTATGAAAGCCCCACCCCTTTGTAAGATAATTAAAGGAATAATGAAAAAGTAAACACTAGTTTAGACAGAGATAACCCATGTAGTAAGCTATAAAGCTTGGTTCAGATGGAAGTGGAGGAGGACTTCGCCTATCAGTGGACTTAGAGAGGGCCAGGGAGGAGATGAGGAATGGAGGGAGAGATTGGGAGGGAAGGAGGGAGGGGCTACAGCTGGGATACAAAGTAAATAAATTGTAATTAATATAAAAATGAAATAATTTGTCACAAAAAATAAAAAAATGCTGTAATAATAAAAAAGCCATATTTTCGTCATGAAGTGAAAATCGCAGTGCTTAGCACGGTTTACCTCCATATGAGTTATTGTTCAGGAAGTTCCCAGAAATGCCCTAAGACAGTGCAGGCTGTTGCCCATTCTTCTTTGTTGTCCAGTGTAACCAGATGGTATGGTGTGTTACTGAGTACACCATACAATTTGATTGCAGGACATAGAATTTGAACTGTTGAGGAAACTGTTTATCCACTAGCTAGCTTTAGTTTAGGTGTCTGGAGAAAAATCAATGGTGTTATGAAGTACTGGATGCTGAGTATTACAATACTGACCAGCCAGGGAACAGGAATGGTGTGACAGTGGTAATACTGTTTATGGGATAACCAGCCTCTTTCTTGATTGTCTTTGAAGCTTCCCATAGTAGGGAATTCATACCTGGTACTATAAACATAATCAAAACCCATAGTTAAGAAAGTCATAGGTTCTAGAGTACCATCTACAGGTTATATTTGTCTAGTGTTATGTTGTGACGTTACCTTCTGAATATTTATGCTTATATCTACAAATTTGTGCTATTTCCAGCCTTGGTCAGAAAAGCTTCTCATTGTAGTGAGTAGTGGTTTAATACAGAAATTCACAACTAGTCAAATTAGTACCTCTCCTTTTCTAAGCCTCAGGAAACACCATCAGAGAGGGATTAAAATGAAATTAAGAGCTGGAGGATGAGAAGTTCTATGAAATGTTGTCCTCTGTATATAACATGATTGTTGCATATATAAACCAGGAGTAGATAGGATCAAGATATACATATATGTGTGTGTGTGTATGTATGACAATTTCAAATAATACATTATTTTTAAAGTAAATATGTACAATATTATTCTTTAATAGATAGTATTACTATTCTTTAGTAGATAGGAAAAATGGAAATATCCAAAATGTTCATTGACAGAATTTACGGTGGTGCTATAAAGCATTAGTGTACTAAAACAGAAATAATTAGTGATGAGTATGACTTAAAATATCGGTGAAGGTAAATATTTTAAAGTCACTAAATGTGAATAAAAAATAAATTGGAGAAGAAAGAATTTGGGGACAATCAAATACTTGCCACTAGTATACCTATCCAGCAGAATATGTTGCTGAAATTATGAGTAAGAAAAATAACAATTTAGATCAGATGGTCCAGTTTACATAAATACAGGAAGAGTATCACAAAAGAAAGAAATAAAGACAAAATAATCTTTCTTTATTAATTTTTCTAAAAAAATTTATTTAAAGGTAATACTATCAACATAATATCCTTATGATGAAATGGATGTAAATAAAATAAATTAGTCTTACAAGGGGCAGAGGAAAAAACTGGGAATGCTCTTTTATGAGGTACAGACACAATGTGTAAAGTGGTATAAAGTTATTTGATTGAAGTTCTCAATTAGTTGAAAATGGATATTGCAATCTCCAGGAAATTTGCTTATAGAAGTAACAAAGAAATGTAAGATAAAACAAAATCCATCACATTGAGGTTGGATAGACAAACCAACAGAAGGAAAAGAGCCCAAGAAGAGTCACAATAACCAGAGACCTACCTTTTAAACACTCAGGAGTCTCATAAAAAAAATGCTAAAATTAAAGTTATACCATATGCAGAGGACCTGCTCATGAAGGCCATGTGCTTGCTGCTGTGAGTTCATATGAGCTCTGTTCAGTAGATTTAGGGGTCCTTGTTCTGGCAGTGTCCTCCATGAGTCCCTCCTAGACATCTCTTTTTATCAAACTTCTCTTGGGTCCGTGGATTGTAGTGTGATTTTTTTTCCTTTATTTATTTATGTTTTTTGAGGCAGTTATGCAACCTTATTTGACATTCAGTAGGTTAGTTTATATCCACTTTGACTGTCTGTTGATTTTTGAGTGTGGTAACAGGCACATAAGTTACCAATGTATAGAGCTTGTTCGGTCAATCCTAATCTTTTTCATGCTTTCTGGACAAATGTACTCAGATGTGATATGGAACATTCCTTACTCCTTTAGCCCTGACATGTTTATTGAGCCTGGTATCTATGGACACATCTGGAGTCCTCATCTCCTTCATGGCAAAATTCTGAATTTCTTTGTGTGTCCCAGGAACACACTTCTTGAAGCTCACTCCATGGATGTGCTTCTGAATGTTGGTGGTGTATTCTCAGGTCACCATGTTGTTGAAGGCAGAATGGTCCTTCTTTTTTTTTTTAATTTTTATTATTAGTTACGTTTTATTAACGCTCTATCCCAGCTGTGTCCTGCTCCCCCATTCCCTCCCAATCCCATCCTCCCTCCCTCATCTTCTCCCTGCCCCTTTCCAAGTCCACTGATTGGGGAGGACCTCCTCTTCTTTGATCTGACCCTGGTTTATCAGGTATCTTCAAGACTGACTGCAAAGTTCTCCTCTGTGGCCTATAAGGACTGCTCCTCCTTTAGGGGATGAGCAGGGTCAAAGAATCTGCCATTGAGTTCCTGTCAGAAATAGTCCCTGTTCCTCTTACTAGGAAAAAAACAATTGGTAACTGAGCTACAATGGGCTACATCTGAGCAGAGGTTCTAGGTTATACCCATACATAGACCTTGGTGGAGTGTCAGTCTCAGAAAAGACCCCTGTGCCCAGATATATTTGGTCCTTGTGGAGTTCCTATCCTCTCCATGTCATACTAACCCCCCTTTTTTCATATGATTCCCTGCACTCTGCCTAAGGTTTGGTATGAGTCTTAGTATCTGCTTTGATACACTGCTAGGTAGAGTTTTTCAGAGGTCCTCCGTGGTAGGCTCCTGTCCTGTTACTCCTTTTCTCCTACATCCAATGCACATCCCATTTGTCTTTCTAAGTGAGTATTGATCATCTTACCCCGGGTCTTCTTTCTTGTTTATCTTCTTTAGGTGTATAGATTTCATTATGTTTATCATATCTTATAGGTCTATATAAGTGAGTATATACCAGGTGTGTTGGTATAATGTTCTTTTAAAATGTATACACCTTACCCTTGTTCATTCAAATGCTGATTTCTTCCCCCTGCTCTCTGGTTTCAATCCAGATATTGCATTGTGATACTCATTCTAAGC
>NW_026589410.1:0-1308 GCF_907164565.1 Psammomys obesus | reverse complement strand
AAAAAAATGTTAAAATCTTCCAGAAATTTGACCTTCATTTTTTCAAGTTGTCTTCCCACTTTGCAAACATAAATAGACAGCTCATTACATGACTCAAATGAGTAATTTTTAGAACTCAGCTGTGGTACAGGCTTTATGTTAAAAATTTGGGAATTTTAACCAAGAGGAAAGCAAAGTCATGCTTCTGGGAAGCAATAGACTGGCATCAATGAGACCTGCACCAATAAAGCTTGTCTCAGAAATATTTTTCCAAAAGGCTGAAGATGCAGCTATTCTAGAATCAATATCCACCTCACGATGAATGTACGCCATACATAATTAAATGGTTAAGTAAAAAAAAAATCTCTTTAATAGTAGCATGTATCTAGCTCTACTTAATGCTATAAGTGAAGACAACCTAAAACTGATTTTGTACTTCATACATGCAGTCTTTCTTAAGTCTCTTAAGTTTAGGCTTCAGGTTATACATTAAACAATTTTAATATGGACTAGAGATTTCAAGTCTAGCCACTGAGACAAATGGGAGATTTACACAGCAAAGATATTCCTTGAATGATTTAAGTACTCCATTTCCATAATACAGCAGGTCATTATTTGGTGTCAAGGTAGAAGAGAGAGGTCTCAGAGGTTTCAAATGTTAAGAAAAGTAGAAGGTAGAAAAGGTGCCAAAACATACAATGAAAAAAAAAAAGACATCTTCAACAAATGGTGTTGGACTAACTGGATGTCTACATGTACAAAAATGCAAACAGACAAATACTTATCACCCTGCACAAAACTAAAATACATATGAATCAAAGACCTCAATATAAAAATGGACACACTAAACCTGTTAGAAGAAAAAGTGGGGAAGAACCTAGAACACATTGGCACAGGAGAAAATTTCCTGAACAGAACACCAACAGCACAGGCTCTAATATCAACAATCAATAAATGGGACCTCATGAAACTGAAAGGCTTCTGTAAAACAAAGGACACTGTCATCAGAACAAAACAGTCTACAGACAGTCTACAGGTTGGGAAAGGATCTTCACCAACTCTATATCTGACAGAGGGCTGATATCTAGAATATATAAAGAAATTAAGAAGCAACAAATCAAGTAATCCAATTTAAAAAATGGGGTACAGAGCTAAACAGAATTCTCAATAAAGGAACATCAAATCACAAAGAAACATGTAAAGAAATGCCCAAAATCTTTAATCTCAGGGAAATGCAAATCAAAACGACCCTGAGATTTCACCTTACACCCATAAGAATGGATAACATCAAAAACTCAAGTGACAACACATGCTGGAGAGGATGTGAAG
>NW_026589409.1:0-2290 GCF_907164565.1 Psammomys obesus | reverse complement strand
TGGGAGTCAGACACAGATAATAAATCTTTTTCAAATATTAAAAAAAAAAGCCGGTGTTGTGGCACACGCCTGTCATCCCAGAATTCCTGCAAGCATTGGCAGGTGTCTCTCTGAATTTTTTAATATTCATTTCTTTATTATATTACAATGTTGTCTGCATGTACACCTGCACACCAGAAGAGGACATCAGATCTCATTATAGATGGTTGTGAGCCACCATGTGGTTGCTGAGAATTGAACTCATGACCTCTAGAAGAACAAGACAGTGCTCTTAACCTCTTAGCCATCTCTCCAGCTCTGGGTCTCTGAGATTTATTCACCTAAAAATCTCACTGTCAGATGAATTGTACATTTTTGTTTGACAGTAATTAATACTCTATTTTAAAGCTTACATAATGAACTATTGAAGGAATAGCTCAGTGGTTAAAGCAGTGCTTAGTCTTCCAGATGTACCTAGGTTCAATCCCCAACACCTACCACTGTGTGAATCTAGTTCCAGCAGATCTCACACCCTCACACAAACAAAAAGGCTAAGAGATATTTTTCTAAAAAATAACATTTCTTAAATATGAGAATAAAAACTCTGATCTCAGTAGGACTGTGGGGATGGCAGCAATGTCTGATTTAATGTCTGTGCAAGCACAGGCACGCACGCTCATGCACACACACACACACACACATACACACACAGATAATAATAATCAGAGTTCCCCTCATCCAGCCACTCAGAAATCTTATAAAAAGATTAGGATATAAGAAACCCTCCCTTAATCAAATCTTTAAAAATCTAAGGTCTTGCCAGGCATGGTTGCACAAGCCTTTAATCCAGGCACATGAGAGGCAGACACAGGCTGTCTCTGTGAGTTCAATATCGGCCTGCTTGACAGAGTCCAGGACTGTTAGGACCTAAGAAATGATTATGTGTACAGCAGATTTTATATGAAATATAAATATAAATAAATATAAATATAAATATTTATATAATATAAATATATGAAATAGGTTTATTGGATGGAGATGAAGAGAGGAAGAGGAGAGTTCGAGACAGGATGGGGGAAGGGAGTGGCTGCCCCAACAGAAAAGGGGAGAGGGCAAGAGGGTAAGAGGGCAAGAGAGACAAAGTGGCAGGTTGAACCTGTTAAGGGGCAACATGTAACCATGCCTGCCAGGTATAGCTACTTGGTCAGTGATACATGATGACATCATAGGTTGCTAGGCAACTGAGAAACAGGCTGCCTGATTGCTAACATTCTTCCCTTTTTTATAATTAAAAACCGAGGAGCTTGGGCTGCATCTCATGTAAGGCAAGTTAAAGTATATACATTTAGGTTCACTGGAAGCAGCTCTTGGTTGCTATGCAAGAGAGTAAGAGAGAGAGAGAGAGAGAGAGAGAGAGAGAGAGAAATAATAACAAAACATCCAGATTACATGGTCAAGAGGAGGAGAAGAATCCACTGCCCTGGAAAGTTCAGGGTAGCGGGTGGGCTGTAGAGTTGCCATCCATGCAAGCTAACAGGTAAGGACTGAGGAATGCTGGGAGAACCTGGAACTACCTGTACTAAGCCTGAAACACATCATTCTGGGCTTTTGATAATAATAAGTGAATAACAGGTATTGATTTTTTTCTGGCTATGTCCTGCTGATACTGGGGTCTCTGTAGGTAGGTCAAAAGGCTGAAACTCTGGTCAAGTCCAGGAAGAACAGGCTGTTTTGATGCTGCTCAGGGTCTGTGAGAACATCCATGGATGGGAGAAAAACTGCAAGTCCAGCTTGAGGAAGTCTGTGTGGTCAGACTGGAAAACTTGTGGTAGCTACCTTGGTGCTGTTGTGGATATAGGAAACATCTGCATCTGGCAGGATACTGAAATATATATATGAAGAAAAAGTTAAGTAGATTATGCAGAAAATTTATTCAGGTGTACATTTACAACTTTTGAGAGAGAGAACAGAGTTGGAAACTTTGGGTCAAAGAGACTTGAACATGGGAACCTCCATTTAATTTAGGGAACCTCCATTTACGAAATCATTGGCTGTAATTAAGAAGGCTCTGCTTTGGATCTGTCATCTAAGGAAATTGAAGCCAAGTTTGGTTACAGAAGTGTGTAAGCTTAGAGGCCCTTAAAGTGGGCACTTGGTGTAGAAATCTTAAGTTCTCCAGAAGACATTCCAGAAGAAACTCTAGAGGAACAGACAAATGGACTATTACCATTGGGCAGGTAGGAGTCAGTGACTCTGAAGGCATGCAAAGAGCAAGGTTTGAGTGGAGTAGTATGTACAATCTGTTCCAACA
>NW_026589408.1:0-5188 GCF_907164565.1 Psammomys obesus | reverse complement strand
CCCAACTTATATAGGGAGAAGGCAGGAAAGGGGGAAGGTTAATTTACTGCTGCAGGAGATAGGAAGAGTGCTTTCATGGGTTAAATATTGTACCTGCAAGATACCATAAGGATGGTTTCTAAAGATATGTTATGGATGCTCTAACAAACGGATGTCCTCACAATCTATCACCCATGATTTAGGGTGTTAGATAACTCTTTCACTACATAGCTTTAGGTCTCCACTAAATGACCTTTGCTCTCTACTTGGCTTTGGCTTCAGTAACTACCTTTGTCTCCACTAGATAGCTTTGACTTTGGCTTCCGTAGATAGCTTTGGCTCCCAGCATCTCCTCCCTTCTTAAACAATTTAAGAGGCTAGCAGGTAGATTTTGAACATGAGGTCTTTTGCAGAAGGTGGGCATTAACCAGAGGGGGGAAGTAGTGACCTGATCCTCCCAAGGCTTTTTGCAGCCTTTTTGGGGAGGAGAGGAAGATCCCATCAACACCTGAGGGCATCCCCAGCAGGTTGTGGTTAGGGGTAATCAGACACCAACCTCTATGCAATCAGGTTTGCTTCTCAGGGGACTCAGAAGTGGGCAATTGGGCCCTCCCCTTGCAATGTCATCTTGCACCCCATAACAGGTACCCAGGAAAGCATTTATCTGAGTTTCATGCTGTTCTTATGAGATCAAACAGAAGCAGTCAAGACCCATGTGATGGACTGTTAGCAGTCTTCCTCCAGCTCAGCTAAGCCTCTGTCAGCCAAATCAAATCTGTGATAATGGACTTGTATGGGTTTAGATGCCAGGGAGTCAATTTGCTGTTTTACAAAGCCAGTGAGTCTTTTAATGGCCCATGGGCCGAAAGATAAGAGGAGAAGGAAACCCACCAAGGGTCCCAAGATTGAAGGAAGGAGGGTGGTGAGCCAGAGAGAGGTTGAAAACCAATTATGAAACCAACTTTCCTCTTGTTCTCTCTGTCTCTTTCTCTCTTCTAAACCCTCTCTAACCTTAGCCATGCTGTCCCTTACAATCCCAGTATAATCTGTGTAAAAGCAGCACTCTTCCTTAAGGGCAGCACATAAGCAGTCATCTTGACTGGGGGGTCTTCTTTGACATCATCATCATTGTCAGGAGAAAACTCCTCATCCACTTGTGGCACCAGGTGTTCCAGCAGCCATCAAGCTGCATCCTTTTCCTGTGAAAGAAACACAGACAGCTCCTCGTCCCCATATGAGTACAGGGTCGGGTCTATGCCATTGATTTGTTAAAGGATTTCTCCATTTTACTTTAGCAAAAGTTTTTTGGCTTTTGTATGCCAAAATCTATCTGTTGCAGATTTACCATGCTTATCCACATTTTTTAGAAAATTTAGGTGTCCAGGGGAGTGGCTCCCCCTTCTTTGTTTTTTGCAAGTAAATCTTAATTGTTTAGTGGGCACGCTCTAGCATGCCTTGTCCTTGAAGATAGCAAGGTATTCCACTTATGTGAGAAACTTGAAACTGTTGACAATTCTTTTAAAAGATGTGTTAGTATATCCTGCTCCATTGTCAGTTTTAAATTGCTTAGGAACTCGTAGAACATTAAAAGCCTGTAGACAATTGCCACAGACCGGCCCATTCGGGCTCCCGTCGTCCGCGGGAGAACAAGGCTTTGGACAGGAAGACACGGTTTCGGTGAAGAATTGACAGACAGAGACACCTTGATGGTTTTGACTCTGCTGCAACTTTACTGAAGTCAAGCTAGTATTTTTATAGTGATCTCACAAGGAAGCACCTTAAAATTGGCATGCTTTCCAGAACATTCAGACTTTTACCAAGGATACAAAGTTTATGTTTTAACATAGGGCAGTGCCCACAAGAAATCTTTGCCTAGAAACTTTCTGATCAACGCAAACAAGAAACAAAAACCTCAAACTATGGTTTCATTATCACTGACTAGTGAAGAGGAAAGTCAGGAGCTGTAATAGTCCTCCGAGCCAAGTCGAATACCTGCCAAAGTCTAAACACACCTTTGTCAACCATCCTTCCTTATGTCCTGCTAAAGATTTATGATCTTCCCTAGAAACAAGATGCTGAAGGGAGGGTAAACTCGTGCCAACTGTACTTCTCCTGTTATTTTTTCTTAAGAAGGAGCCCATTATTTCTTTTTCTATTCTTATAATGTCTTCTGATACTAAATCTAATTCATTACTTTTCTTAAACTTATTCCTTTTACATATTATTTTTTATTAAAGCCTTTAACAATCTACTAATAGTAAATTTCTTTATAAAATTAGTTGTGCTGTTTCAGGAGTCACAGAGAAAGATCAAAGAATTCATTATTCCAGCCCCAGAGCCACAACTGAAAAAGCACAGAAATCTCAGAACGCGTCTCTTTTCCAAGTGGGATGAGTCTGCCAGGGACCCTCCAGGGGGCGAATTCCCGGAGAAAGCGTATCCCCCGCCCTGTGGCATATGCCACTATGGCGACACTGGCGTAGGTGTAGCAGACAATCAGCAATAACATTTTTTGCAGTTTCTCCTGGTTGAGGAGTGGCAAAAATAAATCAAGAATAGGTATCAATGCAAACATGTACTTATTTAAATTTTTCAAATTTAGGAATTATGAGTAATATCCTTTTGCCAAATCTGATTAGGACTGACTCCCAAATGAGAAACAAGCTGAAATTAAGGACAAATTCTGCAAGCCTCGGCTATAGTACATGCCTGTTTCTTAGTCAACCCATATTTAAGTCTCAAGGTTTGACTATTAAGATGATGCATGTTATGGGCATCTTGGGCTCTTTAACTGTAAATAATAAATTTGGTGGTTTTATCTGCCAATGCATTTCCTTTTAGACAGGGGTTCTGGCAAATTAGAATGAGTCCTCAAATGTCCTATAAAAAAGGAAAAGTTTCTTTTTTGTATCAAGTTTGAATTTGTAAAAATAAAATTCCAGCAGGAGAAAATATCTGGATTTGACCTGTAGTCTCTAACCTAGGAAAAGACAGAGCTACATATGCACTATCTGTAAAAAATGTTCAAAGACTACCTATTAAAACTTTGAAACACAGCCAATACTGTAGATAACTCTGCTATTTGTGCAGATGTGCTAGACACTTGAAAAGACATTGTTTTTCTTTTATAAGCACAGGCAACAACACCAGATCTCACTATAGATGGTTCTGAGCCACCATGTGGTTGCTGGGGATTGAACTCAGGATCTTTGGATGAGCAGCCAGTGCTCTTACCCACTGAGCCATCACCAGCTCTCTCTATTTGTGACTCTGTTATAATAAGCTTACATATGTTAAAATGCCATATTTATTAGATCTCTGGCAAGTCTGAGAGCCAGCATATTTGAATTACTCTCTGTCTACCTTTATTATCTGCTCTAAACTGCATCCTATAAAACAGGATGTTAGATAGATAGATAGATAGATAGATAGATAGATAGATAGATAGATATTGAATGTATGTTTTAGTACCTAATTTTAGGTAGGTCTACATAGACAAACTTTGGGTTATCCATTTTAAATTAAACCTTAAAAAAAAAAACCTAAACAAAGGGACTAGGTAAAACTCAATCTTGTACTCAACTATAATCTTTAGCATAACTTTAAATCTGCTCTTTTTAAACTAAAATCAAAGCAAAACTTTTAATTAAACATAATTTGTAAAGGGGCTAGCAAATCTTATCAATCCTATAATATTGTATTAAAACTTAACAGCAAAAAGTTAAAGGACAAAAGTTTTATTTAGCATTAAACAGAGAATTAAACTTAGCTTGCAGCCTTTAGCAAAAATGGACTATTCTGGCCAGATCTATAGGCCAGAAAGAAACAGCATTAACTCATTTATTTAGGTACTGTCAGCCAGGCATACTTTTGACGTCCCCCAAAGGGTTGAGAAACTGTATTTAAGTTTTTTGTTAGACTGTCCAAAGGTTATTATTTTAAAATACCTGATAAATTTTAAAATGTTTTATAGAATTTAACTCTAATGGTCCAGGACCAAACTCAGAGGTGTTGATTTAAACTGTCTCATGTCCACAAATATTAATATAGTCAGTCAGATTTTAAAATATCATCAATTGAAGTCCAGAGATAAACATATACACATATAGAGACACAGCTAAGGAACACAGAAATCCAACATTGTCCCCTTGGAGTAACCAGAATACTCAGATACCAGGACTTGACTGGCCTGGAAGAAGTGGACTCCCTCACGATTCCTCTCCACAGCTTCCAGATGGAGAGCAGGCTCTAGCAGCCTTCATTCTACACAGAATAGGGTCCCAGATTAGGGAGCAATTTAGGGCTCTTTTTCCAAGAACTGGGGCGTCAGCCAAATTTCGTTGATCAGATTGGAAACTCTCCAAGTTTTTCAGACCTCATGAGCAAACCAAAACCAGAGACCAAAACAAACAGGCGGCACACAAAAACAAAACACAGAGTCAAAGACAAAAAACAACCGCAGTACCTGCTTTTTAAACATTTAAATATATATACAGAGCATAACCATGATTTTAAGTCAGAACTAGAAAAACTCAGAATTTACCAGTGAACACAATTTAATCTTTAAAACTAGAAGTGGCTCCATCTCTCTGGTTTCTTCTGTCCAAGAGCTGGCTGAAGCTGACACTGGCTGAAGCCTGTGGGAGGGGGCGGGGTAAACTGCCGCTCTTCTGAGCAATCCTGCTTAGCTCTGCAGCTGGCAGAGGCAGGTCTTGGGCCGATTCTGAGGGTTTGAGTGAGCGAACATTCTCATTCACCCATTTCTCCACAAGCCATCCAAGCCTAGCCCGCAATAGGGGAGTGGGAAGGAGACAAGTACTGTCCCCATTCCTCCTGCTCACCATGCTAAGGCTCTGCTCCACGCCTTTTGCCCCAGCCCACCTGGGGGCCTCTTTTCTTTGTTTTTGGGCAGAAGGGAAGCAGCGCAAGGGAAACAGGCTATGAGACTTAGCAGTTTCTTCCCCTGACTCTGTTTTATCCTCACTATCTAGCTCCTAAATAATATTTTGCTCTCAAATTACAGAAATCTGTTTGAGCTCCTTTATGAACACTTGAAATAACCATAGAAGTACCTCTTTTTTTTTTTTTTTTTTTGACTGACTGACTGCTCTAATTTTCCAAGTAACTTTTTAGCTTTTGAGATTCCTTTTTGTTTACCCTTACTCCTTGCGCCTTGAGGGACACCTTCAGTCCCTGTAAGAATGAGACA
>NW_026589407.1:0-7211 GCF_907164565.1 Psammomys obesus | reverse complement strand
AAACACTTTCTATACACCAGAGACGTCATACTGGAGAAAAACCCTACAAGTGTAAAGAATGTCATAAGGCCTTTAGTGCTCGCTCATCACTCTTTATACACCAGAAAAATCATACGGATGAAAAAACCTATGAATGTGAAGACTGTGGCAGATCATTTTACTATCCTTCAATGCTGAAGCAACATCAAAGAATTCATTCTGGAGACAAACCCTACAAGTGTGAACACTGTGGCAGATGTTTTTCCTCTTCCTCATCCCATAGCAGACACCAATTAATTCATTCTCTTACTCAGCACCAGCCTGTCCATTCCAGAGAGAAACCTTACCATTGTGAACAGTGTGGAAGATGTTTTTATTCTTCATCATCCTATGTAAGACACCAATTAATCCATTCTGAAGACAATCCCTACAAGTGTGGGGAATGTGGCAAAGCCTTTTCGACGCTTTACTTTCTTACTCAGCACAAGTTTGTCCATTCTGGAGAGAAACCTTACAAGTGTGGAGAATGCGGGAAAGCCTTTTCTTATAATTATGTCTTGATTCAGCACAAGTTAATTCATAATGGAGTGAAGCCTTATCGATGTGAAGAATGTGGGAAGATGTCCTACTCTATTTCAAAACTGAAAAAACATAAAAAACTTCATTGTCAAGAGAAACCATACAAGTGTGAAGTCTGTGGAAAAGCCTTTTCTACTAATTCTTCCATGGTTCAGCACAAAATAGTTCATACTGGAGAGAAATGCCACAAATGTGAAGAGTGTGGCAAAATGTTTGCCTGTATCTCATATCTGAGGAAACATAAAAGAATTCATTGTCAAGAAAAACCCTTCAAATGTGAAGTATGTGGCAAGGATTTTCGTACTCGCCCATACCTTTCTATACACAAGAGAAGTCACATGAGTGAGAAACCACATAAATGTGAAGAATGTGGAAAAGCCTTTTCTATTCTCTCTTGTCTTACTCTGCACAAATTACGTCATTCTGGGGAGAAATCCTATCAATGTGAAGACTGTGGGAAATTGTTTTACCGTACTTCAGACCTTAAAAGACACCAAAAAACTCATACTGGAGAGAAACCATACAAGTGTGAAGAGTGTCACAAAACTTTTAGTAAACGTACAACCCTTAAGGTACACAAGACAGTTCATACAGGAGAGAAACCCTCCAAGTATGAGGGATGTGACAAAAGGTTTTCCTATTCTTCAGACTGTAAAGCACATCAAAGAATTCACTGTGAAGACAATCCCTACAAGTGTGGGTAATGTGGCAAAGCCTTTACCAAACTTCGTGTATTTACTCAGCACAAGCTTGTTCATATTGGAGAGACATCATACAAATGTGAAGAGTGTGGCAAAGAATTTTCTAGTCCTTCATATGTTAAATTACATAAAACAATTCATTCTGAAGAGAAGGCCTTCAAGTGTGGGGAATGTGATAAAGTCTTTGTTACTCAATATAACCTTTCTCAACACAAGCTAGTTCATACTGGAGAGAAACCACACAAATGTGACCTGTGTGGAAAAGGATTTACTAAGCCTTCTGTTCTCACCAAGATAGGTCACACTGGAGAGAAACCCTATAAGTGTGAAGTGTGTGGCAAAGGATTTTCCTCTTCTTCATTCCTTAGAAGACATCAAATAATTCACTCTAAAGAGAGTCCCTACAAGTGTGAGGAATGTGACAGAACCTTTACTCTGCTGTGCACACTTAGCCAGCACAAGTTGGTTCATACTGGAGAGAAACAGCACAAGTGTGAGGAGTGTGGCAAAGGATATTCCTCATCTTCAACCCTTAAAAGACATCAAATAATTCATTCTAAAGAGAAGGCCTAAAAGCCTATGAAATATGGCAAATTTCTGTTACTCATCCCTTCTCATCACAAGACAGTTCATATTGTAGAGTTTTGTAAAGTTCCTACAAAGTTTGTACTTCTTCAGCACCTAAAAGGCATCAAGGAACTCATTCTGAATAGATGCTCAACAAGTGTGTGCAATGTGGTAAAGCCTGTGCTGATCACTCAGATCTTACACAGCGCAAGTGAATGTAGGGAGTAGAGAAGCCATGCATGTGGGGAGAATGGCAAGTGCTTTACCAGTCAGTCAAATGTGAAGGAAGTGACAGGGTTTTAGTGTTTCCTCATATCTTAAATAACAACAGTCTACATCCTGAACATCAGAGCTGTAATGTGAAGGATGTGGTGAAGGTTTCATTTATCGTTCAGTCCTGGTTCAACCTCAGTAATCTGCACTTGAGAGAAACCCTACTTGTGCAGAAAAGGACCAGGGTTGAGCTATGCCTCATGTCTATGTAAGCATCAGAGAATACATCCTGATGAGGAGGCCTACAAAAGTAATCAAGGTGGCAAGCTCTCTACCTGTTCTTCATACCTTTAAGTATCTGCAGAGACTTCATACTGCAGAGGCACTCTGTACACATAAAAGCCTTCCCTGAGCCTTGAATAACACTTCAAGTCTTCATCAGCACCAAAGAATTGCCGTAGGTGAGAAACCTGCAGGTACAGATGTCCTCATCAGCTGTAGATGTCCACATCACACTGCCGAGCACTATCTGAAAGGTCCAGTTTGTTATTTGCTTATAAACTTGTGTTTGTTGTATTTTCTATGTGATGTAGAAGTCAGCCAGGATAACCAGCACCAACCTGCATAGGAACTCCTTGATTGCAGCATTCCCCCATGGTTTCTGCATCACTTCCTGTCCTGGGTTCACCAGATGATAAACAGTAACTCATAACTTGAAATTAACTGGTAATTCTCCAAGTTGTTTTTAACCAGTCCAACAGAAATCAATCTAGGACAGCAATGAATATGGGAGGCTTTTCAGTCTTCTTCATACCTCAGCTGCTACCATCAGACAGCATAGCAGAGCCGGTGTCACAAAACCTTTTCTCTGCATCTGAGCATTCACAGTGTAGGGAAGCCTTACTGATAGAATCTGACAAGAGTTTTATAATGTTTCCCTAATTTAACATCAAAATTTTCACACTGGAGAGGAACCTGTGAAATTAGACATTAGGTGCGTGTTAAACAGTTGTTCCAAGCTCAGAAGGAGAAATTTAGGCATGAATGAAAGTAGCATACTCAGTAGACAAGAGAAATTGATCATCTTTTACACCTTACTGTCAGAGTTCTTGTCTGATTTAGAAGCCCTACAAATTAATAGCATGACAAAGCCTTAAGACCAACCTTCATTACCTGTGATTCATATTGTAGTATTTCCTTGTACATATAAAAGACACTGACAGGATCCTTTCCAGTGTTTCCACAATATAGTAGCAAATTAGCTATCATGTAAAGCACAGCACACCTGGAAATAGTTAGCAGTCTTTTTTTATCACTTAGATAATAATGGATCCATTGAAGTATAGTAGACACACTATTAATACAGAATATGTATAAATGTGGGGCATTGCTTACAGTTAATATATTTCTGTGGTTGAAAAGTCATTATAGACATCAGAATGCTACAAATCACTCCAAGCTAGTCTAGGAGAACAGCTCATGGTACTGCAGGATGTGTGGCTCCCCATAAGTTCTTTGGAATCAACTGCATTTCATCAGAAGCCCCTCATGTTAAATTGGACCTGTAGGATTAGGTACTCTCCATCCAGAATTTGATCCTTCATCTGGTTCCAGTCATACCAACAGTATTTGTTGAAATGGCTGTCAGTTTTGGTTCCTGGTTTTGACACGTTTGATAAAATTGTATGTCCGTTGCTTTAGTGTTTATCTCTTATTCTTAGGTTGCACTGTGTTGGTCTGCATGTTTGTTGTTATGTGAGTCCATGCAGGAAATACGCATCTTTGGTTATTTTTGGTCTTTGGTGTTCCCATGTACTCTTCCCCTGTTCTATGATGATTTTCCTTAGAATTTTTTTGTGGTGAACATGTAAATAGTTTTAGTGATGTAGACTTTTCTATAATATAAACTCTGTAATCCAGAAATGTGTTCTTTTTTCCAAGCCTTTATTATATTAAATATGCACCATCTATTTCTAGATTTATCCAGACTTATAACAAATGTTTTTTTGAAATTTTCCAAGTGTGGCCTTTCTGTTTTAATGTCTGAGTGTGTATGTATATATATTATGAAATATATGTTTTTCCATATTCAGCCTTGCATCACAAGAAGGGCAAAAACTTGGAATTGATGGATGTGGTGTTTTGAGTAGGTATGGGCCACAAAGACTCATGTATTTGAATGCTTGGCCCATAGGTAGTAGCACTCTTTTGGGGGGTTTGGGGCGTGCATTACCACTGTTAAGAGATGTGGCCTTGTAGGAGGATGTGTGTCACTGTGGGGCTGGGCTTTGAGGTCTCCTATGTTCAACCTACACTCAGTGTGTCACACAGTTTCCTGCTGCTGCCTAAGTATCAAGGTATGGAACTCTCAGCTCCTTCAGACCGTGTCTGTCTGCACGCTGCCATGCATCCCTCCGAGATGATAAGGGACTAAACCTCTGAAACTGTAAGCCAGCTCCAATGAAATGTTTTCTTTATAAGAATCGCTGTGGTCATAGTATCTCTTCACACCAATAAAACCCTAACCAAGACAATGTATAACTATAATTTAGATGCAGTATGCCTAGTCTTTAAATCTACATTCAATCTATTGGGCTGGGGTATGTGTGTGTGTATGTGTTTCTCTAATTTTAATATTAGGGTTATACCAGCTCTATGGGAGAGATTTAGAAGTGTTGGTATTAGATCTTCCTTGAATGTTTTCTAGAAGGTAGCAGAAACCCATCTGGGCCCAGATTTAACTTTGTATTTTATTAACTGATTCAATCTCCTTATTGTTATAGGTCTGTCCGGTGTTGTTTTATTTTATCTTTTTGCTTTTTTTTTCATTCTGTCCTGTGTATGTTTAGAAGTGTACCCATTTCATATAAACTTTCTAGTTTCTTGGATTATAGGCTTACAAAAATATTTCCATAATATGTTTTGGAATCCTTGAGGTTTACTGTAACAACTCCCTGTGCTGACTTTGGTTTTAGATTCTCTCCATGTGTCTAGATTGATACCTTGTCACTCTCACTCTCACAGTGACTCTCTGTCTCTGTCTTTGGGTAGTTTCACCAGTTGAAGAAATTCTTTAACCATTTAAAAACCAAATGAATAATTGTGTATGTTTGTCTTCAAATCTCTATTCATTAATTTTTTCCTGTTTTTTTTTCTTATAATTTAACTTTTTATTTTTTATTGTTCATTATGTTTTCTCCATCTCTGACAAATCTGGGCTGAATAGGCATTTGTTTGTGTGTCCTCAAGAAAAGCAAAAAACAGTTTCAGTCATATTTGGTTCCAGAATAAAAAATCTGTAATTCCCTTTATGTTCAGAACAGGGTTTTTATATCAATGACATCATCATTGTCATAGAAAACAAGGACCCATAATGTAAAGAGGACAGAGCCACATGCACCCAGTGAGCAGAGTAGAGGGATATGATTATCAGATACCTAATCAACCAGTATAAAGCATTGTATATGCAGTTCTTACTTACTATTGATGCATATGCCCAAAAGGCATACCAAAGTTACCAACTTTACTAACTTATTGTGAGCTGGTAAAACAAGAGCAATTAAAACATATTTTTACTTATCAGTTACCTCATTAGTGAGTAAATGTCTCTAATGTGGCCCCAATAATATATTTATGGTTATTCTTAGTACAAATGATATTTACAAAAATAATATTATGAGAGACCAATTTATAACTCATTTTTATAGTCTCCTAAATATGTAATTAAACTACATCCTTATATATACCTCAAAACAAGCTTAAACTTGTTTAATATGAAACACATTACAGGATAAGGATGTGTGGGGAGAGAAGACTTGCTGAAAACCTGCTGCTCCTGTCTCTCTCCTGCTTGTAGGACTGACCAGGAGAACTTCATCCTTACCCAAAGTTGAATTTCTCCTCATGTCTCACATGACCGTGGGATGGATTCACTTGCCCAATGGAGAAGTCTATTCGTACATCCTAAATTTCTCAGCATACAGACGAGCACATACAAATTATTCTGCTTTAAAGGCTCCCTTGGTAAAATATGAGGATGCTGTGAATAGGGGATATTGGTATCTAACATGCCACCCAACTGGGACAGGACCTGTACCACAGCTGATTTGGTCATGTCCTTGCCCTGACTTTCAGTTTTCCTCCTCCTGGCAAAGCCAAGTCAAGGATGAGAGAGTAATGCATGATACTGAATGTAGACCCAGGGAAAAGTTTACCTAACAGAGAGAGACTCACCCACAAGTCCAGTTAACAAAACAGCCTGAACGATGGGCACACATTTAAACACCAACAGTAGGTGCCATCCAGCAGACAGACCACACACAGCTGAGAAAACAGCACTGTCTGAGGGTGGGAAAAACCTGGACTGTGAAAGTCCATCAAAGTGAATAAACTGTAATTAATAAAAATAAAAAAGAAAGTCCATCAAAGCCAGATGCTCAAAATCACCTCCCAGAGAATATGGAAGCTGCTCTTCAACCCTCCTCACAACCCTGGAGGCCACATGTGCCCCTGACAGCAGCTTGAGGTAATGAATGGGGCAACTGCAGATAGGGGTCACTTGCCCTTCGTCCTTTCAGCACAGGGCAATATTGGGGGAAATGCTTCCTAGAGGGCTCATCACAACAGCTCCTTAGGACTGGCTCTGCCACATCTGCTCTAGTGGTCAGGCCCTGCTTAATTAACTGGTGGTTCAACTCAGTCAGTTGACAGGCCGCCTTGGGATCAATGGCTCCAAGGGCCAGTTCCTCTTCTTTCATCAAAATCAAGATTTGAAAGGGACTAAAACAAGTGGAGAATGAAGAGATTAAGGCAAGATCAGGTTATCCTGACTGGCACAGTACCTCATGCCTCTCAGGCAAGTAAATGGTATCTCCTGACTTCTGAAAAAGAGTTCCTCCCTTCCTCCTGGGGGAGGATCTAAACCCATAATAAAGAAACAACAAAATACAAACCGTAACTCCGCAGTGTGCATCATGTGTGGCTTTTTGACTTTGCAAACTCTACCTTCCCTTGCTTCCTAAGAGCCCTAGTGAGGAAGCAGCCCAAGCTTGGTCAGCTGCTCTTAATTGATGCAATAATCATGGTGACTTGTCCCTTTCCTCATGGGTTACTTCATTCACAGATCCTGAAGGGCATCTCTCTCTACTGGAGGGCATTCACAGTTGTGGTACA
>NW_026589406.1:0-14213 GCF_907164565.1 Psammomys obesus | reverse complement strand
CATTCATGTTTAAAGTCTTGGAGAGATCAGGAATACAAGGCACATATTTAAACTAGTAAAGGCAATATACAGCAAGCCTATAGCCAACATCAAACTGAATGGAGAGAAACTTAAAGCAATCCCACTGAAATCAGCGACAAGACAAGGCTGCCCACTCTCTCCCTACCTCTTCAACATAGTACTTGAAGTCCTAGCCAGAGCAATAAGACAACTAAAGGAGATCAAGGGGATACAAATCGGAAAGGAAGAGGTCAAAGTGTCACTATTCGCAGATGATATGATGGTATATATGTTCGACCACAAAAATTCAATCAGAGAACTCCTCCAGCTGATAAACACCTTCAGCAAAGTGGCAGGATACAAAATCAACTCAAAAAAAATCAGAAGCCAAACAACACCCTTCACAATAGCCACTAATAACATAAAGTACCTTAGGGTGACACTAACCAAGCAAGTGAAATACCAGAATCTCCAAAACAATCCTGTACAACAACAGATCATCTGGAGGTATCTCCATCCCCAATCTCAAGCTGTACTACAAAGCAATAGTAATAAAAACTGCATGGTATTGGCATAAAAACAGAATGGAGGATCAATGGAACCGAATAGAAGACCCTGAAATAAACCCACACACCTATGAATACTCGATTTTTGACAAAGAAGCCAAAACCATTCAATGGAAAAAAGACAGCATCTTCAACAAATGGTGCTGGTCCAACTTGATGTTCACATGCAGAAAAATTAAAATAGATCTATATTTATCACCCTGCACAAAACTAAAGTCCAAGTAGATCAAAGACCTCAATATAAACCAGATACACTAAATCAGTTAGAAGAAAAAGTGGGGAAGAGCCTAGGACTCATTGGCACAGGAGACAACTTCCTGAATAGAAAACCAACAGCAAAGGTTCTAAGAGCAACAATCAATAAATGGGACCTCATGAAACTGAAAAGCTTCTGTAAAGCAAAGACATGGTTGTCAGTACAAAACAACAGCCTACAGATTGAGAAAGGATGTTCACCAGCCCTATATCTGACGGTGGGCTGATATCCAGAATGCATAAAAACTAAAGTTAAAAGGCAATAATTCAAGCAGCAAAATTAAAAAATGGAGTATGGAGCTAAATAGAGAATTCTCTGTAGAGGAATATAGAATGGCAGAGCAACACTTAAAGAAATGCTCAGCATCCTTAACCATCAGAGTGATGCAAATCAAAACAACCCTGAGATTTCACCTTACACTTATCATAATGGCTAAGATCAAAAACTCAAGTGACAACACATGCTGGAGATATTGTGGAGAAAGGTAAACACTCCTCCATTACTGGTGGGAATATAAACTTTTACATCCACTTTGGAAATCAATCTGGTGCTTTCTTAGACTATCAGGAATACTGCTTACTCTAGATCCAGCTATACCACTCCTAGGCATATATCCAAAATATGCTCAATTATACAAGTACATTTGCTCAACCATGTTTGTAGCAGCTTTATTTGTAATAGCCAGAAACTGGAAACAACCCAAATATCTGTCAACGGAGGAACAGATACAGAAATTGTGGTACTTTTACACAATGGAATACTACTCAGCAATTAAAAATGAGTAAATCATGATTTTGCAGGCAACTTGTGGGATCTAGAAAAAAATCATCCTGAGTGAAGGATCCCAGAAGTAAAAAGACACACACAGTGTATACTCACTTATAAGTGGGTACTAGACCTCTAAGATAGGATAAACATACTAAAATCTGTACACCTAAAGAAGCTAAACAAGAAAAAGGATCAGGGGTAAGATGATCAATCCTCACCTACAAAGACAAAGGGGATTGACATTGAAAGTAGGAAAAAACAAGTAACAAGACAGGAGCCTACTGCAGAGGGCATCTGAAAGACTCTACATAGCAGTATATCAAAGCAGATGGTGAGACTCATAACCAAACCTTTGGCAGAGTGCAGGGAATCATATGAAAGATAGTATAACCTAGAGGGAACAGGAGCCCCCAAAGGACCAAATATCTCAGGACACAAGGGTCTTCTATGAAACTGTTTTTCCAACTAAGGACCATGCATAGATATAACCTATAACCCCTGCTTGGATGTAGCCCATGGTATCTCAGTATCCAATCGGGTTCCCTAGTAAAGGGGACAAGAATTACTTCTGACATGAACACATTGAATGGCTCACTGAGCTTCCCCACCAACTGGAGGGAGGAACATCCTTGCTATGCCACAGATAAGGACATTGCAGCCAGTCCTGAAGATATCTGATAAGCTAGGTTCACATGAAAGGGGAGGAGGGCCTCCCCTATGAGTGGACTCAGAAGAAGGCAGGGAGGAGTTGAGGGAGGGAGGGTGGGATTGGGAGGGAAAGAGGAAGAGGTCTACTATGGCTGGGATACAAGTGAATGTCCTGTGATTAAAATTTAAAAATTAAATAAATAAGTAAAAAATAAATTAATTTTAAAAAAGAAAAAATATTTTATAACCTAAAATAAATAAAATAAAATTATATCATCTCAAAAACAAACAAACAAAAAAAAGTAAAGTGACAGCACATGTTGGCAAGGTTGTGGAGAAAGGGAAATACTCCTCCATTGCTGGTTGGGAGTGCAAACTTGTACAACAACTATGAAAATCAATCTGGTGCTTTCTCAAAAAATTGAGAATAGTTCTACCTCAAGACCAGCTATTCCACTCCTGGGCATATACCCAAAAGAAGTTCCACCATACCACAAGGACACTTGCTCAACTGTGTTCATAGCAGATTGATTCAAAAACTGGAAAAAACTCACATGCCCCTAAACCAAAAAAAAAAAAAAAAAAAAAAAAAAAAAAAAAAAAAAAAAAAAAAAACAAAAAAAAAAAAAAAAAAAAAAAAAAAAAAAAAAAAAAAAAAAAAAAACAATGAAGAAAGACAGAAAACTGGTACATTTATACAATGAAAGACTACTCATCTGTTAAAAACAAAGATAACAAGAAATTTGCTTGATATGGATGATGGAAATATGGAAATATAGAAAATACAATCCTGAGTGAGATAATCCAAACCCAAAAAAGATATGCATAGTATATACTCACTTATAAGTAGATAGAAGATTTCTCTTTATATTGTAGGCTACTATTGTTGCCCTAGGGTGTCACCTAGAGATAGAAGAAGATAACTCTCTATTGCACTTCGGAAAAAGGACCTGGAAAACTCAAGTGACCTTAATATGTACTCTCCGAGGACTACTTTTCATAGTACCAGAAGGCACCATACAAGCTTCCAAACGAGGAGTGGAATATCATTTCCAGGGGACTGGAGAGATGGCTCAATGGTTAAGAGCACTGGCTGCTCTTCCAAAGAACCTGGGTTCAATTCCCAGCTTCCACATGGCAGCTCACAACTGTTTGTAACTGTAGGTCCAGACGAGCTAACACTGTCACACACACATTCAAGCAGGCAGAACACCAATGTACAGAAAATAAAAGTAAATAAACAATTTAAAAAGTTCATTTCCAGTCATAATTCCTATGAACGAAAACAATGACCAGCATACATGATACCACTAAGGGTGGAATAATACATACATACTCCTATTGAACTTAAAGTCCATAAAACAAGTGGTAAATCAAGCTTAGTACTCAAAACCTATCCAAATACCTGGGCCTAATTAATTCATGGATATTGGAGGAGAACCTCCAGCCACCACTTCTTCTCACACTGGGAGGAGCCTCAGGAATTTGAATCCAAAAAAAGAGAGAGGACCACCTAATCATCCTCTTCCTCAGACAATCTGTTTCATCCAAGGATGTAGAGAGAAAGAGTGAAGAGTAAGTGCTTTTTCACATTACTATAGTAAACTAGGAAATGTGTAAATAATTTCATTCAAGAGTTTCTCACAAAATTGTGCAATTTGCTAATTTCACCAAATAATAATGGGAAATAATTGCTCAGGTGGAAATGAGTCCCACAGGGAAACATGATGACTATTTTCTCTGGTTCCACTTTATTAGTTCACCTCATTTAATGAAAAACTTTACAGACCAAGGCCTAAACCCATCCTGGGGATAAATTAAGAAATAGTAGCCTGGAGATCCAAGATGGCACTGCTGGGAGGAAACTATGACTGAGGAGCAGGACAGCAGTGCCAGCACAGTGACCAAGAGACTGAACTCTGGGCCCTAAAACACCAGCGATTGTGATTCCCAGGTGAGAGGAGCCCCCATGGTGTGGGAAGAAATCGAGTCCATTTTCAAGTCACCCAGCTAAAAGCCAGAAGAGTTCCGGGGGGTCCCAGCAGGCATTCAGTCACCAGCCCAGAGCCACATGCCTGCATTTTCTGATCATCCTCTCAGGCTGAACTGTGGGCACCAAAACACCAGAGACTGGGATTTCCAGTTGAGAGAAGGAAGCAATGGACACAGACCTCAGGTCACCCAGTCAATACCTGGATATGGTCCCAGGGATCACTGAGCTCATAGCCACCACAGCAGAGTGGGGCACTCAGCTGCCAGCCCAGAGACCTGCTGCATGCCTGACTTTCCATCCCAGATAGAACTGTGTAGCCCAGGGCACTAGAAACTGGGTTTCCTTGTCATGAGAAAACCCTACAGTGAGGGAAACAGCAGGTCCCAGCTTAGAGAACTCAGCTGACACCCTCAACACACACACAGACACACAGACACACACACACAGACACACACAGACACACACACACACACACACACACACACACACACACGAGTTCCCAGGCACCAAGAGCCAGCTTGGAGCCACCACTTGCCTTTGCCTGTGCACTCTACATGCCATCCCAGATGGAACTTTGGAACCTAAAACACCATAGACTTCGTGTCTCTGTTGGAAGGAAACACATGGTGGGCAGGGGGTGGGACATCTGGTCCCATCTCAGGACACCCAGCTCTGGAAAAGTTTCTGGGTCCTCACAGGCTCTAGCCTCTAGACTCCTGATGCACACTTGAGAGCTGTGCTCATATGACACTGATTACTGCTTGGTCACTGGGGCACAGAGCTCCAACCTCAGAACTATAGAAGCCTGGGATCCCGGAGATCAGCCCCAAAGATACTGCTCCAAGGGACAACCAGTTATTCCTAAATAAACTGACCAAATAGCAGGGTGCCCAGGTACTTAAAGAAGGCTGTTCCTAGAAAACAGTGTAAGTAGAACAGCATCAGCTCACTAAATTCAGATCAAGAAACAGCAGCAGGGCAGCTGTTTCCAGGACTTCTCCAGGAGAGAGGAGAGGCCCCTCTGACTAACAAAGACGACAATTACTGCTCAGATCTACATGCCTGAGGTGAGCTGTGGCAATTCCTGAGAAACACAGCCATTCAGTGATGATACCCAAAAGGCTGAGGAGGCCTCCTTCAAGAAAAATCAACGTTCTGCCAAGGGGATTCTCCCCACCCCAGGATTCCATGAAGCATCAGAAACTAACATCCAACATCTAAGATAGCCCAATGGGTAGAGTAGAGCATAAAATCTCAACCAACAGAATACAGAGCAATATGACATCTTCAAAACCCACTTATCCAGGAGCAAGCAGCCCTGGACACCCCAGCATTAATGAAATTCAAAAAGAAGAACTTACATCTATGTTTATGAAGAGGAAAATAGAAGAAACAAATAAAATCTATAAAAGATTAGAGGAAGATAAAATAAAACAGATTATGGCCATCCTTAAAGAAATAGAGGAAGATAAAAGACAAACAGATTATGGCCATCTGTAAAGAAATACAAGAAGTTGCAGCCAAACAGTTTGTGACCTTCAGAGAGGAAATAATTTTTTTAATTTTTATTTTTTATATTAATCACTGGTTATTGACTTTGTATCCCAGCCATACCCTTCTCCCTCATTCCTTGCTAAAACCACCCTTCGTCCCTCATCTCCTCCCTGCCCTGCTCCAAGTCAGCTGTAGGGGAGGGCATCTTCCCCTTCCATCTGAACTTAGCTAATCAGGTTTCTTCACAACAGGTTGCCATGTACTACTCTGTGCCTTAGCAAGACTGTTCCTTCCTCAGAGGGTTGGAGGGGAGGTGAAGGAGCCAGTCATTGAGTTAGTGTCAGAAATAGTTCCTGTTCCCCTTACTAGGAAAACCCACTTGGTTGCTGAGCTGCCATGGGCTACATCAGAGTAGGGGTTCTATGTTATATCCATACATGATCCGTGGTTGGAGAAACAGTCCCATAGAGAGCCCCCGTGCCCTGATACATTTTGTCTTTGTGGAGTTCCTGTTCTCTCTAGGTCATACTAACTCCCCTTCTTTCATATAATACTCTACACTCTTCCCAAGGTTTGGTTATGAGTCTCAGAAATAATTAAATCACTAATAGAAATAAGAAAAAAAAAACAGAGGAATGTTCACATAGACAGCTGAAGGACCTGAAGGAAAATACAATCAGACAGGTGAAGGAAATCAACAAAATGGCTCAAGATCTGAAGATAGAATTGGAAAACTTAAAGAAAACACAAAGGGAGGAAATCATAGAGAGAAAGAACTTAGGGAATAAAACAGGAAACACAGAGGTAAGTATAACTATAACCAATAGAATACAAGAGATGGAAGAAAGATTCTCAAGTGTGGAAGATACAATGGAAGAAATAGATGTATCTGTCAAAGAAAATGTTAAATCTGAAAACTTTTCTGACACCGACGGTCCCAGAAATCCAAGACAATGTGAAAAGACAAAACCAAAGAATAATATGAATAGAGGAAAAAGAAGATTCCCTCCTCCAAGGCCCAGAAAATATTTTCAACCAAATAATAGAAGAAATTTTTTCCTACAGAGAGCAGAGGCCTAGAAGAACACAAGAAGCCCACAGAACACCTAATAACTTAGACCAGAAAAGAAAATCCTCCTGCCACATAATAATAAAAACAGTACATATAGAGAACAAAATAATAATAATAATAATAATAATAATAATAATAATAATAATAATAATAATAACAGCTGCAAAAGAAAAAGGCCAAGTAACATGTAATGGCAAACCTCAGAATCACATCTGACTTCTGAACAGAGACTATGAAAGCCAGAAGTGCCTGGACAGATATCATGCAGACACTAAGAGAACAATGATGTCAGCCCAGGCTACTATACCCACCAACACTCTCAGTACTCATAGATGGAGAAAATAAGATATTCAATGACAAAAACAAATTTAAACAATACCTACCCACAAATTCAGAGTTACAGAAGATACTAGAAGGAAAAATACAACCCAGGAAAGCCAACTACATTCAGAAAAACACAGGAAACGAATGACCTCACTACAAAAAAACTGAAAGTAGGCAAGAACACAAACACACTACCACAATATGAAACATCACAACATCAATATGAAAGGATCTAACAGACACTGGTCATTAATCTCCCTCAACATCAATGGACTAAGCTCTCCAATAAAAAGACACAGACTAACAGAATGGATACATAAACAAGATCCAAAAATCTGTTTCATACAAGAAACACACCTAAGTCACAAAGATAGACATTACCTGAGAGTAAAGGGCTGGAAGACAGTTTTCCAAGCAAATGGACCCAAGAAGGGAGCAGGAGAAGCCATTCTAATATCTAATAAAATATATTTTCCAAGGAAATTAATCAAAAGAGAAGGGAAAGGTCATTCATATTCATCAAAGGAAAATTCCACCAAGAAGACATCACAGTTCTGAACATCTATGCCCCAAATACAAGAGCATCACATTTGTAAAAGAAACATTAATAAAATTGAAGCCACACATAGATCCCCACTCATTAATAGTAGGAGACTTCAACACCCCATTCTCTACAAAGGACAGGTCACACCAAATCTCTACAGGGGAAATCTTACAGATGAAAAACACCTTCAGCAAAGTGGCTGTACACAAAATTAAGTCAAAATATCAAATGTCATCCTGTATACAAAAGACAAATGGGCTGAGAAAGAAATTAGGGAAACAACACCCTTCACAAAGGACACAAAAGACATAGAGTATCTTGCTGTAACTCTAACCAAGCAAATCAAAATAACTTCAAGTCTCTGAAGAAAGAAATTGAAGAACCTATCAGAAGATGGAAGAATTTCCATGCTATAGGCTTAGCAGAATTAGCTTAGCAAAAATTGCCATCTTACCAAAAGTAGTCTACAGATTCAATGCAAGTCCCATCAAATTACCAACACAATTCTATACAGATCTTGAAAGAAAAACGCTCAACTTCATGGGGAATAACAAGAAACCCAGAATAGCTAAAACAAATCTGTACAATAAAAGATCTTCTGGAGGTATCTTTATTCTTGATCTCAAGCTGTACTATAGACCAACCTAATAAAAACTGCATGGTACTGGAATAGAAACAGAATGGTGGGTCAACGGAATTGAATAGAAGACCCTGAAATAAACCCACATACCGATGGACACCTGATTTTGGACAAAGAATAACAAAACATACAATGGAAAAAAAGAATCTTCAACAAATTCTGATGGTCTAACTGGATATCTACCTATAGAAGAATGCAAATAGATGCATACTCATCACCCTGCACAAAACTAAACTCCAAATGGTTCAAAGACCTCAACAGAACACCAGACACACTAAAACTCTTTGATGAAAAAGTACAGAACAAGAGAACCAAAAAAATCAAGGGTTTTTTTCTGAGAATGACAACCCAACCAAGGACCGTGCATGGAGATAAACTAAAACCTCTGCAGAGATGTAGCCCATGAGAGCTCAGGCTACAAGTGAGTTCCCTAATAAGGGCAAGAGGCGCTGTCTCTGACATGAACTCAGTGGCTGCTTCATTGTTCACCTTCTCAGCAGGGGATTGGAAACAGCCATAGCAGGCCACAGAATTAGACAATGCATCCAGGCCTGATGAGACCTGATAGGATAGGGTCAGATGGAAGGGGAGAAGGTCCAATCCAATCAGTGAACTGAGGGAGGGGCATGGGAGAAGAACAGGAAGGGAGGGTGGGATTTGGAGAAGATGAGGGAGGGGGACATAGCTGGGAAACAAAGTGAATAAACTGTAATAAATAAATAAAAATCAAATGAATATATGCAGTAGACACATACATATAGACCAAAGCATACCACATGAGCAGTTGCCCAGAGTTCCTCATCTTTCTGTGTGCTGATAATGCAATCCTGGTATTTCATGTTTATACAGCAATCTATACTTGCAATAATTAACTGTTTATTATATGAAAAAAAAAGAATTCACAGAATCAATGAGACCAAGAGCTGGTTCTTTGAGAAAATCAACAAGATAGAAGAACCTTTAGACAAACTAACTTAAAGGCAGAGGGAGACACTATCCAAATCAGCAAAATCATAAACAAAAATGGGGACATAATGACAGACACTGAGGAAATTAAAAGAATCAGTAGGTCTGACTTCAAGAGCCTATACACCACAAAATTTGAAAATCTAAATGAAATGGACAATATTTTTCATAGATTTAACTTATGAAAAATTGAGAATTCTTAATCTAAACTAAAAAAATCATGATGGTGTATTCTTTGTAAATGATTTTAAATTCTGTCCTATTTTAGACAGATTCATTATATCCTGAAGGCATAACATGGAAATATCTAAAGCCAGCATGACACTGTAAACTTCACTGATGCTTCTTGCTTATACTGTATCCCCTCAGTGCAACACCACAACTTCTAAATATCTTAACTTAGCTTCTCACTTTTTATCTATATGCACCTGTATTGCCAACACTATAGAAGAATGGAGGCCACCTCTTTATTAATTTTCTGCTGAACATTTCATCAATTAGTCATGCATAGCAGATCTCGGGCAGATGGGGGAAGTGTGCAGGCAAAGGGCTGTGTGTAGTCTAGGCAGCGGCTGAGATTCTAAAGGAGGTTTGTGTTAGAGGCTGAAGCACTGTGGGAGGATAGCTCTTACTCTGCTGACAGTAGTAATCTGCCAGGTCTTCAGCCTGCACACCGCTGATGTGAGAGTGAAATCTGTCCCAGATCCACTCCCTGTGAAGCGATTAGGGAACCCAGTGTATCGATTGGATGCATAGGAGATTAGCAGTTTAGGAGGCTGCCCTGGTTTCTGTTGGTACCAATGTACATAGCTACCCACATTCTGACTGGATTTGCAGTTTAAGGTCATCCTGGCTCCTACACATGTGGACATGATTTCAGGAGACTGGGTCATCACAATGTCCCCTTCAGCACCTGCAATCAGAAAGAGACAATGAGTATTCACATATACACAAAATGAATTCCTGATGCAAATGTTAGGATCAAAAATGCCTTTTCTAATGGCATTGCCTGCACACTATTGGATTCCAATAGTAATTAGCTGTTTCTCTACAAATGAATTACTTTGATGATAATCCAACAGTCTTTAATGTCTCACCAGACATCCAGAGGAGCAGGAATATGAAGACCTGGGTCTGTGACTCCATCTTCGTGCCACTGCCTGTCTGATGCTTTTCAGTTCTCACTGCAAAGGCCTGGTTTATAAAATATGAGCAGATAGGCTGGCTTGTAGGGACCTATGCAAAGTAGCCATCAAATAAGAAAGGAAATAGCCTGGGTCCTGGGGTGTCAGGGTATCCAGGTTAAATCTACAGCCAAAATGATCATCCAAGAAAATAAGCAATCACTGGGGGTTGGGGGGAGGGAGTCAAGATAGAAGATCAAGGAACAATTTAGAACTCTCAAACTGGAAATACTGAGATGCACTTATGACAGTCTTCCATTAAAAACCAAAGATCTTAAGACCAAGTGAATTTGACAGAAATAAAACTAGAAAACTTTTGAAAACAATCCTGAGGAAATAATAAACATTCTGATTAACAACAGCGGAAAAAAATGGAAAAGGAAACAGAAGAAAGGAGAGAATGAAAGGGAATGGAGAAGATGAGGTGGAAAAACGAAAGAAGGGAGAGGGTAGAGAGAAGGAAAGGGAAAGCTGGAATGGAGAGGGATGGTAAATGTGGAGAGGAAAGAGGACTGTAGAAGGTTAAAGAGTATAAATATTAAAACAGAAAGGTTTAGGGGTAGAGTGTCAGGTCAGTTGTTAAGAATATTTGTTTCTCTTGTAAAAGACTCAGGTTTGATTCCAAGCAGTAGTTTGATGATTCTCAGACATCTGTAATTCCAGTAATGGCACACACATGGTACACATACATATATACAGGCATACATACATATCTACACACACACACACACACACACACACACACACACACACACATAGAGTTGGAAATGTGAGCCCTGAGTTTGGCTCCAGCTACTACTAGGACTGCCGCCTGCTGCTTTCATTCTGTTCTCATGGATTCTTATTCTTTGAAAGCCTCAATGCTGCCTTTCTTAAAAGTTGCTTTGGTCATGTTGTTTATTACAACAATAGAAAAATAACTGATGATAAGGGAGAATCCATAAAGAGGATATTATACCTGAAAGAAGACACACACAGAACGTGAGAAATTATATCTGGTCTATAACACTGTAATACCCTACTATTTCCATGGCCTCCAAAAGCAGTTGATCAGTTTGGATTTACAGAATGAAAGGATGGCAATAGTTAGCATATTGCTTACTTTGGGCCTTCAGTTTCCTGTTTCTTACATGTTATATTTACTCATAAATATGAGATAAAAACCTGGAAGATAGAATCATTCAACGAACAATTGTACTTCTTTACTATTGAGTGAGATATCCAGGTCTCTACATTTAAGAGCAGATAGGGAGAATTTAGAGTGGAATGTGACCCATGACAATAAGGCAGAGGAGACATATGGCTTAGAAACAAAAGAATTACATATATCCAGTGATTTATAACTCTTATAATTTAAACATGAATATATAAACATGAACACAACTGTAGTAGGGTAATAAAAGGTAAACTCAGTGAGTGAAGGAATTTGTAGTAAATGAAACAGGAATAAAGAGAAAGAGGAAGGTAAAGAATGTGTCTTATTTGGGATTACTGTTGCTTTGATAAAACATGAACAAAAGCAAATTGAAAGAATAGGAAAATTTATTCTCCTTACACTTCCAGGTAACAGTCAATCACTGAGGAAAGTCAGGGCTGGGATTCAAACAGACAAGGAACCCAGAGGCAGAAGCTGAGCAGAGGCCATGGAGAAGTGCTGCTTACTGGATTCCTCCTCGTGGCTTCCTCAGGTTGCTCTGTTGAGGAACCCAAGGTCACCATGAAAGGCTGCATCACCTACAATGAACTGCATCCTACAGTATCGATTACTAATTAAGAAAATTCGCGAGGGGGGGCCAAGATGGCTGCACCGGGAGAACACCATGTCTGAGAAGCGGGACAACACACTCCGTGCAGCGACCAGGAGACTGAACTCTGGGCCCTAAAACAACAGCGATCGGGTTTCCCAGGTGAGGGGAGGCTCCCACGGCATGGGAATCGGTTGGGTCCACTCTCGGCTGCCCAGCCAGAACCCGGAAGAGAACCCAGCTAACACAGGCTTTGGGTCTCCGGGCTTGTGCCACAAGCCTGCTTATCCCTATCACTTTCCCAGGATGATTGGTGGGCACAAGGGTGCCTGAGACTGAGTGTCCCAGTCGCAAAAAAACCCCACTGGGAAACAAAGTTGCCAGACTGGTCACGGGTCACCCAGTCTTTCCCTGGAAGGTCTCTCAGACCGCAGATACCTGCCGACATCACAATTGAGTTCCCGCCTTGCATGGATTACAGCTGCGCCAGCTGCGTGCCCAGCTCAAAATCCCTACTCCCTCATCGGAGGAGGCAGGAGGCATCCAGCAGAATCTTCCACAGACCACATTATCTGTACCCCAACCCGAGATCGGGGCTGAGAAAATCCAATCCGTTCGGGCACTCCCCCAAATGCCACCATAACCCTGCCACAGCTGAGCAGAAGGATAAAGAGGCGCACAGAGGCTTCACAGTGCTGGAACTCCAGTGCTGCCGGCCGCTCCTAGCAAACAAACTACAGCTCGGGATCTGGGACTGTGGTCATTCTACACGTCCTGAGATTATACTGGGTCCAGCGCAATAAGGTCTAGCAGCAAGTTCTATAATCGGCGCCCCCCCCCCCGACCCCTGGCAGAGAAACGCCGGCTCAGGGCTCAGGAACCAACTGAGAAACCCCAACCCCTGCTGGCACTCCCCTGAGAGCACCACCGTAAGCATGCCCTAGCAGAGGGGAAGGTCAGAGGGGAAGGACAGAGAGGCAACCTGCCAAGGACACAGCACCCTCTCTCCAGCTCAGCCAGCGGCCCCTAGCAGAGAAACCCAAGCTCTGGATCTGAGGACACTCAACCCTACCCGGTACTCTCTTGGGATCAGCAAACATAGATTCTACCGCTAGGCTGCTTCTTGCAGAGAGATCTGGGCCCGGGATCTGGGATTGAGTACACCCATCCTAACTCTTTCCCACGCCACCCAAGGACCAGTCAACATAATCCCTCCTGGCAGAGGGAAAGGACAAAGAGGCAGCACACAGGAAAGGTGGACACAGAGTCCTGCGGCCACAGTATCACAGAGCTGACTGTTAGCCTACTCGTGCACTTCCGAAGCAGGACCAAAACAGAGAGTAGTGAGCAAAGGGAACCCCTTGCATTCCAAATGGTCCTGCAAGAGAGTGAATAAGCCTTCTAGGGACAGATTGCCCCAGACCCAGGGCCTCTCCACAGAAGCAACCAGACGAGATCCCTGCTACCCACACCCCTAGTGTGGGCATCATAGGGATTCTTGGGATAGCGACCCCAACCTTGAAGCCTCTGCCTTGCGGGTCCATCAGGGTAATCCAGGCAAACAATCCCTGGAGCTTAGTCAGAACTGTGTAATAGTGGCTTGCAGGCCACTGCAATAGTCAGAGAATCCGCACATGCACACTGTGCCCACTAAAAGCGCAGGCAAATAGCACCAGCGTCACATTCCTTACTTAGGCAAAACTGAAAAAAAAGTGCACACTCCCAAAGCAGTGAACATCTCTCATCTTCCTAAAAAAACAGTCCAGAAAACAAAAAGAGAGGATCTTAGCCCAAACTACAATCTCGAGGAAAAACCAGTGAGGATTATAAATAACCAGATGGTTAGAGGCAGACGTAAGAACACTCCCAACAAAAATCAGGACATAATGATCTCACCAGCAACCCCACAAAACAATGGACACTTCAATTCACTAGATATACAAGAAAACGACCTCAAAACTATGTTTCTCCAGCTATTAGAGGCCCATAAAGATGAAATGAACAAAGCCCTCA
>NW_026589405.1:0-7098 GCF_907164565.1 Psammomys obesus | reverse complement strand
GGGGGGCAGAAATCAGCATTTGAATGAACAAGGGTAAGGTATTTCAAAGGAACATTATACCAACATTTCCCCCTTTAAGTCCAATAAATGGCTCCTTTTTTTCTAATACAATAATAATTATGAAAATTGTTAGGTAAAATCTACATGTGCAATGCCCTGTCCATGTGTATTTAGCAACTTAGGAGAAAGTATCTGATTATCCTATCTATCTTGACAAGTTAAAAGTTCTATACCTAAATCAACTTTTATCCTTATTGGTATTACCTATATGAAAAGATTTCTTAATTTCTAAACAACTCAAGGTTAATTCTTGCACTATAACTATTTGGTCTTCAACCCCATCAGAGACTTGAGAAGGAATAAAATTAATTACTGGAGTAAATAGGAAGTGCATGTTAGCAGCTTCCAAAAATAAAAAATTGACAAAGATAGTTTGCTGCCTGAACAGTCACCCATAACTCTCTGTAATGTTGGAGCATCATCTTCAGCCTTCTGGCTCAGAATATTTGACAAACATATATGTGAAGCAGGAACTATTTAGGACTTGCTTACCCTGTCTTGGCAGAGTTCAGCAGTTGACTTGTTCTGCATTTAAGTTTGCCCATTTTTGGCAGAAGTTGTCTGTCATGAAGTGAGGGTATTTTCTTTACCGGAGTGGCTTGTTTGCCACATTTGAAGCCATCTCCATATGGAGGTTCTTCGATGCTCATTTTCTTCTTTCAGGTAGGTGGGGTGCTGCCAGGAAATGACTGGTCTCATTGTCAAAGAATCTTTAAAATAATAAAAACATTTTAAATGCCATATTCTGTAGGTCTCTGAAGTTTTTGAAGACTACTTATCTTCATGTAATCAATCTGTATACAAAATCATATCTATCTGTTAAACCTAGAATGTATACTGCTGTGATAAATTAGACTAGTGTCTGACATGACTGTAAGTTCAATAACTAGCAAATAAATTGCATTACCTAATACCTTAACCTGTTTTTAATACCTGTTTAAAAGTATTGGAATTAACCTTGATTTTCTGTCAATATACTAAAGCTTATATCAATGTATTAAAAATACTTATTTTTGCATCAATATGCAAAATCCTATACCAGAGTTAAAATAAATCTTATTTGGGAATAACAAATAAAATCCTAAGTTGAGTAGATTCAATAATCTACCTTTTTTTCTATTCGTATAAGATATCCCTGTATATTCCTTGTTTCACTTTGAATAAGACCATTAATAATAAACATCTCCCAATGACAATAAAATTTCATAGCCATAGCAAACAACCAAAAATATACCCAACCCCCTTTAAGGAAAATTGGACACTGTTTTCTTAGATTTCTTCTAGCTGACATTTTGGGATATGTAGAAATCCTGTAGGGAGCCCAGATAAAAATGGTTAATTAAGCAAGAAATAACATTTGTGGTCCAGTCTTTGAGTGTTGAGAAATTTCAGGCTTAATAAAAGTCCTCTTTGGAACAGTCTAAAATGCTGGACCAATTAAGATTAGTAGCTTTCTTCAAAGTTCTTTTGGGAGCAGGCTTAGAAGAGAAAACAGCAATTGAAGCAGTAGAGGCAGGAACAAGCAGAATGTTGGAACATGCAAGATACTGGAACAGATGTGTCAATGTCTCAGCATGCTGAAGAATGATTCTGTTAGATTTGATCCAGCATCTCTGTTGTCTAGTTTTTTGTTCTGCAAACATATAACTTCTCACAAGCATTATACAGTTCTAAAATCATAAATGTATGAGATGTGCAGGATGAAAATAAACTGTAAGCCAATTTTATCTATGCAATTAAAAGATTAGCATAATACATTTTGAGAATATTATAGCCAAGGATTTATAGGCCAAGTATTGATGGAGTTCTGGCTGGAGACATTTTTTATGTCTCAGTCAGTTTCAGAGGTATTTCCAGGTAAAGGGATTATCAACTTATATTATCTGTTCTGTTTGATCTTGATTTCTCTCTTCTTTTGAGTGGCTAAGGTCTTCCGGTGGTCTTCCTCTGTCATTTCTGATTTTTATTAGTTTTGGAAGAATCCATAATTTCTCTTCTCCTGCATGAACATAAGCAAAACCTCTTCCCCAGCGTAACACATTCCCTACTCTTCATTGTGAAGTTAGGGTATCTTTGAAATATATAGGCTGAAATAACTCAGCAATTTTTTCTATAACCCAGTGTCTCTCCACAGCTGTTGTTTGTTGTTCATTAACATTTAAGAAATTTAAGGTCAATAAAGCATTATGTAATCTATCTCTGGGGGCTTTTAATACTCCTCTCTGTTTGTTAAGTATGTCCCTTAAAGTATGATTGGATCTTTCAATGACTGCTTGACTAGTAGGATTGTGAGGTATACCTGTTACATGTTTTATCTTATAATATGTAAAAATTCCTTCCATTTTATTAGAGATGTACACTGTAGCATTATCAGGATTAATTTGTTTAGGTATGCCCATAATTACCATCACTTCTAATAAATGCGTAATAACTGAATCAGCCTTTTCAGAGCTTAAGGCTGTTGCCCATTGAAACCATGAATATGTGTCTATAGTATGGTGCACATATTTCAGTTTACCAAACTCTGTAAAATAAAGCATGTCCATATGCCAAATTTCATTTCTTTGGTTACCTTTAGGGTTACTTCCTGCAGGTAGTGGAGTTTGGCTATATAAAGAACAAGTGGGGCATTTTCTCACAATTTCTTTGGCTTGTTGCCAAGTGATAGAAAACTCTCTTTTTAAACCTTTGTTGTTAACATGGTGTTTTTTATGAAATTCTGAGGCCTCTAACATGCTTCCTGTCAATAGTTGATCAATTTCTTCATTGCCTTGTGCTAGAGAACCTGGTAAACCTGTATAACATCTGATATGTGTTATATACAATGGATTATTTCTATTTCTGATTACTTGTTGCAATTGAAGGAACAGTGAAGTCTGAATTATAAGCAGTTTCTATATGCAGAACAACTCTTTCTGCATATTGAGAGTCAGTGGCTATATTAAGAGATTCCTGAAAATCTGATAACACCAAGAAAACTGCATATAATTTTGATTTTTTTTAACTGAATCATTAGGCCTCTCCAGCATTTTACTCAGATTTTCTGACTTATAACCTGCCCTTTTGATTTATTGGCATCCGTATAAAATGTGGGAGGCTCCAGAAATTGGAGTTCCTTTTACTATATGAGGGAGAATACAATTAGTTCTTTTTATAAACTGAAGTCGCTTGCTTTTGGGGTATCTGTTGTTGATTTCTCCCAAAAATTCACAAGTTCTTTGCCAATATTCGTTGTCTGCCCATAATGACACAATCTCAGCATTAGTAAAGGGCACCACAATTTCAGCTGGATCTATTCCAGCCAGTTGACAAAGTCTCATTTTTCCTTTTAAGATCAATTCAGAAACCTTTTCTACATAGGTTTTTAGTTTTTATTTTGTTTGTGTGCCAAAAACATCCATTCTAAAATACAGTCCTCCCTCTGCATAAGAATTCCTGTGTGAGAATGAATGAAGGGCAAAATAACCAAAATACAGGCCCTCTTTGGATCAATACAGTCTATACATGCATTTGTAATTTCCTTTCTACCAGAGCCAATTCTTTTCAGCGTCAGTTGATAACGTTCTTGGACTATTTAAGTCCTTATCACCCTGTAAGATTTGAAATAAGTTACTTAGCTCTCGAGTAGCTAAACCAAGGGTAGGCTGTAGCCAGTTATTATCTCCCAGCAATTTTTGAAAATCATGAAGAGTTTTTAACTGTTTTTTTTCTAATTTGTACTTTTTGTGGTCAAATTTTCTGTAGACCTATTTTGTATCCTAGGTAATTAATAGAATCTCCTCTTTGTGTTTTTTTCAGGAGCAATCTGTAATCCCCAGTTAGGCAAAGTTCTATTTATTTCATAAAAAATATTTTCTAATGTTTTGTATCTGAATCAGCTAATAAAATATCATCCATATAGTGGTAAATTATGGATTGAGGAAACTGCTTATATATTATCTCCAAAGGTTGTTGTACAAAATATTGGCACAAAGTAGGACTGTTTAACATTCCCTGTGGTAAGACCCTCCAGTGATATCTCTTTATTGGACAGCTTCTATTCAAAGTGGGTACTGAGAAAGCAAACCTTTCCCTATCATACTCATGTAAAGGAATTGTGAAAAAGCAATCCTTTAAATCAATCACTATAATAGGCCATTCTTTAGGTAACAAGGAAGGCAATGGGATTCCAGATTGTAATGATCCCATTGGCTGAATAATTTTGTTAATTGCTCTTAGATCTGTTAACATCTTCCATTTGTCAGATTTCTTTTTGATGACAAATATCGGAGAATTCCAAGGGCTGTTGGACTCCTCTATATGTTGAGCTTCCAGCTGTTCCTGGACTAGCTGTTCTAGTACCAGTAATTTTTCTTTACTCATAGACCATTGTTCAATCCAAATAGGTTGGTCTTCCAACCACCTTAGTGGTAAGGCTATGGGAATTTTATTAGCAGTGGCTTCCCAACATGAAGTTGAAAAGACGGACTCTGGTGTATTTTGTTTATGGACAGCCTGGACAGTCTGAAACTGTTTTTGATGACATTTTTAAATAATTTTAGCTTCTTTATCAGGAGTTATTACCTGTTTTTTGGCTTGTCTCAGAACTTGGGGGGATGTTAATCTGGGTCTTCCATTGATGTAACAGATCTCTTCCCCATAAATTTATGGCTATCTTAGCCATGGATGGCCTTAGTTTTCTAATTTGACCTTCTAGTCCTGTACATTTAAGCCATCTAACACTTTGTTTCACTTTAGATAAAGTTCCAACTCTTTGGAATTGAATATCTACCTCTTGAAGTGGCCAATTTGGGGGCCAGGATTTAGAAGTAATAATTGTGACATCATCCCCAGTATCTACCATGCCTTCAATTTCAATAGTGTTTAAAATTATCTTTAACTTTGATCATTTATAGAAGTTTGCGAATATATTTGTTTTTGTTCTCTTCCTGGTTTTTTGATTTATCTATAGAATCTGCTTTGGCCTTGCTGTCCAAGATTTTAATATTTATTCCCAGAGCAGTGGTGTTTAGTCTTCTTGTGGAGGAGTATCCCTGTCCTGTTTTGGGGCCTGCAAGAGGCTCCCTTGGGCGTTTTTTTGATAAAGGATTACTCCATTTATCTGTGACTGCTCTACATTCACTAATCCAATGTTGACCCTTACCACATCTTCCACAAATTCTAGGAAGCATAGGTTCCCTTCTTATTTTGGTTTTCCTGATAATTTCTTTTGTAATAATCTCGCCCATCACAATTACAACATTTCCCAAGGTATTTTGGGGTAGCTTCTCCTATCAAGGTCAAATTGGGTGAATGAGATCTGATTTCAATCGTATTTCTAATCCATTTGTCTATTGGAGCAGATCTTGCTCTTAATGGTCTTATTGCCTCTTTGCATTCAGTATTAGCATTTTCAAAAGCTAAAGATTCTATTAGTGCTTTTCTAGCTAGAGGATCTGATATACTTTTATCCACAGCTGAAGTTTATCTTTGCAAAAAGTTAGTGAATGTTTCTTTGGACCTTGTATGACCTGGGAGAATGGCTCAAGCCTTTTTCCTGATTCCTCAACCTTGTCCCAGGAATTAAGGCTGCTAGGCGACATAATGCTAAGGTTTCTTCATTATATAGAGCTTGTATCTCTGTGTCAGCACACTGGCCATCGCCAAGCAGCTGATCCTTAGAAACACCAACACCTCTGGCTCTATTTTTGTGTGCTATCTCTCTAGCTTCTTCTCTCCACCACGAAAGCCATTGTAAATATGGCCCAGGTTCTAATATTGCCTTTGCCATATCCTCCCAGTCCTTGGGGATTACTCTACTTTTGACTGACAAGGAAGTCAGGGTTTGTTTTACAAATGATGAATGCATTCCAAAGTTAGTGACACTTTCCTTAAATTTCCTCAGATCTAGCACTTCCACAGAGCGCCATTCAGCTTCATGATAATTCAGTGCATAATCATCATCTGCTGGTCTCTGCTGTATACTGACTGGATGAGCCAACGTTTGTTTTCTAACCACCTTCGGTTGGTTTCCTTTATTTTTGTCTTTTGCCTCTACTTGAGTATTTTCTTTACTTAGTATTCTAAACTCTTCTCTTAAGGTCTGCACCCATATTTCTTACCTATCTCCCTGTTGTTTGTTTTGTTCAATAATCTCTTGAATCTCTTGTTTTATGCCTCTCTTCCAACTTTTAATTTTTTCTTTATATTGTTCTAGTAGTTCTTTGTGCTGTTCCAGTATCTTTTCTAAAACTCTGTCCTATCTTCTTGTTGTTTATTCCGTTCTGTAAGGTTTTGTATCTCTTGTTTTATGTCCTGTTTCCAACCTTCATTTTTTTCTAGTATCTAGTATTGTTCTAGTGTCTTTTCTAAAGCCTTTGCCTTCAAGAAGACATAAAAGGCTAATGCAATGATTAAAATTAAATTGAGGACTATGAATGTAAGCATAGTCACAATTTCTAGACCTTTCTTTATTTCAGTCTTAAAACCATAAAATAGATTATCAGCCAAGCTCCAAGAAGTCTGTATTGTTTCTTCCATCCAGTTAGACTGTAGTGGCAGCCAGTTTTGTTATGTTAATTCTGAGGTCTGTCCACAGTAGGCTGCCTTTTGCTCCAGGACCTGTTTAAGAGTCTCTCTTAAAGAGACAGTAATTGACCTGGGAGTTTTTAGGTTTTAAGTTTGGGTTGTATCACTGGGAGCTTATTTCCCTCTCCAAATTGTGTTTAAGTATGTTTTAAAGGGTGTGGATACTTAGATTAGTTGGGCGCCATTTGTTGTAAGTGGTAATTAATATTTACTAATAATTATCTTTTAATAATGATGCTGTTAGTCCTGAACAGCTCTATACACAGAGACTGGGTTTATTTAGTTAACCTAGAACACAATGCTGGGCAATAGTTACTCCATCCTAAACCTCCAAGCCCTCATAGTTTCCTAACATTTAGATTCCCCACATTATACTTGCTTTTTGTGAAATCTTAGGTCTGGTTCATGCTCCATGTCCTCCATGACCTCTCCTCCAGCTCTGCCTCTAAACTCTCCTCTCACCCCTTCTCC
>NW_026589404.1:0-5241 GCF_907164565.1 Psammomys obesus | reverse complement strand
GAATTCTCCAGACTCGAGAGAGAGACAGTACCAGTCTGATCGGCAGAATCCAAAAACAAACAGGGAAGGTCTCAGATAAGCCAATGGCCAGGGGTAGGCGAAAGAACACTTCCAACATAAATCAGGACATCATGACTTCACCAGCAAACCCCAAAATCGATGGATACTCCAATTCATCAGAAGCACAGGAAAATGACCTTAAAGCCATGCTTGCTCAATTATTTGAGGCTCATAAGGAGGAAATGAACAAATCTTTCAAAGAGTTGGCCAGTCAATTGGAGATAAAGAAAGAAGAAATAGACAAAACCCTTAAAGAAACACAGGCAAACATAGCCAAACAAATAGAGGCACAAGTAGAGAAAAAATTAGTGGCATACAAAAAGGAAATGAACAAAGAAATAGAGTCCATCGTAGAGAGACAGGAATCCAAATTCAAACACATAAAAGAAATGGTGCAAGGCATGAAAACAGAATTAGAATCAATAAAGAAAACACAAAATGAGAAAACTCTTGAGCTAGAGAACTTTGAGAAAAGATCAGGAACCACAAAAGTAAGCATCACCAACAGAATACAAGAGATGGAAGAGAGAATCTCTGGAGCTGAAGACATACTTGCAGAAATTGATACTTCTCTCAAAGAAAAAGTAAAATCAGAAAAATTCCAATCACAAAATATCCAAGAAATCAAGGATGCTATGAAAAGACAAAATCTAAGAATAATAGGAATTGATGAAAAAGAAGACTCCAGGCTCCAAGGTCCAGAAAATATTTTCAAGAAAATCATAGAAGAAAATTTTCCCAACTTAAAGAAAGAGATGTCCATAAATATACAAGAGGCCTACAGAACACCAAATAGACTAGACCAGAAAAGAAACACATCACGTCACATCATAGTCAAAACACTAAATCTACAGAACAAAGAAAAGATATTAAAAGCAGCAAGGGAAAAAGGCCAAGTAACATATGAAGGTAGACCTATCAGAATCACACCAGACTTCTCATCAGAAACTGTGAAAGCCAGAAGGGCCTGGGCAAGCATCATGGAGACTCTAAGAGATCACAAATGTCAACCGAGACTACTATACCCTGCAAAGCTTTCAATCAACATAGATGGAGAAAACAAAATATTCCATGACAAAACTAAATTTATACAATATCTATACAGCAAACCAACCCTACAGAAGATACTAGAAGGAAAACTCCAATCCAACGAAAACGAATTCACCCAAGAAAACAGGGCATACAGATAATGTCCCAACAAAAATGAAAAGAAAACAAGCAATGAAACAAGGTAAGATCATCGACTCCATTACAAAAGGAACTAACATGCATTGGTCAATATTATCTATCAATATTAATGGACTCAACTCACCAATAAAAAGACACAGGCTAACAGAATGGTTACGGAAACAGGACCCAACATTCTGTTGCATCCAAGAAACACACCTATGCAACAAAGATAAACACTACCTCAGAGTAAAGGGCTGGAAAAATGTTTTTCAAGCAAATGGTTCCAGAAAACAAGCTGGAGTAGCCATCCTAATATCTAATAAAATAGACTTTCAACCCAAGTTAATCAAAAAAGATAAGGAGGGCCACTATATTCTCATCAAAGGAAAAATCCAACAAGAGGACATCACAATTTTGAATATCTATGCCCCAAATACAAGAGCACCTACATTCGTAAATGAAACAATATTAAAGCTTAAATCATACATTGATCCTAATACCTTAATAGTGGGAGACTTCAACACCCCACTCTCATCAAGGGACAGATCAACCAGACAGACACCAAATAGGGAAATAAAAGCACTCACAGAATCCCTAAATCAAATGGACCTAATAGACGTCTACAGATCTTTTCACCCAAACTCAAAAGAGTACACCTTCTTTTCAGCACCACATGGAACCTTCTCCAAAATAGACCATATAGTTGGTCACAAAGCAAGCCTCAACAGATACAAAAGGATTGAAATAATCCCTTGTATACTATCTGACCACCATGGACTAAAGCTGGACATCAACAACAACAGAAACAACAAAAAGCCGACACGCACATGGAAACTGAACAACTTACTACTCAATGACAGCTGGGTCAAGGAAGAAATAAAGAAATTAAAGACTTTCTAGAATTCAATGAAAATGAAGGCACAACATACCCAAATTTATGGGACACATTGAAAGCAGTGCTCAGAGGAAAATTTATAGCACTAAGTGCCTACAAGAAGAAATCCATAACATCACATACAAACAACTTAATGGCCCAACTGAAAAACCTAGAAAAAAAAGAAGCAGATACACCCAAGAGGAGCAGACGGCTGGAAATAATCAAACTAAGGGCAGAAATCAATCAATTAGAAACAAATAAAATTATCCAAAGAATCAATGAAACAAAAAGCTGGTTCTTTGAGAAAATCAACAAGATAGACAAACCCTTAGCCAAACTAACTAAAAAGCAGAGAGAAACCATACAAATCAGCAAAATCAGAAAGGAAAATGGGGACATAACTACAGACACTGAGGAAATCCAAACGATTATTAGGTCATACTAAAAAAGCCTATATGGCACAAAATTTGAAAATCTAAATGAAATGGATAACTTTCTTGACAGATTCCATCTACCAAAATTAAGTCAAGATCAGGTAGAAAGACTGAATAGCCCTATATCTCCCAAGGAAATTGAAGCAGTCATTAACAGTCTCCCCTCCAAAAAAAGCCCTGGACCAGATGGCTTCAGCGCAGAATTCTACAAGACCTTCAAAGAAGTACTAACACCAATTCTCCTCAAACTATTCCATAAAATAGAAACAGAAGGAACACTACCAAACTCATTCTATGAAGCCACAGTCACTTTGATACCTAAACCACACAAAGATCCAACAAAAAAAGAGAACTTCAGACCTATCTCTCTTATGAACATTGATGCAAAAATACTCAATAAAATACTTGCAAACCGAATCCAAGAACACATCAAAGATATCATCCACCATGACCAAGTAGGCTTCATCCCAGGAATGCAAGGGTGGTTCAACATACGGAAATCCATCAATGTAATCCACCACATAAACAAAATGAAGGAGAAAAACCACATGATCATCTCCTTAGATGCTGAAAAAGCATTTGACAAAGTCCAACACCCATTTAGGTTTAAAGTCTTGGAGAGATCAGGGATACAAGGCACATACCTAAAGATAGTAAAGGCAATTTACAGCAAGCCTATAGCCAACATCAAACTCAACGGAGAGAAACTTAAATCAATCCCACTGAAATCAGGGACAAGACAAGGCTGCCCACTCTCTCCATATCTCTTTAACATTGTACTTGAAGTCCTAGCCAGAGCAATAAGACAACTAAAGGAGATCAAGGGGATACAAATCGAAAAGGAAGAGGTCAAAGTGTCACTATTTGCAGATGATATGATAGTATACATGAGCGACCCCAAAGATTCAACCAGAGAACTTCTTCAGCTGATAAACACCTTCAGCAAAGTGGCAGGATACAAAATCAACTCAAAAAAATCAGAAGCCCTCTTGTATACCAAAGACAAAAAGGCTGAGAAAGAAATTAGGGAAACAACACCCTTCACAATAGCCACTAATAACATAAAGTACCTTGGTGTGACTCTAACCAAGCAAGTGAAAGACCTGTTTGAGAAAAACTTCAAGTCTGTGAAGAAAGAAATTGAAGAAGATCTCAGAAGATGGAAAGATCTCCCGTGCTCATGGATTGGTAGGATTAACATTGTGAAAATGGACATCCTGCCAAAAGCAATCTACAGATTCAATGCAATTCCCATCAAAATACCAACTCAATTCTTTACAGACCTTGAAAAAAGATTCTCAGTTTCATATGGAGAAACAAAACACCCAGAATCTCCAAAACGATCCTGTACAACAACAGATCATCTGGAGGTATCTCCATTCCCAATCTCAAGCTGTACTACAGGGCAATAGTAATAAAAACTGCATGGTATTGGCATAGAAACAGAAAGGAGGATCAATGGAATCACATAGAAGACCCAGAAATAAACCCACACACCTATGAATACTCAATATTTGACAAAGAAGCCAAATCCATTCAATGGAAAAAAGACAGCATCTTCAACAAATGGTGCTGGACCAACTGGATGTCTACATGCAGAAAAATGAAAATAGATCCATATTTATCACCCTGCACAAAACTAAAGTCCAAGTGGATCAAGGACCTCAACAGAAAACCAGATACTCTAAATCAGTTGGAAAAAAAAGTGGGAAACAGCCTAGAACTCATTGGTACAGGAGACAACTTCCTGAACAGAACACCAACAGCACAGGCTCTAAGAGCAACAATCAATAAATGGGACCTCATGAAACTGAAAAGCTTCTGTAAAGCAAAAGACACTGTCATCAAAACAAATAGACAGCCTACAGATTGGGAAAGAATCTTCACCAACCCTTTATCTGACAGAGGGCTAATATCCAGTATATATAAAGAACTAAAGAAGCAGAAAAGCAACAAACCAAGTAATCCACTTAAAAAATGGGGAACAGAGCTAAACAGAGAATTCTCGAAAGAGGAACATCGAATGGCAGAGAAACACTTAAAGAAATGCTCAACCTCATTAGCCATTAGGGAAATGCAAATCAAAACGACCCTGAGATTTCACCTTACACCCACCAGAATGGCCAAGATGAAAAACTCAAGTGATAGCACATGCTGGAGAGGTTGTGGAGAAAAGGGAACCCTCCTCCATTGCTGGTGGGAATGTAAACTGGTTCAACCACTTTGGAAGTCAATCTGGTGCTTTCTCAGACAACTAGGAGTAGTGCTACCTCAAGACCCAGCTATACCACTCCTAGGTATATACCCAAAATTTGCTCAAGTACACAACAAGGACATTTGTTCAACCATGTTTGTAGCAGCTTTATTTGTAATAGCCAGAACTTGGAAACAACCCAGATGTCCATCAACGGAGGAATGGGTACAGAAATTGTGGTATTTTTACACAATGGAATACTACTCAGCAATCAAAAAGGAGGAAATCATGAAATTTGCAGGCAAGTGGTGGGATCTAGAAAAGATCATTCTGAGTGAAGTATCCCAGAAGGAGAAAGACAAACTTGGTATATACTCGCTTATATAGACCTACAAGACATGATAAACATAATGAAATCTACACACCTAAAGAAGATAATCAAGAAAGTGGACACAGGCGAAGGTGATTAATCCTCATTTAGAAAGACAAATGGGATGTGCATTGAA
>NW_026589403.1:5491-6263 GCF_907164565.1 Psammomys obesus | reverse complement strand
CGGTGGTCACATCGGTGGTCACGGATGTGTCCCAAAGCAAACAGTTTTTGGAACAATGGGTTGTAAGAAGCTATGGCCTGCTGGCGCCCGGTGCTTATCTGGCAGGTCAGGCCCTTAGGAAGGGTCCCAGGGCTTTGCTCCCAACATCTCCTCCCTATTTGTCTTTTAAAAGAGGAGGGGGAGGCCTCTTAGGACTCTCAGCGATTTTATAAACAGTTTGGGAATTTTATAGGTCCGGGGACCCACGTTTACAAAGGTTCGGTGACTCAGGTCTCACGTCAATCGTAGGCAGACCTAGGCCATTTCTGGTGCAATGGGAAGAATCCCTCAGAGTGCAAGGCCCTAGGTATATTAGCCGTCTTGATTATGTGAGAAAAATTATTTGTCACGAACGGCACAAACGGGGTCTGAGTCTGTTAGAAGAGTGGTGCTGGACCCTTACCCGTCATTGGATCGGCCTCCTCTGGGCAAGGTCGTCCTGTCTTAGGTGGGTGGAGACTTATCCACTCGTTCCGTCTCTGACTTGCCAGACCACTCACTTTGTGGTAGTGTAACATGTTTGTTTTCCCGATAGGACCTATTTATCGCTTGGTTTTTAAGCAATTATATAAAACGAGCCAATCATTGCGCCAATTAATGAGAGTCAAAAAAAAAAAAAAAAGCCCAGGTCTAACTAGAAGAGCAGCCCCAGAACTTCCATCTCGGGCCAGGATGCTAGGGTGGAAAAATCAAGGGGGTGGGAAGCTGGGGCATCAAGTGGAAGCTCCACGGC
>NW_026589403.1:0-5391 GCF_907164565.1 Psammomys obesus | reverse complement strand
AAAAAAGCCCAGGTCTAACTGGAAGAGCAGCCCCAGAACTTCCATCTTGAGCCAGGATACTAGGGTGGAAAAATCAAGGGGGTGGGAAGCTGGGGCATCAAGCGGAAGCTCCACGGCAGATTCTTCTTCCCCAGCCAGACGGTGGTAGTGGACTCCAACAGGCTTGATTGCAGAGCTCACCTGGTTCTTAACAAAGTTTGTGAGACAATTAAAGGCCCAGGGGCCAAAAGAGAGAAGCAAAAGGATACCTACAAAAGGTCCTAGCAGAGTGGGAAGCAGAGTGGTTAGCCATGGGGATGTGGAAAACCAATTTTGATACCAGGACTCTTGTATCTCTCTGTTCCATTTTCATTCCTCCAAACTGGAGCGAACCTTATCGATACTGCTTTGCACTAAACCTGTTTTGTCAGTGTAAAAGCAGCATTCTTCCTTGAGCGCCACGCAGAGTCCACCTTCCTGGAGAAAAACCAAATCTAGACCGTGCCTGTTTTGTAAAACTACCTCAGATAAGGACACCATAGAATCTTTTAGGTCCTGTAAGCCTTTTTGCAAATCTTGTAGGTCTTTGTCCACTGCTAGGGAGAGTTGATTAAATTGTTGCTGGGAGGTAATTAAGGAGGCTATGCCTGTACCAGCTCCAGCTGCTCCAAGCCCTAGAATTACAGTTAGAGTAATGGCAGTTAAGGGCTCACATTTTAACTCGAGATGGACGTACCCCTTTTTCCCAAAACCGAAGGAACTCATCCTTAGAACGTAGTCAGCCTTGGGAAAAGCCGTACAAGGATGCAGTAATCTCTATGGACTAAGAAGGTGGAGCTTACAGGATTAGGAGTAAGACCAGTGAAGCAGGCAAAATAAGTGCCATTAGGTGCAGCAATATATGTAAAGCCACCGGGGGAAGCATAGAAGGTCCCGATAGGCACGTTCCAATTCCGGACACCTGTGTGACTGTAAGGCTGACTCCCTCTGGGTGCTGCCACTGTAAGGCATTAGAACTATTAGTTGTAATTACTTCTAAGGGTAAGGCTATGCCCTCGTAGAAGGGTGGCCGTGGTGAGTAACACACTCAGCATTCCTGAAAATCAGTGGCATTAATTTGATGTATGGCCTCTTCATTGAAGGGCAGAAGCAGAAGGAATGTAATTGACTTTGGCAGGGTTACTAAGTGACTAGAAATCACAGGATGGCCCACCAAGATGTGTTAATAATGATAATTTGGAAAGTTCCTCAGAAGAGTTACTTAGGGAGCCCTGAGGGAGATTAGGATTTAAGGTATTTCAGGAAGATGATCTTATCGAAAGCTCCAGGTCAGCCAGGAATGCACTATTGTATCTGTGCAGTAGTCTGGTCAAGCCAGATGCCAAAATTTAGGGGGCAGCAAGGTGCCAGAAGGTCCCCCTTTATTTTAATTTTACAAGGCCATAATTGTATTGAAAAGAACAGGTCCTATTGAAAGAATTATCAATAAGATAAGCAGGGGACCAAGGAAAGGAAGGAGATAGGGAAGGAGCCCATTCCTGTGCTGCTTAAGTCCACCATGAACATATGTCAGCTGGAGGCAAAGGATCACAGTTGTTTTTTTCTTCATCATTTCTGTAAAGAGATATAAAAGGAATATGTTCTCAGGGTAATTCTTTTACCCTGGACTGATGAGTGTTATTATTATTATCTATATGCTTTACTAATCATTCTGGCAAACATCTGGCTGCATCTATCTCTTTAGGATTGATGTAAACTGCTTCTTTGCCCTGTATCAGGACAGGATCTGGACCATGCCATTTGTTGTCCAAAGGATCTTTCCATAGGACAGTAGCAAACTCTCTTTCTGTATCCATATGCCAGAAACATTCCACAGCTGAATGTCCATATTTTCGAGTTTCTGGCCCTTGTTAATTAAAGTGTTAATTAAAGCCTCACAGTACTTTTCCAGAGTACAGAAGAAAGTAACCGCCCCGGACTCTGGTCCTCTGCTTGGGCAGAGATAAGGAAGTGAGCAAGCAAAGACCTCCACTCTGCAAAGAATGACCAGATCTATGCTTGAGAGATAACATCACCTAGCAATCAACCCAAATGGACTCAATTCTTCTGAAGAGCCCCTGACCTTCTCTCAGGCTCGCTCCTCAGAGAAGACACAGGTTGAAGCTAATTGCTCTTTCATCTTTGGCTGTAGCCACATCCCCACTAGCAGGAGGTTCTGAACGTGAATTAAAGATCAGATATTCCTCAGGTGTCTGGCCAGGACTGACCAGACCTGAAAGTCAGCTACCTAATTCCTCATCCAATTATGAGTAGCCAGGATGGCAACCCCTGAACTTCCCTGTGCCTCATCTCCTAACAACCTGAGGCTTATGTCTCTGGGGGCCCACTCTTAAAATTTTGAAAACATATTTCCAACATAGCCAGGGCTATTATCTGTTTTACGTTGTGTTGGAAGTTTTAATATAGCAATTGCTGACAGCGTATGAGCAATAACATTTTTTCCAGCTTTACCAGTTTGGAGTGTGGAAAATATAAACCCACTATAAGTGTCAACAAAAACATGAACATATTTTAAATTACCAAATTTAGGAATATGTGTAACATCCATTTGCCAAATAGCATTAGGTACAAGGCCACAGGGATTGACCCCAAGATGGGAAGTAGGCAAAAGGACAACACAAGAAGGACATTGTTTAAACAAGTCAGCTTTATAATTACCTTAGTTAAAGGTCCTGGAAGGTTAGAATGAGCTTGTAAATGTCCAATGTAAAAGGAAAAGTTTTTTTTTAAATCAAATTTTGAATTTGTAAAAATAATTTTAGCAGGAGAAGATGTTTAAATTTAATTTGCAGTCTCTAACCTAGGCAAAGACTAAGCTACATAGGCACTATCTATAAAAATGTTTAAAGACTGTTTATTAAAACTTTAAAACACAGCCAATACTGCAGGTAACTGTTATTTGCACAGATGTGCTAGACACTTGAAAAGATGCATCAACAGGTTGGACTTTGTCATAATAAGCTTACATATGTTAAAATGCCATATTTATTAGATCTCTGACAAGCTTGAGGGCCAGCATATCTGAGTTACTCTTTATCTTTATCATCTGCTCTAAACTGTGTAAAAAAAAAAAAAAAACTAAACAAAGACACTAGGTATAGCTTAACATCTTAACCAACTATAGTTGTTAGCATAACTTTAAATCTGCTCTTTTTGAACTAAAATTAAAGCAAACCTTTTAGTCAGATACAGTTCATAGAGAAGCTAGCAAATCTTGCTGCTCCTACCGCTTGCATTAAAATTGAACAGTAAAAAGCTTTGCATTTAGCACTAATCAGATGACTGAACATAACTCAGAGACCTAAACAAAATGGCGGCAAACTCATAGCTCCACCTCTCTCTATTGCTGAACCATCATGGCGGCTAGCCACTTGTTAGCACAGGCTGCGACTGACAATACCAAACATAGCCATTAGATGCTGATGATGATACAGCAAACACTGTGGAGCATCCACAACCTAACTCTCTGACTTTTTATAATACATTTACTAACCTTTTGCAACATTCTGTATACCTTCAGGTTCCTAGCTTTCTTTTTCTGGCTTAACTAGACATTCTTACTTTTTTGCTCTTTTTCTCTTGCTTTTCAGACAACACAAAAACTCTCATCAAAATCCTTTCCATCCTAACATGATCCTGCTGGAGCCCAGTGTCTACGATTTGCTTTTTAAAGGCAAAGCCAAAACAAGTTACATTATTATAAAAGGTTCTGAAACTGCCAATTTTTTCTATAAACAAAGCAGTTTAACAAACAGCTCTCCACAAGATACATTTTAAAAACTTCGATTTTCTCAATTAGCACAAACAATACGGTAGGGTTTCATTTAGTAAAATTGATAAAATAAATACCCAAAATCATTGTCATACCCAAATGCCTGATAAACTTTAAGCATTTTATAGCCTTAAACATTTAAACATTTTTTAAAACCCGTTTTTGCAATATCAAAACAAAATACCCCTTTTGTAGGAGAGAAGTCACAAGGCATAACCATAAATCTAACAAAACCAGATTTTAAAACCAGAATTTACCAATGTAAACAACTTAATTTTTAAAACCAATGCCAATTTAAAATAACTCATTCTTTTAACCTAGAAGGAAATGAGAATTATTTGACCAAGGTTTTTTTTTTTTTTTTTTACCCATACCAAGATGGCGGTTAAATTATAACCCACATGTTAAAGTCAAGATGGTGGTGAGGCACTGAGGTACCTCATACACCACGTGGTAACCTATGCGTTCATAGATCTAATAAACACATAGGCACACATTTTAAACAAGTTTTGTGAGGCCTTTTAGAACAGAAAACAGAAGGTACGAGTACTGCACAGAGACATTGAGACAAAGAAACATTAACCAGCTGGCCAAATTTATTGAAAATACTGATGAAGTTAGGGGCGTCCCCCTGAACTTCGGCAGCTGTGACCACCTCGATCACGTCTTGCTACCCAGATACAGGCACCTCGAGCTCTGAGGAATTTTTAGAACAGAGAACAGAAGGTACTACACGCACAAACATTGCACAGAAACATTTAGACACGGCTGGCATACAAGAACAAAACACAAGACAAGGACAAAAAACAACCGCAGTACCTGCTTTTTAAACATTTAAATATATATACAGAGCATAACCATGATTTTAAGTCAGAACTAGAAAAATTCAGAATTTATCAATGAACACAATTTAATCTTTAAAACAAGAAGTGGCTCCATCTTTCTGGTTTCTGTTCGAGAGCTGGCTGAAGCTGACACTGGCTGAAGCCAGTGGGAGGGGGCGGAGTAAATTGCAGTCCTGCTAAGCCCTGCAGCTGGCAGAGGCAGGTCTTAGGCCTCTGAGGGTTTGGGCTTTCTCATCCACCCAGTTCTCCAAAAGCCTGGCCCTTGGTAGGGGAGTGGGAAGGAGACAAGTAGAGTCCCAGTTCCTCCTGCTCACCGTGCTACGGCTCCGGCTCTGGCTCCGATCCATGCCCTTTGCCCCAGCCCACTTAGGGGCCTTCTTTGGGAAAAACGGGGATAGCTAGGGAATTAACAGTAGTAACAGGGGGACAATTATTATCTTATCTCAACCTCTTTCTCTAAGGTCCTCGAGAGGGCAGGCTCCAACCTGATCCCACTTTTTGGCATATTTCTGGCCCATCAATAACAAACCATGGACAAATGTCTGACACAAAAACCAAGAACTTAATTAAGTCTTTTTTTCTTAACCCGAATTCCTCTCTCTCTGAGGGAAGTCTTTAATTCTTTAACGAATGATTGCCCCATCTTGAATTTAGACGGAAATGTAAAGCATTTACTTACCAGACTCTTGTCGTCCCACGGGTGATGGAACGGGAGCCTCTAATCTTGCCTTGGCC
>NW_026589402.1:0-1719 GCF_907164565.1 Psammomys obesus | reverse complement strand
TACCCCAAGCAGCTCTGGAGCTTGCAAACTTCCTACCTTGCCTCTTCAGTACTGAGATTATAGGAGATTATACTACCTTGACTCTAAGAGTAACAGTTGACTTTCAATGACTGATTTTCAAATAGATAAAAATTTACTTAAGATTCAAACTTAATTTTTTTTTTTTTGCTTATTTTAAGGCATACCCCACAGTATTCTTTTTAGACTCTCCTTTAAGTGGGTCAAGAACACCCCCACAAAATTCTGTTAGCATTAAAGAAAACAAAAGTAAAGTACACTCTTTTCCAGCACTGAAAATGCTGTGAGTATTCAGTATTCATTTGCAGATCACTGGTACTATTTGATTAAAGCTCCATTTTAGCAGAATATATAGTGTAACAATAATTTTTAAAAATTAATTAAAATATACTTACATCATTTCCCTCATCCCTCACATGACAAACCCACACCCTCCAAAATTGATGGCCTCCTTTTTAAAGCCACAAAGCCACATAGGCTTTTGAGTTTACACCTATTCTGGTACATCAATTAAATTATGTTGTTGGTACTATATAATTATGCATATACTAATACACTATTGTGACTGAAAAATAACTTAAGATATCTTCTATAATTCAGAACAAACCTAAAAAAAAATCACATTAAAATTTCAATGGTTTGCTATGCTCAGGTACATATCCCCCAAAAATGAAAATATTTATCACCACAAAAACTTGTACACGCTTTTTCTATTATCCTTAATCCATAATAGTGAAGAAGCAGAAAGCAAAGTGATGAATGTGTGAACAAAATTAGTATATATGTATAACAGAATATAATTTAGTAATAACACATGAATGCCACAATGATAAATGCTATGATATAAATGACCTTTGAGAAACAGTAAGACAGAAAGAAATGGTTACATATTATATGATTCCATTCACATGAAATATAGAAATAAAATAAGCAAAATTAAGGACCAGATTCACTGTTGCCTGGGAATGAACAGAGTGGGGAGTAACTTGAAAATCTTAATCAGGTTTAATTTTGGTATAATTAAAACTTTTTAAATTGTCTGAAATGATACTAATTAAACTGTTGATATGTAAATAGTTTAAATACTCTAGATGAGCGAATTTTGTAGTATATAAATTGTATCTTGGTAAACTAATTATATTTTTAATGTTGCAAAGGTGTCAACATTTTCTTTTATTCTTAAACTAGTGAGGTTTGAATGGTATTTTCCTATATGAATTCACTTTCATAAACTAAAAAACGTCCTAGTTACATTATAGGGTATCATTATAAAAGAGATTTCTCATTCTAGTAAAGCTTTCTACAAAGGAAATAATCACCCTTAAATGTCTTAAAGATATTAGATTTAAGAAAATGTTAATTTGGAACAACGTTAGACAAATACAGTTACCGTATATTAATTTCAAAGTTTAATTCAAAGTTGAATAATCATATCTACTTAGCGCAAGTGTATATGATTATTCATCTGGTGGCATAAAGAAATTGTAAGGTTCAGCTTGAATATAGATTAAATTCAGGTACAGAAAAAAAAAATTCTCTAACTCCAAAACTCTGCTACTTGATAAGGTATCCTAATAGGAATATTTAAGGAAGCTAAAGTCTGTTTGAAGTCTTCAATTTCAGACCTTAAATATTTTGGAAAGTCTTTATTTTGAGGCAGAACAGTCAAAGGCCTTTTGGCTTAAAATGAGGGGCTTGGAG
>NW_026589401.1:0-3163 GCF_907164565.1 Psammomys obesus | reverse complement strand
TCCACCATTTTTTGTAGTTAGTAACTGTTAATAAATTTCTCTGATCTTTACTTAGTATTGTTCATCTGTTAATTTCTCTCTGTGTGTCTCTGTCTCTATGTCTCTGTCTCTCTATTTCACACTCTTCTCTCTGTTTGTCTTTTTCCACATTAATTGTCATGTCTATTCCAAAGCTATATCCTATTCAAAAAGTTCAGATATGATACAGTTAAAACTTGTTATTTCATTTTCTTCTAAAATGACTTAGTAATAACATTAACACTTCTTTTTTAATAGAAAAGTTTTAATCTTTATTTTTAATCTATAGACTATATTATTTAGTAAGGAGGATATACAAAACAAAGATCAAAGAATAATCATGTGTTTTATTCCTTTTCTTTTGTCTGGTCACTCAGAAATATGATGTTATTGGATATGATTGTTGTTGCTTGCCACTCACATTATTTTATCCATGTATTCAATGTAGTCCACTTTCCCTTCCATAAATATATGAGCCCCCCTCTTCACATACTGATATTCCACATCCCTGAGCCCTGGTCAAAACATAATATTCAGTACCATGTTGTCTTTTGACTGATGTTACCCACCTGTTCAGTGTCCCCTGATCAACACATCTCATTTATCGCTATATAAAAAAACATGACTGTGTTTTGTCCTTCCACCTGTCCCATGACAGGGTCCTGACCTACTCACCCAAGTAACTGAAGATGATTCATAGATTGTTCAAGAACCCAACTAATGGCTACTTTATATTCATGTCTTACAAACTGATGAAACACAGGCTTTTGAAACAGGCCTTTTTTTTTTTTTTTACAATCTAACCTTTAGGCTTTTTCATCTCCCCTACTTCATGCACAGCACCCAACTGTATAGCATTAGCACTTCTGTGTCAGAAAATAAATTGAAGAAGCAGTAGAATTATATTATTATATTGACAATGAAGTATAAATTTATATTGTTGCCACTGTTTCTGTTGTACAAATGTATGGCATATTTTAGAATTCAGTGACCTTCAATGATGTGCATGTGAAATTCAGCCAAGAAGAGTGGGCCTTGCTGGAACCTTCCCAGAAGCAACTCTACAAAGATGTGATGCTAGAGACCTGTGAAAACCTCACTGCTATAGGTAAGACTGCAAATTTTCTTTCACTTTTAAAATAAAGAGACAACTCTTACTTTGTTATTGATCCTTTTCTGTAATTCCAATTCTGAATGAGGAGGAGTGAGGTGAATAAATCAGGCATGGTTCTAAAGGTCACAGAAGATAGTGATTTAAGTTTTTCCTTAATAATAATATGATATTTCCAATAATATATATTTTTAGGCTACAATTGGGAACACCATAATATTGAAGAACATTTTCAAAGTTCTACAAGTAATAGAAGGTAATTTTATATGCATGCTGATACAGATATGAATCTTAAGAAATTTTAATGTGTCCTGGAATTATTTTTTATTTTTTGTTTTTGTTTTTTGGCTGCTTTTTATTTTTTATTTTTTTGTTTTTGAAACAGTTTCTTTTTTTTCTGTGTAGCTATGGCTTGTCTTAGACTTGCTTGGTGGAACAGCCTGACCTCGAAATCACACATATCTGCCTGTTTCTGCCTCCATGAGTGGTGGGATTAAAGGCATGTACCAGCACACTTGGCTGTGTCCTGGAAGTTTTAAAGAAAAACAACAGTGTAAAAACAGCACTGCTTTAAGTGTACTGATGATCATTAAAATCTCCCAATTCCATGTACTGCAATGTCAGGTATCTGATTTGTGTTTGCAAGCACTCCACTAAGAAAGAAGAAAATAAAATAATGTTGTAACAGAAAATACCATTTGAATCATGTGGATATAACAGCTACTAAATTGATCTGACGATCTGTTTAGTCTCATTCTATCTACTCAGATATTGTAAGAGGTATACACCTTCTAATAAACAAATATTTCATAGTACAACTAGCATTACTAAAATTCATACAGTAACATTGTAAAGTTTAGTGAAAGGAGGAGCTCATGAGAGTGAAGAATATTGTTGTGGAGAAACCTTAATCCCTATATGACATGTCTATGATGAACAAAAAAACAAAATGTGGTAATTCAGTGAGGGAATCCTTTATTGTTCTTGTAATTTAAATAGGTATATCATATGTCACAATGTTGGTAAGGCACATGAAAAAGAGATATTGAAAGAAGCAGTGTACCTGTCTTTCTCCAAGAACAATTATTTTGTAGTAGTCCCCACTTTGAGTAGATTTTCTGAATGCCATAAATGGTTAGTGTTAATTGGTTTTGCAACTTCACTGAGAATTTTCCAGCAATCTCATACTGCTGAAAATACCTATAAATACTAGGAATTTGGAAATTCTTCTGCGTGTCCTGGCTCACTTTGCAAAGGAAGTGTCATTCATACAGTAAAAAAAATTGTGAATGGAATTGCTGTGTTAAAGCTCTGAATTCTTACAATAATCTTCATATATACAAAAAAACCTCTTATAGAAAATGATGCTATAAAAGTAAACCACATGACAAATGCTCTTACCATCGCAGGGATCTTCAAAAATACCTACAATGAAGGAAAAAAACATTAATGTAAATAAATTGATAATTTAAAATTTTATTCTCCTTTACCATTAGACCAAATTATGAAATTAATTAATATAGATAAATATATTTACTAGTGTAATTCACTGACTGTGGTAAATCTTTCACATGTACTAATTATCTCTGCAGGCATGAAAGAAGTCGTACTGGAGAGAAACCTTCTAAATGCACTCTATGTGGTAAAGCCTTCTCCTATACCACTGATCTCATATGGCATAAAAGAACACACACTGGAGAGAAGCCTTACAAATGTAATCAATGTGGTAAACCCTTTGTGGAAAACAGTCATCTCTTAAGCCATAAAAGAACACACACTGGAGAGAAACCTTATGAATGTAACCAGTGTGGTAAAGCCTTTGCAGAAAACAGTTATCTCATAAGACATAAAAGAACACACACTGGAGAGAAACCTTATGAATGTAACGAGTGTGGTAAAGCCTTTGCAGAAAACAGTACTCTCTTAAACCATAAAAGAACACACACTGGAGAAAAACCTTATGAATGTAACCAGTGTGGTAAAGCCTTTGCACAAAACAGTAATCTCTTAAGTCATAAAAGAACACACACTGGA
>NW_026589400.1:0-1103 GCF_907164565.1 Psammomys obesus | reverse complement strand
CAGGCGTCAGATGGTTTGGAGCTGCAGTTACAGGCATTTACGGTAGCTGCTTGGATCTGAACTCTGGTCCTATGGTCAAGCAGCCTGTACTGCCCACTCTGCCCTGTGTGCGGCTTCTTCCCCTTTATCAGTGTAACATTTTCTTCCTCTACCCGTGCTGCTGTCAAAGGTCGACGTTCATCTTCCACATGGAGGAACTTTGATGGGGATTTTTCCTAGTTTGACAACTATCCTAAAAGTGTATCTGATCTTACTCACCAAATTGAGGGTCATTATAAACTTGGAAAAGCTCGCACTATGGGGAGAAAACCCACCAGGAAGGTAACTATCGGGGACTGGGTTATCTTAAATGTTTCCATGAGAAATAACATCATGACACCATTGTCATAGAAAAGGGTGATTAAAAGTCAAGTGATGGCGCAGCCTTTAATCCCAACACTCAGGAGGCAGAGGCAGCCGGATCTCTATGGGTTCAAGGCCAGCCTGGTCTACAGAATGAGTTTCAGCATAGCCAGGGCTACACAGAGAAACCCTGTCTCAAGAACCAAAGCCAAGCCAGGTCTGGTGGCGCAGGCCCGTCATCCCAGCACGATGGCAGGCTGAGGCAGTTAGATCTCTGTGAGTTCAAGGCCAGCCTGGTCTACAAAGTGAGTCCAGGACAGCCAAGGCTACACAGAGAAACCCTGTCTCAAATTAAAACAAACAAACAGACAAACAACAACAACAAACAAACAAAAAACCGAAAGCAAACCAACTCACCAAGATCAGAGAGCAGCGAATGTCTGAAGTAACGTGGAAATGCACAGTGGCCCAGTTCAATTCTCCGTTTCTCCCACATGCGTCTCAGCTGCCAACTGTGCGCTGACCCGAAGGCTGGTAACAGGACAGCCCACAGGCGTGAGGAGCCCGTGACAGCGTGGCGTCCTCAGCGTGAGATGGAGCAGGCCCTGACCCCTGCGGCCTGTGTGAACGGCAGCTCGTCCTGACGCCTTCACAGAGTAGCAGGCAGAAGCAGCGCTAGGCAGGAAGGTTCTTCCTAGAAGTGCGCTCACAGGTACACTGAGAGCCATGCCTCCCGGTGCCTCTCCATCCCATCGCGCCCG
>NW_026589399.1:0-2385 GCF_907164565.1 Psammomys obesus | reverse complement strand
TTTTTTTTCTAGGGTTTTCAGTTGGGCCATTAAGTTGTTTGTATGTGCTGTTACGAATTTCTTCTTGCAGGCAGTTAGTGCTATAAATTTTCCCCTGAGCACTGCTTTCAGTGTGTCCCATAAATTTGGGTATGTTGTGCCTTCATTTTCATTGAGTTCTAGGAAGTCTTTAATTTCTTTCTTTATTTCTTCCTTAACCCAGCTGTCGTTGAGTAACAGGTTGTTCAGTTTCCATGTGCGTGTAGGCAGTTTGTTATTTCTGTTGTTGTTGAGGTCCAGCTTATGTCCATGGTGGTCAGATAGAATACAAGGGATTATTTCAATCTTTTTGTATCTGTTGAGGCTTTCTTTATGACCAACTATATGGTCTATTTTGGAGAAGGTTCCATGTGGTGCTGAAAAGAAGGTATACTCTTTTGAGTTTGGATGAAAAGATCTGTAGACGTCTATTAGGTCCATTTGATTTAGGGTCTCTGTAAGTGTTTTTATTTCCCTATTTGTTTTCTGTTTATTTGATCTGTCCCTTGGTGAGAGTGGAGTGTTGAAGTCTCCCACTATTAGGGTTTTAGGATCAATGTGTGATTTAAGCTTTAATATTGTTTCATTTAAGAATGTAGGTGCTCTTGTATTTGGGGCATATATATTCAAAATTGTGATGTCCTCTTGGTGGATTTTTCCTTTGATGAGAATATAGTGGCCGTCCTTATCTTTTTTGATTAACTTGGGTTGAAAGTCTATTTTATTAGATATTAGGATGGCTACTCCCGCTTGTTTTCTGGAACCATTTGCTTGAAAGGCAGTTTTACAGCCCTTTACTCTGAGGTAGCGTTTATCTTTGTTGCATAGGTGTGTTTCTTGGATGCAACAGAATGATGGATCCTGTTTCCGCAACCATTCTGTTAGTCTGTGTCTTTTAATTGGGGAGTTGAGTCCGTTGATGTTGATAGAAACTAGTGACCAACAATTGTTACTTATTTTAGATGTGGTGTTGGTGGTGTCACTGAGTTTCATTGCTTGTCTTCTTTTGGCTTTTTTGTTTTGTAGTTATCTATTTCCTCTGTTTCCTTCGATGTAGTTGTTTTCTTTGGTTTGGAGTTTCCCTTCTAGTAACTTCTGTAGAGCTGGGTTACTATGTAGATATTGTTTAAATTTGGTTTTGTCTTGGAATATCTTGAATTCTCCGTCTATGTTGATTGAAAGTTTTGCTGGGTATAGTAGTCTGGGTTGGAATCTGTGGTCCCTTAAGGACTGTATGATTTCTGTCCAGGCCCTTCTGGCTTTCCTAGTTTCTGTTGAGAAATCTGGTGTGATTCTGATAGGTCTACCTTCATATGTTACTTGGCCTTTTTCCCTTGCTGATTTTAGAATTTTTTCTTTGTTTGGTAGGTTCAGTGTTTTGACTATGATGTGACGTGAAGAATTTCTTTTCTGGTCTAGTCTACTTGGTGTTCTGTAGGCCTCTTGTATGTTTATGGCCATCTCCTTCTTTAAGTTGGGAAAGTTTTCTTCTATAATTTTCTTGAAAATATTTTCCGGACCTTTAAGCCTGATGTCTTCTTTTTCTTCTACTCCTATTATTCTTAGGTTTTGTCTTTTCATGGTGTCCTTGATTTCTTGGATGTTTTGTGTTTGGAACTTTTCTGATTTTATTTTTTCTTTGAGAGACGTGTCAATTTCCACAAGTGTATCTTCGGCTCCTGAGATTCTTTCTTCCATTTCTTTTATTATGTTGGTGATGCTTACCTTTGTAGTGCCTGATCTTTTCTCTATGTTCTCCAGCTCCTGGTTTTTCTCTATTTGTGTTTTCTTTATTGATTCTAATTCTGTTTTCATGTCTTGCCCCATTTCCTTCATCTGTTTGAATGTGGACTCCTGCTTTTCAATGATAGCTTCTATTTTTTTTGTCTGTTTCCTCTCTATGTATCACTAATTGTGCCTCTACTTCTTTGGGTATAATTGCCTGCATTTCTATGAGAGCTTTGTTTATTTCTTCTTTTTTTGCCTTCATTTGTGTGGACATTTCTTTTGAGAGCTTTGTGCATTTCTTCTCTGTTTGCCTCAATTTTCGTGGTCATTTCTCTGAGAGCACGATTTGTTTCCTCTTGGTTAGTCTCGATTTCTTTGGTTATTTCTCTGAGGGCTTTGTTCATTTCATCTCTATGGGCCTCTAGTAGCTGGAGAAACATAGTTTTGAGGTCGTTTTCTTGTATATCTAGTGAATTGAAGTGTCCATTTTTTTGTGGGGTTGCTGGTGAGGTCATTGTGTCCTGATTTTTGTTGGGAGTGTTCTTACGTCTGCCTCTAGCCATCTGGTTATTTATAATCCTCACTGGTTGTTCCTCGAGATTGTAGTTTGGGCTATGATCCTCTCTTTCTGTTTTCTGG
>NW_026589398.1:1551-16059 GCF_907164565.1 Psammomys obesus | reverse complement strand
AAAGCAATCTACAGATTTAATGCAATTCCCATCAAATTGCCAACACAATTCTTTACAGACCTGGAAAGAAAAATTCTCAACTTCGTATGGAATAACAAGAAACCGAGAATTGCTAAAACAATCCTCTACAATAAAAGATCTTCTGGAGGTATCTCCATCCCTGATCTCAAGCTGTACTATAGAGCAACAGTTATAAAAACTGCATGGTACTGGCATAGAAACAGAATGGTGGATCAATGGAATCGAACAGAAGACCCAGAAATAAACCCACACACTTACGGACACCTGATTTTTGACAAAGATGCCAAAACCATACAATGGAAAAAAGATAGCATCTTTAACAAATGGTGCTGGTCCAACTGGATGTCTACATGTAGAAAAATGAAAGTAGATCCATACTTATCACCCTGCACAAAACTGAAGTCCAAGTGGATCAAAAACCTCAACATAAAACCAGACACATTAAATCGGCTAGAAAAAAAAGTGGGGAATACCCTAGAACTCATTGGTACAGGAGAAAACTTCCTGAACAGAACACCAACAGCACAGGCTCTAAGAGCAACAATCAATAAATGGGACCTCATGAAATTGAAAAGCTTCTGTAAAGCAAAGGACACCGTCATCAAAACAAAGCGACTGCCTACAGATTGGGAAAGAATCATCACCAACCCTCTATCTTACAGACGACTCATATCCAATATATATAAAGAACTAAACAAGCTGAAAAGCAACAAACCAAGTAATCCACTTAAAAAATGGGGAACAGAGCTAAAGAGAGAATTCTCTGCAGAGGAATATCGAATGGCAGAGAAGCACTTAAAGAAATGCTCAACCTCATTAGCCATTAGGGAAATGCAAATCAAAACAACCCTGAGATTTCACCTTACACCCATCAGAATGGCCAAGATGAAAATCTCAAGGGACAACACATGCTGGAGAGGTTGTGGAGAAAGGGGAACCCTTCTCCACTGCTGGTGGGAATGTAAACTGGTACAACCACTCTGGAAATCAATCTGGCGCTTTCTCAGACAACTAGGAATAGCGCTTCCTCAAGATCCAGCCATACCACTCCTAGGCATATACCCAAAAGAGGCGCAAGTACACAAAAAGGACATTTGTTCAACCATGTTTGTAGTAGCTTTATTTGTAATAGCCAGAAGCTGGAAACAACCCAGATGCCTCTCAACTGAAGAATGGATGCAGAAACTGTGGTACATCTATACAATGGAGTATTACTCAGCAATGAAAAATAAGGAAATCATGCAATTTGCAGGTAAATGGTGGGACCTGGAAAGGATCATCCTGAGTGAGTTGACCCAGAAGCAAAAAGACACTCACGGTATATACTCACTCATATAAACATACAATATAGAATAAACCCACTAAAATCTGTACATCTAAACAAACTAAGCAAAAGAGAGGACCCTAACTAAAATGTTCAATCCCCATCCTGAAAGGCAAAGAGGATGGACATCAGAAGAAAAAGAAAATAGGAAACAACCTTGGAACCTGCCACAGAGGGCCTCTGAAAGCCAGAAAAATACAGGAAACAACCTTGAAACCTGCCACAGAGGGCCTCTGAAAGCTTCTGCAGTATAGACTGTCAAAGCAGATGCTGAGCCTGATGGCCAACTGATGGGCAGAGTGAATGGAATTTTATGTAAGAAGTGGGAAATAGTAAGAGCTGGAGGGAATGGGAACTCCACAAGCAGAGCAACAGAACAAGATAATTTGAACACAGGGAACTTCCCAGAAAATCATACTCCAACCAAGGACTATTCGTGGAGATGACCTGGAACCCCTGCACAGGTGTAGCCCATGGCAGTTCAGTGTCCAAGTGGGTTACATAGTAATGGGAAGAGGGACTGCCTCTGACATAATCTGATTGGCCTGCTCATTGATCACTTCCCCCTGAGGGGGGAGCATCCTTACCAGGCCACAGTAGAGGACAATGCAGCCACTTTTGATGAGAACTGATAGACTAAGATCAGAAAGAAGAGGAGAACCTCCCCTATCAGTGGACTTGGGGAGTGGCATGCATGCAGAAATGGGAGGGAGGGTGGGATCGCAGGGGAGGAGGGAGGGGCTTATGGGGGGATACAAAATGAATAAAGTGTAATTAATAAAAAAATAATAACAATAAAAAAAAGAAAAAAAAAGAAAAAAAAATAATATACTCTCCAAAAATCCAGAGACAAACTGGCAACATGGCCTTGACCAGCATATAAGAATGGTCAAAATAAACATCCAAAAGTGTCATCAAGTTTTCATATATCTGTCATGGCCTAAGAACACATAGTCACATTACACACATATGACATGCTTTTATGAAATGAATCTCATTGTTTTTACATTGTCTAGCACCTGTAGATAGTTCTCTTACAAGGCAAAACTTGAGCATGATTTGCCATATAGTAACAAATGAGAACATGAAGAAATATGTCACTTCAAATAATACATACATACATACAAATATTCTTTTAAGCATTTTAATACTAACACTAGTAAAATATTTTGACAAAACAGAACACAATGGGGGTATATCTTCCATCCTTGGACATGTACTCAGAACGCCAGGTTTGAAAACAAATAACTCCATGTAAGAAATCAGTCCCCAATTATTAATTCTTCATTTCTTAATTTCTTAGAACATGAGCAGAATAAGAAAGATCTAGGGGCAAATTACCACACAAAAGAACTCTAACTTAATTTTTCATGGAATCTATTTTCCACTGAAATCCTATGACCGCCACGTCCTCTGTATGCACTACACTCAATATTATTACCTTCCAGGTCATACAGGAAGAGCCCATTAAGCTCTGGACTTTTGCCATCTCAAGACCTGGTATTTTCCACATTCCTCAAAAAAGACAACATTCTCAGGTCTGTTCAGGAGCAAAGTCAGTTTTGGCATACCTTTTTTTTTTTCTCCTAACTTGCTACTGTACTGCTGTGATTGAATCCCTTAACCATAAACATCTCAGGTCATCAGTGGGATGACTTGTTTGGTCCTGTCAGATCACAGTCCATCATTTTGGAAGCCTAGGACAAAAACACAAGTTTCAAGAAAAGTAAAGCAAAAGCGCCAAATATTGTTTCCTGCCTTGCTCTCTTGTTTCTTTATAGTCTCATGCTCAGCTAGGTTTCTTATCCAGCCCAGAGCCACTTGATTAAGAATATTGCCACCCTCAATGGAAGAGCCTTCTATAGAAATCATCAGTCAACAGAATATCTCACTTACATAGAAATCAGCCATTTTTCTCATTAGCTTATTTCTTTTTTCACTTTATATCTTGCTTGAAACTTCGTACTTCCTCTCCTCCTGGTGTCACCTTCCCACCCTCTTCCCCCACTCTTCCTCCCCTTCTTCTCTGGAAAGGGAAGTCTCCACATACCAATTCTCCTCAGCACATCAAGTTGCATACAAACTAAATGCATTTTCTTCCACTAAGGCCAGAGAAGGCAGCCCAGCTAGGGCAAATTGATTCATAAACAGGCAACTGTGTCCATGTCACAGCCAACACCAATTTCAAATGCTAGGTGACCAACATGCAGACAAAGCTGCCCATCAGCTAGATATGTGTAGGGTGTCAAGGTCCAGTCCATGAATTTTTTTTGGATGGTAGCAACCAGCAATTTTATGATGCTATGCTGCCAACTGAATTTACCATGTGAAAAAAAACCCTCAGAATTCTCAGCAGGATTAAGAAGACATGCTACACAGACAAAATATGATGTGTAAACTGACTATCTAGCAAAAGCAATGAAGATTGTGCAAAATATTTGTGAACGAATAAAGCGAAAATGCCAAGAACATAAGCCAAACAATCTAGTCAAATGTCCAGGAAACCCAACCAACAAAAAATGTGAAGCAGACCCATGTTACCTATGATTGTATACATAGAGAAATTAAATAAACACAAATGTCACAACTCCCATGAAAATAACTCAAAGTGTTCAAATTAACCTCCAGGTAACACTGACCTTTTTTTTTTTCTTCAAACATAGCCCACATACTCTAGACCTCTCTCTGTAAATGGAGGTCACCAGAAAGGTAGACTGTGGTGCTGCAGCACCTCATGGACCCCTAGTGATTGCAGGCAAACCCAGTCCCCCTGATGTCCATAAACAAAACAATGTTAAATAGTAATTTTATGTCTGTTTCCTGCCACACCGATTTATAGCACAAGATGTGAAATCTGACATAACACCATGTACACTTGAGACACATATGTTATTTACAACATCCATGAAAATAACTCCAAATGAATCACATACCTAAATGTTAAATGCCAAGGTCAGAACTTGGAAAAGATACTAGAAACTAGGCCTCTCTGAGTTTGTATTCTACCAAGGACATTTCTACATTCAAGCCCCTGCTGCAAATACTTTGTAAACATGAAGCTCCATAGTGCCTAAGGAGGCAGCCTCCAGAGCCCCAGTCTTCTCCAAGCAGTTCATCCATTTGGCTCTTCCATTTTACTAGCAAGATTAAATTAACTTCACATTCCCAAGCTTGCAGCACCATCTCCCACCCAACCCCTTGAAACATTTTCCTAACTATCAGTTAACTGGTAAAACTTGCTGTTACCTTAACTGAAGTGCCTAAATTGTAAAAATATCGCTTACAAAGCCTTGCATTACTTTGGACAGAGGACATACTTCTTTATTGCTTAATCACTTGAGCTCTGGACCAAATGTCAATAGATTTAAATGAAGGGCCTTGGAATCCAGACTGAATGCCTTGGAAAAGAGTTAAAGGCCTTGAGCCCAGTGGCCTGGATCAGCACAGCCTCCAAAAGAAACTCCTTTGCCTAACTCACGTTAAAATTTGGTTGTATGGCTCCAGCACTCACCAAGGGTCCCTCTCCTTGTGGATTTAACCCTTTAAATATACAATAAAGCTTACCCTGGGCACCATTCAGATCCTGAACTGGTTGCCTCCCTGAGATCAGAAAATAAAGCTTTCATTTTAACCTTTGGTTCCGGAAATGAGTTTTCTCTACTCTCAACCCAAAGACAATATACTCGAGATATTCAGATGCCCTGCTGTGTTCAGGGCTAGGAAAAGGGACCTCTCCGGTGGCTGATTCTGGCTGCCTGTTCCTACCCAGTCTCAGGAAGAACTCTACACAGCTGCTCCTGCTGTTCAGTCTCCTGTTCCACCAGGTTGGGGGCAGTGGCCACACATTCACCATGATGAGACATTAGAACTTGTCTGAAATCCCCTCACAGAACACAGCAGCAGCACTCATACCAGACCACAACAACCATTCAAGTCTGCTCAGCTATAGAGTGAACATGCAACTCGGCTCCAGGAATAACCTGCCCCTTCCTCTGACTGGAGAGATGGAAGCATTTGATTGGCCAATGAGTCTTGACTGACATGAGCACCTCCCTTAGGGTTACACTGAAAAGACAAGGGTTAGTGATTCTTGGCCCAGGCTTCAGTGTCAGGACCAAACCTTCTTCAGATATGCAGAGACTTGCATTTCATCATCATTTATGCCTGTCCTCTTCTAGCCTAACCTCTGTCTTCCAGCACTCAGGATGCAATTTCCCCCTTCCTCTTGGAATCAAGGTGGATACTGCACAACCATTATTCAACCTGTACCAGAGTGAACAGTCTGTCCCACAGATGGAAGGGTGCCAAGAGTATTAAGAATTAAAGAGAGATTTTAGAAAATACAAGGAGATTTTTGTTCTGTGACTTCACGGTGGGGTCGGGTAAACTGCAGTCACTTTTCTCCTGGAAGATAACAGACAACCCAGGCACAAAAGGCAGGAAAAACATGACACTTTGGAGTACTATCATCAGGTAAATATTCTTTCTCAATGGGAAGATGAAGAAAAACAGAAAGTTGTGCTAGTGAAGGCTCTCTGCATGAAAAGAACTGACAGAATAAGTTACTCTGTGTATGTATACAGCTAATACATATATATGTATGTATGTATATATACATGCATATATATATATATATGATTTGGTATTTTGAGACAGGGCTTCTCGTTTTAGCCCTGGCTGTCTTGGAATAGATCTGTAGACCAGGCTGAGCTTGAACTCACAGAGACTGGCCTGCTTCTTCCTGCCAGAGGGCTGGAATTCAAGGCCCGTGCCACCAAATCTGTCTCAGATTTTGTTTTAATTTTATTTTTTGTTTTGTTTTTTTAATACCAGGTTTCATTGTGTAGGCCTGTCTGTGCTGGACTCACTTTGTCAACCAGGCCAATAGTAAACTCACAGAGAACAGCCTGTGTCTGCCTTTCATGTGCCTGGATTAAAAGCTTGTGCAAGCATGGCTGGCAAGACCTTAGACTTCAAGGATTTGTTTAAGGGAGGGTTTCTTATATAACTAAATTTTTGTAAGATTTTTTAGTGGGTGGATGAGGGGACCTCTGATTATTATCTGTGTGTCTGTGAGTGCACAGACATTAAATCAGACATTGCTGCCATCCTCACAGACCTTCTTAGATCAGAGCTTTTATTCTTATGCTTAAGAAATTTTATTTCATTTTTTACAAAAACTCCCCAGGCAGTGAGTTCTCTGCTGAGCATCACTTGCACTGTGGGTCCCGTCCTCTGAGGGTAAGAAATCATATGAAAGAAGAGAGAAAGAAGTATCATCTGGAGAGGACAGGATCCCCATAAGGTCCAAATATATCTGGGCATAGGGGTCTATTATGAGACTATCTCTAACCAAGGACCATTCCTGGATATGACCTAGAACACTGGCTCAGATGGAGTCCATGGTAGCTTAGTATCCAAGTGGGTACCCTAGTAAGGGGAACAGGGACTATTTCTGGCATGAACTCAATGACTGGCTCTTTGACCTATCCCCCTCCAAGGGGGGAGAAGCCTTGCTAGGCCACAGAGCTGGACATTGCAGCCAGTCCTGAAGATACATGATAAGTTAAGGTCAGATGGAAGGGGAGGAGGACATCCCCTATCAGTGGACTTGGAAAGGGGCAGGGAGGAGATGAAGAAGTGAGGGTGGCATTGGGAGAGAATGATGGAGCAGGCTACAGCTGGGATACAAAGTTAATAAACTGTAACTAACATTAAAAAAATAAATAAAATAAAAAACAAAGACCAGATTTCAACAGAGAATTCTCAACAGGAGAATCTCAAATGGCTGAGAAACACTCTTCAGCATCCTTAGTCTCTAAGGAAATGCAAATGGAAACTACTTTGAACTTTAATTTTACACATGTCAGAATGGTGAAATTTAACAGGACAAGCGACAGCTCACTCATACTGACAAAGGTGTTGGGGAAGGGAACACTCCTCCGTTGCTGGTTGGAGGGCAGTCAAATACAGCCAACACTGTATTTTCTCAGACAACTGAGTTGTTGTCCACATGCTCTATGCTCTAGAGATCTCTGTGGAAAAAAAAGTGATCAAAAAAGTGGGCTACAATTCTACAGCCCCTCATGCATTCTTGTGGTTACAGGCAAATCCAGCCCCACTGAAAGCCACACACAAACAAATGTGGTGAGTGTTTTCATGTTTGCTTACTCCCACATAGATTGTGCCACAAGATATGGAACCTGCCTTATCCACCTACCCAACACCAAGCACACCTTAAAAACCTCTGCATCTCCGAAATTCCTTTTGTGTCCTGAAATTAAATTTTCCTGAATCACAACATTATGGTTGAAAGTAGCAAAAAGATAAAAAGATTACAAACAAAAATTGCTGGAGGATGCACATCACCCCCTTTCTACAAACTTCAAAACTATTTATAAAATTTGCCACACAAACCTGAATATGGAATGCAAGGTTCAGAACTTCTAGAGAGCAGACCATCAGTTTTTCCAATCTGTCTTCCCAGGACACACCAAAAACAATGTGTGTGTGTGTGCACACTGCACAGTGATATTTTAAGCATCACAGGTTTAAACTGCCAGGGCTGCAGAGGAATTCTCCCAGGCCGCCACCATCACCTCCAAGGAATCCACACTCAGGGAAGTGTCAGAGACCAAGGACCACTCCCCAAGTCACCACATAGATCAACAGAACAACAGTTGACCTGCAGTCTCAGCACAACCATATCAGACTCTGAGAGCTTAGCAGACCTGTTCCTCCTGGTTTTGGGACAGTGGCCCACACACTCACCATTGTATGGTTTGTAGTCTCCCTCACAGTTCTCTTCAGCTGCATCAGAAAAGAATCCTGGAAAGAAACTATGAGCTACCTCCCACTGGTGCTGCTGATTGGCAGGTCTGCCCAAGGTCCCTCATTTCCTTTGACCACCTGGCTGGGCTTCAGGATAGTAGCAGCTCCTCTACTGGGGGATCAGAACAAATGACTCAGACAGCTGAGGCTTTCCCAGCAGGGCCCTTCCACCTTAGGGGCAGACAGAGCCCTACTCTAAGAAATCTGTATTTTAGTACAACTTTCCAGTCTCCAAGACACAAGGAGACAGTTCCTCTTCTATGCCACAGGGTTCTTTGTGTGCACATTCTAACACACAATCAGTGTTCAGTGCCACTATCTCTACCTTATAGCTGAGAAATCCCGAAGCCAAACAAGTCAAAGTCAAACAGTAATAACAATTAAAACAAAAAGTGACCATGAATTTGAAAGTAAGTAGTGGTAAATGGGAAATAAATGAAAAAAAAAAAGAAATAAAAAGGAAAGGTCATGGATGATTCTAGGTATGGTGGGGTAGAAAGTTTATTATAGATAAAAGGGACAGAAAAACCAGATGCAGGAACATCTCGGAGAGTCCAGAGGGGACATGACTGTGAGCATTATGAGGAAAAGTAGGAGGGGAGAGGGGAAAGCCAGACCAAGAGGCCAGGATAGTAAATGATAGATGAAAAAGCCCAGGTAACCAAAATGGTTGGATTACATAAGAAGAGCATCCAAGGGAAGGGGAGTTCAAGCCCAGTTCAGCCCCTGGGCTAGAAGGCTGGGTATGCCAACCATTACCCTATAACAAGTAGAAACAGAGGGATGCTGGGAGAACCAGCAGCTGGGCCTGCTTTGATTTGTTGAAGTTGCCTCAGCCATTTATCCTAGCATTTGAGACTTAACAGTAGGGAAGAATGAGGAGGTTGAAATGATTTAACTATAATCTCAAAAATTGTCATAAAAAGTTGAAACAGGCTTCATGCTCCAATAGTTTTCTGGGACTAGACATGAGTAGCAGAGCACACCAAGTATTATGCACTCCTTTTCTTTTGGGGTGTGGCACCACTGTTAGAATAATAACATTCCTGTTAGGCTTGACCACACCAGTTTGTCCAGGTCTTTTGTGCTTCCTGAACCAGTGTAACTACAGAAATTTGGTTTCTAGAAATAAGTTTAGTTCCTCTTCCAGAATCTTGATTGCCTTGTTCTGTTAACTCCAAGTATTGCCAATTTGGACTTTTCCTAATCATCTAAAATAGAATAACTGACACTTCTGTCCAAGCAGGAAAGTTCTCACCATCCTTCTCCATCCCTTTCTGTGCTATGATGACACCAGCTTTGAAGTTGCTCAGTGAACTCAATTCATACACAAGTCCCTTTTTATTTTTAATTGCCCACCCTACAAAAGCCAGGGATGTTTGAGGAACCTCATTCACTGGTCTCTTTTCCATTTCACTGACTAGGTTAAGGTTCAGGCTGAAAGGAGTTGCAAGACACTGGGCCACAGAGGCACGATTAGGAGTTCAAAGCAAGTCTTAACTACACAGAATGAAGAAAGGCTGAGTTTTGGGAGACATTGCTCTAAACAGAAACTAATGAGAAATCCCTTTTTAAATAGGAATGAAATTAAATTTTTTAAAAAAAAGTTATTCAATTTTCTTTTCTGTACATTAGTGTGAAGGTGTCAGATCCCTTGGAATTGGCATTACAGACAGTTGTGAGCTGCCACATGGGTGCTGGCAATTGAATCCAGGTCCTTTAGGAGAAGAGACAGTGCTCTTAACCACTGAGCCATCTCTCCAGTCCCAAGAAGGAAATGTTGGAGAAGAGAAAAAAATAAGAGATTAGAGCAGTGATGCATAAAGCAAATAAAACTTTGTATATAAAAACAACAATGGATCTTTTTAGAAAGATAAATATAATTGAAAAATATGTAGGTATACTGACTTTGAACAAAAGCAAGCCCTTCTCTGGTAGAGCTAATGGCATTAATCAGATACTATTTGACCTTGATTCTACCTGCATTGTTACCTGCTTAGTTTACTAACCTGACATACAAAGCTCCCACCAATAGCTGAGTCTCAAATCTCTGAGCAGACATAGCCCTGTCTATGAAGACTGTACATAAATGAATAGAATAGACAAAACTGGGAAATTTAATATTCACTGGCTCCATATAACCTACCAAAATTGAACACCCACCAATCTGGTCTGTTTTCACTCACATGCAAAAGTTAATATATGCTAGAAATTGAAAAATCACTAACCCTATGGGAATCATGTCCTTCTTCATAGGGTGACCCCTGCAGCTGACTGCCTTAAACTTTAGTCTTTGATCTAGCTATTGCCTACCCTGTTTCACCCAACAATTGTACATAATAAATTGTTCTTCCTGTTCTTACCAGAAGGCAGAAAACATGCTCCACATGCAAATTCTTTCCCTGTAACTGCAATGGACAGTTTATTACTAACACAAATTATAAAGCTGTTTTTGGTACAGCCCTTTAACTAAAGAATTTAGAAAGTTTAATCAAGAGGAAAGCAAGGTCATTGCCCTAGTGAGAAACAGACTTGGATGAAGGTGACCTCAGCCCAAATAGCTTGTGTTGAAAACATTTATCTACCAGGCTGAATATGCAGCTGGTCTAGAATTAATATCTCCTCCCAAGGAGAAATCACTGCAAACACAATTAAAAGATTAATTAAGACAGCATACATTTAATGACAACATACAGAGCTGAAAGCTCTGGCCAATGCTCAAAAGGATCCCGCTGAGGACAGAATTTTGCATTACACATATCTTATAACCCTTAAGTCACTTTTAGATTCAGGCTCCAGGTTATGTTTTCAACAATTTAAATGTGGACTGGAGAATTTAAGTCTAGCCACTTAGAAAGATGGGAGATTTACACAGCAAAAAATATTGCCAGAAGTACACCAGTGCCCTCAAACAGCAGGCCACTCTTCAGTGACAGAGTCCTGAAGTGAGTGTGCCAGAAGAAGCAAAGACAGGAAAAGGCAACATTGGAAAAAATAAAAGCTGAGGGTGGGAGGTCTTGTACAAGTTATGTGTTAAACAAGTAAGTATTTTTGTCCATCAGTTTATTTATTTAATCACTTAACAGCCAGATGGAAACCTCTACCTTCCTTTCCTCCCTGTCTTACCCCACATCCCATTCCTCATACTACCTCCATCCTCATAGAAGCAGAGCCCCTTTTCCCACTTAAGTACCAATATACCCTGATGCATCAAGTCTAAATGGGACCTATTGTACCCTTTCCCACTGAAGCTAGGCAAGGAAGTCGGGGTGGAGGAAAGTGATCTAAACACAGAGTCAGAAAGAGCCAGAAACTCCCATTGTTAGGGGAGCTACATGATGACCAAGCTGCACATCTGCTACAAATGTGGAGGGGTGCTATGTCCAGCCCATTCTTACTACTTAATTGGTAGTTCAGTCTCTGTGAGCACCATGGGCCAAGTTAGCTTCTCAAGGATAGCATCTGGTATACCACTTTCAGGGGAAAATGGAAGGAAATGGTTAGCTTCTATGATGTCAGGAAAAAATATCATAGGATAGAACAAACTCATGAGGAGTCTAATGAAACAAACCTGCATTAAGAGGAACACAGGGTCTCTCAAGAACATTACTAACCAAGCCTACAGTGGCATTGGGACTAAAAAACACAGACACATGTGGTGGGAAAAGCTGGGATCTCAAGATCTGAAGCAATGCCTCCCCAAAGGCCTGGGACCCAGACCATGACAGGCTCTCCCAAACATTTTCTTGGCTTTTGAGAAGGAACTCCATTTTATTCTCAATACATGGAGACCTTAGGGAAAGTTCCAAAGGCCTAGGCCCCAGCCTGTTACTGGCTATGCCAAGAGTGTTAATGGGTTTGAGAAAGAACTATGTCATTCCCCTTATAAGAAGGCCTCATGGAATGCCTTTATTGATCAAGTCAGCCAGAAACACAAACAAGTTTTTTGTTTGTTTGTTTTTCCCTTTTCAAAGAGTTGTCAACCAGTATAGACTTGCCCCTGTGGCAAAACTATTCTTTTCTCAAAAAGAAAACTGGACCTTTAGGTAAATGAACTTTAATTCAAACATGGCTGTTCTGATAAGAGATAACATCCAAAGACCTTCTAGGTCTATATGATCTGGATGGAATACAGAAACAATTTAATCCCAGGAGAAAGAGATAAGCAGATCTTTGTGGTCAAGACCAGCCAGGTATAGAGCAACCTTCAGGTAAAGAAAAGCTTAGTTCTGGGAGTGGTGGTACAAAACTTTAATCCTAACCCTCAGGAAACAGAGGCATGCAGATGTTTGAGTTCTAGCCCTTTCTGCTCAGGCTGTTCAGCTGAGTCAGTGAAATGAGAGGCAATGCAGTCAAGTTGAGTTTGCAGAATTCAGAAAAAGTTTTACTGGGAGATTTTTACAGACACAAGTTGGAGAGAGAAACTAGGCACAGGTGAAGACAGACAGAGCCAGAGAATGAGAACCATCCAGATTATAACATATTGACAAAGTTAGTATGAGGCCAAGCAGAGCAATTCAGTCATAAACTAAGAAAAGCCAGATTGATTCATTCACCTTGGAGAGGAGTCTGAGCCAGAACAGCTGAGTTGAACAGGCCAGCAAGAGTTCAGAAAGAACTATGAAGGGTGAGCTTATTCAGCACTAAGTCTCAGAGGATGAAAACATTCTAGGCCTAGATTAGATTGTATGGAGGCTAGAAGCTTGCAGGACTAGGCCTAGGTTAGCAGATGAAGGCACTAAGCTCCTGGAGGACAATTACATCAGGGGAATAAAAGTTACGTTAACACTTTTATGTCACAACAGGCTGTAATGTTGGTAGTAACCCTGTAAGGCCGCCTTGACCAGCTTGGTAGAGCCCTGTTCTTTGATATGAGGATGGGCTTGGTAGCTGGTTGTAACTCAGAGTTCTCTCTCCTTTGCTAGGGTTGGAGCCAAATTTCTGTACAAGCCCGGTCAACATAAGTATGCTAGCATGCCAATCTCTAACAGGCCTGGTTAGCATACTATTTACCTGTGGGGTGATTTAGAGGCAGTTCTCCCCTGGATAAATTCTATTTAGTGTCACCTACTATTTCCCAAGCATTGGAAATCCTTTACATCATCAATTCTACTCTTCCTCATCACAGCTTAATATTGGAGTGCTACCCAACACCCGAGATGCCATTTACAACCCCCAAAACTACCACGAATGGATCGCACATCTAAGTTTAAATGCTAAGAGCGGAACTTGTAGAAGACACGAGAGAAACTGGAACACCGAAGAGAAACTGAAGTACTCCGAGTTTGGCATCCCGCCACAAGGATGATTCTGCACACAAACCCCTGCTGCAAATGCTCTGCGCGGATGCGGCCCCCGCAGTGAAGTGACTCGGATGCCACCGCCGGGTCCAGCTAGCGCCCAGGACTACAAGGTCCCTCCCCAGTGGCTGCTGCTGACCAGCCAGTCCTGCAAGAGACCCCGCACACCACCTCCCGCCGCTCAGCCGCCTTCCCCTCCCCGCACTCACCATGTCGTGACTTCGGAGCTTGCCTCAGTTTCCCTAGCAGCACCCAAGTAGATGTGGCGGCGGCTGCGGCGGCTGCGGCAGCGCTCAGAGCTCTTCACCCAGAACCTTGCGAGCCTGCTCAGCAGCGGGAGCTGAACCTGCAGCTAGGCATAAGGAAGTACACGCCCCCTCTCTTGACTGGCGGGTCCGGTCGGAGGCACTGATTGGCCAGATAATCTTGAATGACAGGAGGCCCTCCCTTAGGGTTAGGGTTTCTCCCTTAGGGTTAGAGTGTGCAGAAGTCACACAGCCCTTTAGTCCCTGACCCTGGCTTCCAGGCCATGACCGCGCCAAATCTGTGGAGATTCACATTTCAGCAGCGCTAATACCTGTCCTCCCATAGTCTACAGGTCTGCCTGCACACCCAGCCTCGGGACCGCCCAGCCCTCCCACCCTGGCCGCTCAGCCACTTGCTGCTCCCCTCTATGGGAGAGGACCCTAGGTTCCCCAACTCAAGATCTCAGGGTGTGCCTGAGCTCCCCCACAGCACTCAGTAGATAGTTCTGCTTCTTCCTCCTGGTGGATCAGGCTTCCACAGCCCATTGCTCAACTGCAGTGGAGTTATCCATCTGTCCCACAAATGGAAGGAGTCCTTGAATATTAAAAAGATAATTTTTTAAATTATTTATACATTTTATAATTAAAGAACAAAATTAAGGTGAATTCTTTATTAAATTACCATGGTGTTTAAATGCGTTAGCAGTAATATACACATAATATAATATAATATAATATAATATAATATAATATAATATAATATAATATAATATAATATAATATAATA
>NW_026589398.1:0-1541 GCF_907164565.1 Psammomys obesus | reverse complement strand
TATAATATAATATAATATAATATAATATAATATAATATAATATAATAATATAATATAATGTAATGTAATATAATGCAATATAAAATATAAAAGGTAGGAATCACATACAACAAGAAGCCCATTCTTGTGAGATGATTAATATGTCTAGAGAACATATTTAGTATAATCAAACAATGCTGACAAAATGATTGCAGGATTCTTAAGTTATGCTAAATCATATTCATCTTTGGTGAAATGTCAAGTTTACAGTGATTTACAAGTACTACAGAGGAGTTTATTAGATTTTATAAATGACTCTCACAGGAGTCATATAGTCTTCTCAGAGAACAATATGGATTGTGTTTTGTAATAAATGCAAAATGCACTCTTGGCAAAAAGTATAAAAGCTTCATTTTCATCGAGTTCTAGGAAGATTTTCTTTTTTTATTTCTTCCCTGACCCAGCTGTCTTTTAGTAGCAAGTTGTTCAGTTTCCATGTATGTGTAGGCTTTTTCCTATTTCTGTTGTTATTGAGGCCCAGCTTTATTACATGGTGATCAGAAAGGATACAAGGGGTTATTTCAATCTTCTTGAATCTGTTGAGGCTTGCTTTGTGACCAAATATGTAGTCTATTTTGGAGAAGGTTCCATGAGGTGCTGAGAAGAAGGTAAATTCTTTTGTGTTTGGGTGTAAGGTTCTGTAAATGTCTATTAGGTCCATTTGATTCATGACTTCTGTTAGAGATATTGTTTCTTTGTTTAATTTCTGTTTAGTTGACCTGTCCTTTGTTGAGACTGGGGTGTTGAAGTCTCCCACTATTAATGTGTGTGGGTCTATGTGTGGTTTAAGTTTTATTAAACCAAGGAAAATGAAGGCACAACAAACCCAAACTTGTGGGACACAATGAAAGCAGTGCTAAGAGAAAAGTTCATAGCACTAAGTGCCTTCAAGAAGAAATTCGAGACAGCACATTCAAGCAACTTAAAAACTCACTTAAAAACCCTAGAAAAAGAAGAAGCAGAAACACCAAAAAGGAGTAGACGGCTGGAAATAATCAAACTCAGGGCTGAAATCAATCAATTAGAAACAAAGAAAACAATTCAAAGAATCAATGAAACCAAGAGCTGGTTCTTTGAGAAAATCAACAAGATCGACAAACTCTTTGCCAAGCTAACTAAAAGGCAGAGAGACACTACCCAAATCAACAAAATCAGAAATGAAAAGGGGGACATAACTACAGACACTGAGGAAATCCAAACAATCATTAGGACTTACTTCAAAAGTCTATATGCCACTAAATTTGAAAATCTAAACGAAATGGACAATTTTCTAGATGGATTTGACTTACCAAAGCTGAATCAAGACCAGGTAAAACAATTAAATAGTCCTATATCCCCCAAAGAAATAAAAGCGGTCATCAAAAGTCTCCCAACCAAAAAGAGCCCAGGACCAGATGGCTTCAGCGCAGAATTCACCAGACCTTCAAAGAAGAGCTAACTCCAATTCTCTTCAATCTATTTCACAAAATAGAAACAGAAGGAACATTACCAAACTCATTCTA
>NW_026589397.1:0-12445 GCF_907164565.1 Psammomys obesus | reverse complement strand
ATTTATATAACCCTGGCTGTCCAGGAATTTGCTCTGTTGACCAGGCTGGCCCTGAATTCACAGGTATCCAGAGACCTCAGCTTCTTCAGTGCTACAACCACTGGGATGGTTTTTATTTTTATTTGTTTCCTGGATATAGGTTTTCCAGTAGCTCAGGCTGGTCTAGACGTCCTTACTTTCTGGGTATCCCACCTGTCCCAGCCTAGTGTAGATGCTTGAGAAATCATTTATTGAGAGGCCACCCAAGAATGAAAACAACTGTAAAAGAAAAACAGCTGTGACTATTCCCATCCTCGAATTGAAGCCAGAGGCTTGTAGTTCTTAAAGGTCAAGATGAACTGCTCGGAGATAGTTTTAAAAAAATAAGGGCAGGGTGAATTGTTTTGAGAAAACTCACAAACAGCCAGAAAAGGGAAACAACTATCTGTTAATTATCTTCATGCTATTCTTGCTGACCAATCAATGTATAGAGCAAAAGTGGCCAGATTTTTAAGTTTAAAAACCCTGTGCTTTGCATGCTCGGGGTCGTCTCCTGCCTTTGGAGGGGACGATTATCGAGATTGGAATAAAAAAAATTCTTTCTTTTGCATTGAGTTGTGGTCTATGGGAATTCCTGGGAAGGGCAAGATCTTGAACTCCTGAGCTGTGACACCCCAGGTCTTACATTATAAAGAGATTTGGTTTCTTCTTTGTCTCGTCAGTTTGTAATCTCTCGCTCTTTTAAAATGATGATTTACTTGTGGTTGTGAGCCTAGCCTTTAACAGCTGAGCTGAAGCCTCTCCAGTCCTTTATTTATTTATTTATTTATTTATTTATTTATTTATTTATTTATTTATCTATTTATTTATTTATTTATCTATTTATTTATTTATTTATTTAGTGAGTCCTCTGCACATGCACCTGCATACCAGAGGAAGGCATTAGCTCACATTATGGATGGTTGTGAGTCACCATGTGATTGCTGGGTATTGAACTCAGGGCCTCTGGAAAAGCAGGCAGTACTCTTAAATGCTGAGTCATCTCTGCAGGCAAAAGATAGGGTCAGACCCCCTGATACTGGAGTTATTGTAATTGTTAAAGGCTGCCTACCTCAAATAATCACTCTAGATTTATTTGTCCAAAATATTATTTATTACTATTTTTGAAAGTCTTTATTCCAGCTAGCTGGGACCACAGCCATGTACTCCAGAGACATAGATGTGGCCTGAGTGAGTGTTCACAGCACCAGGTTTTCACATCAGACAGCTTTTGTGGAACTTCACAGAAGGAAAAAAGGTTCAACAGAAGCTGAGATGAGCAGTTAGGTAGCTGGAGGGGTTCTGGAAAACCAGGTCCTTTCTCTTAGGCTAAGTAAGGTAAGTTAGCTAGGACATCCTGACCTTGGGTTCCTAGACTAGAGCTGGGTAATTTTCCAGAGAATTCTCCATGAAGGAGATCAAATACTAGTTTAATCTGAAATGGCTTCAGCAGGAATACAAGATGGAGGAATCTTGGCTCTGTCTTCTTCTGACACAAAATGGTGTGAGCGGCCTTGAAGGTTCTGGGAATCCCACCCAGGTCCTCTAAATGGCAGCCTCTAAATGAAAGAGTCATCTCTCTTCAGCCTTGATACAAAGAGTAGATATTTAGATCCATTGTTAGTTTATTGGTTAGTTTATTAATTAAAGTTACTATGTACTACGTCTTCTATTTGATAAAGGCAGGCAAGTTTGCCTTGCCTACAGGATTCATATTAATTATCTATGTCTTATGATGAATGGCTGGATAGAAAGATAATGGAGTTTACATAGGGTCTGAGGATATAGGAGTTTAGGTTATGAGAATCTAGAAAATGTTGTGTGGTCTGGAAAAATGTTTCAGGGTTGATAAATGCAAGAAAGATTGGAGGGTATACATAGGTGTTTTAAGGTATATGAATGTGAATTGTAATGATACAGAAAGTGATTTGAGGCAAATTAAAAATGGGAGATAACTGTTTCTGACATGAACTCATGAGCTCCCCCCCTCCCCCGAGGGAGGAGCAGCCTTGCTAGGCCACAGATAAGGACATTGCAACCATCCTGAAGATACCTGATAAGCTAGGGCCAGACGGAAGGAGAGGAGGACACCCCCTCTCAGTGGACTCAGAAAGGGGCAGGAAGGAGATGAGGGAGGGAGGTGAGAATTGGGAGGGAAAGGGGGAGTGGGCTACAGCTGGGATACAAGTGAATGTATAAAATTATTTAAAAATAAAAAATATTAATTACAAATGAATTAAAAAATGGGAGCTAGTTCAGATTTCTCTCCTCTCTCTGCTATTGTTGTGCTTATGTTGTTGTAAGATTTCAGAAGTCCAGAGTTTTGACATTGACCAATAGAATTCTGATAAGTTGATGAAACACTGATTGCTTATTACCCAGTCACAATCTTGAGATTTTAATTGCCTTTTGGTTGTCTTCTAGAGATAGATTTAGAAATGCATTTCATCATGCTAAACACATCTATACAATGTGTATATCTGACCCAAAAGCCAGAGTTTTTACTATGATATTTTTAATATCTGCCATTTCTGAGATAGACTTTTATATAGGATTTAAAAATATTTAAATCTATTTCTTCTAGTTGCTTTATTAAGTAAGTCCAAGCATTCAGAGTTTAATACTAAAGTCATTAATGTATTTCTGCCTAACTTTCCTATGTGACATTGAGATGGAAACTAAAAGTAAATGCTGAATGTATAAGAAATGGCATGCTGGCTGATTACCAACAGCTGTACCCACAGTTAAAATGTTAGAGTTTCAGAGCATGGACACACTTAAATTGTTGCTCATTCCGTTGGATGCAGTTTTACCTGTTATTCACCAAATATTTTTAACATATTAGTTTTGAGTCTTTTTATATATTTTGTTTTGCAAACTAAAAATTTATATGAGTTTCAGGAAATCAAAAAGTCATGAGACCTGAATCTGAAATAGCTTAAACAGACCTCAGATGAGTCTTTCCCTAGTCTTGGGATTCCTCATTTTTCCCATTTACTAGACAAATTTTAATTTCTGTTTCTAGTTTAAATTTGTCTCAGCAGATTTTCACCTGGTTGAGACTGCAAGCTGAGATCTGAATTTGCAGGAAGATGACATGATTGCTTCTTGACTCTTCAGGTGGATCAACTAACCAGACCCTTCTGAGGACTGCCCCATTGCCCATCCTTTGGCTGGCATTTCAGCCTTCCTAGCCCCTGATGACAACGGTCCTATTGTCAGCACTGAAGCAGTTTCAGAAGACGAGAGCCTCAGCCCAAATCTCACCTAACAGGCTGAAATGCTAGGTCAAATGGGGGCTCCCTGACATGAGCTATTATCTTGGGGATTGCTTAGCTGAAGCAGAAACTAATATTGCAATATAATACTGGATGTACAAAGCCAGAGTTATAGCAGCTCAAAGGCAGAATCTTTTCTTTTGATCATTTTTTTTGGATCACGCTTGCTTAACAAGTTGTTAGAATATTAGGCAAAGACTAGGGACTATACAGTTAATGGTAATGAGAACCCAATACCTTCAGCTTGAAGATGACCTTGAACAATAAGAACCCAAGATTGGCCTCTTCAGGTACATGGAAAGGGGGAAATGAAGAGATTAAGTTAGCCTGGGTATAGTTAGCCTGAGTATAACTCCATTTTGAAATAAAGAGCCATCTTGACTGGGAGCTGAATTCAGGTACCAGGAAATTAATCACAAAATGTGCACCTGGCAGAAAACAAAGTTAAGTCTCCTAGCAACAGCCTCCAGGAAATATCACAGCATAAATACTTGATAGAAAATAGAGATAATAATCTCCCTGGCAATAATTAATGGGAATAGGTTGGAAATTGGGTGGGAAAATTCTCCCCAATGTTTCAGATATGGTTTAGAAAAATAGCCATTGTCATTAAATGCCTTAGCCATTGTGATTGTGTGCCTCAGAAAAGGCCAACCCACCCTGCTAAACTTCACCCAATTCTGTAACACCAAGGCTTGTGTTCCCTCCCCCCCCCTTTCTGTCATGAAAAAGCCCTGCTCACAGACTCTCCTTTTAAAAATGCTGTTCACTCAGAGCTCAAAGTCCCACTTCTCTACTGCTGCGTCAGTGAGAATTGGGTCCGGTGTTCAATTGATTTGTAATAAAGCTCTCTTGCAATTGCATCAAGTCTTCTCCTGGTGGTCTCTGAGGGTCCCGTAAACCTGGCATTACAAGGTGAATTAGCCCAGAAAGTATGGGAACATTATTTATTTCATATGTCTCTGCACATCATTCCTGCCATGGCCTGCTTATGGAGGTTAGAGGTCAACTTTAGGAGTCAGTGCTCTCCTTCCACTATATGAGAGGCATGAATTTAGCTTTTCCTACATATTTTACAATTCTTGTTTTTGTGGATGTCTGTGCACCAAGAACATACAGTGCCCATGGAGGTCAGAGGAATCATAATGACCAGGCATCCCGACCTGAAGAGCTTAGTCCCGAGGGAAAGTGTTTTGTTGTCTGTCTGTCTTAAGTTTTTTGTTGTTTGTTTTTGGTTTTCTGGCAGCAGAGTCACACCTTCGGGAAGATGGTCCCAGACAGTCATCTTCGCAAGGGGTGCCAGAGACATCTCACCCTCTCATTAGTAATTAGTTTACCCCTCCAGAACTTCTGTGGTAGGGAAGCCGGAGTGCAGTCAGTTTTAGTCCCTCTGGAATTTCTGTGGCAGGGAAGATGGAGTGGGGATCAGTTTTTAGCCTCTCTGGAACTTCTGTGGCAGAGAAGTCTGGGAAAAGCCAGGTTTTTGGTTTCACTTCGTTTCTGTTTGTGATTAATTGTCTATTGCTTGGTTTTGTGCCAGAAGCTACTGTTTCAGTTCTGTGATTGTTTGTGGTTTTCAGTCTACCTGAGAATGCTTGACTCTAATTTGTTCAAAGCCACATATCTTTTTGCTCCTTTGATTTAAGTTTTGGTCCTGGGAAATTAGCACAGTACAAGCTGTGATTTATTGTCTTCAGTTTCACTTTTGCCTGAGACTTCTGGCTCCATCTCTGTGTGATTAACTGTTTGTTGAAATTGTCCGTTTCATTTCTTTGGTTTCATTTTGATGAAAAGACTGACTGACGATATGGGACAGACCACTTCCAAACCCCTTGACTTCTTGGTTCTGACTCATTTTAGGGAAGTTAAGACTAGAACTCACAGTCTTTCAGTTGATGTGAGGAAAAGAAAAATGGTAAGTTTTTGCAGCTCAGAATGGCCCATCTTCAAAGTGGGCTGGCCGCCAGAAGGAACTTTCCACCTTCCCAAATTCCCACCTTCCCACCTTCCTTGCAGTGGGAAATAGTCTTTCAGAAAGCATGTAGGCACCCAGACCAAGTGCTATATATTCCTCCCTTGAAATTACAGCTAAACGGGGTAAAAATGAGTTTCATAGTTTTCTCTGCTTGTTTTGAAAATGTAAGCTTACTATGTTCTATATATCTTGATGTCTGATTATTGATTATTAAATATATTAAGACTTCATATAACACCTATCCTGTCTTAAAAACCAGGTTTTAGTTTTATTAGGTAAAATTAACAAAATAAATACCAAAGTCTTTTGTCCTCCCCCAAAGGATTGAGAAACTCTTCCAAGTTCCTTGTTAGAATGCCCAAGGTCATTACCTGATAAACTTTAAAATGTTTTATAGCCTTAAACATATTTTTTAAAACCTGTTTTTCCAATATTGAAATGAACACATTTTTAGAAGAAATCTGTTTTGCAATATCAAAATAAACTGCCCTTTTTTTTAAGGAATGAAGTCACAAAGTAAAACCATAATTTTAAAAGTTTAAACCAAATTTTATCAATGCAAACAATTTAAGTGTATTGTTTCCAAGTTATAAATTTTGGTTGCCAGCAACAAAAGTTCTTGTATACAAACACATGGAGGTTCAGTATTAATATTTTATATAAACAGAGTTTCAAGCCTTATAATTCTTATAAACCAAAGAAGAAAAAAAAATTTAAGGTGAAAGTTCAAGATTCTCAATTATTAGCTGGTGAAAGCAGAGGCTCAGCTTCTCAGTTCCAGGACTTTCACCCTAACCTGGACCCAGAAGAGATGAAGCAGATCTGAGGAGGACACTAAGTCATACTATTTTAGCTAATTAAGAAAACTGCAGTTTTGATTATGTATCATGTCAGAATGATAAAATAATGAAAAGGGTTCTTATGAAAACTTCCCCCTTCTTTTTTGCCCTTCCCTTCCCTTCTCCCCCTTCCCTTAATAAACCTCCCACATGGAACCTGTCATGTGGCATGATTTTTGAACCTGCCATGTAACTCTGTTGCACAATCCTAACAAACCCCATGGAGACTGAGCTGCCTATGGGCTACATCAGAGCAGGAGTCTTGCTCAGGTCCTTGCATGGTCCTTGGTTGCAGCATTGGTTCTCTACAGGCCCTCCAAATCTTTTTATTTTAATTCATTATTATTTTTATTTTATGTACACTGGTGTTTTGCCTCCATAGGGTGTGAGGGCATCAGAGCCCCTGGAACAGGAGTTACAGTTGTGAGCTGCCATGTGGCTACCTGGTCACCTGGAAGTACACCCACTGCTCTTAATGGCTGCCCTGCCCCCCTTCCAGATTTTTTATTTGCTCTGTAATGAGTATCTCCTCTGATGACGTGGAATTGAATTTGAGGTTGAGGCCTGCAGGACGCCTTTTTTTTTTTTTTTTTTGCTTTTTCTCTCCTTTTTCCTTTTTTCTTTTTCTTTTCTTTTTTTTTTTTTTTTTTTTTTTTTTTGCCATCTTGAGTAGCATTATACAAGGTTCTAAAGGTTTCTATTATGGTATTTCCCATCCTTAACTCTCTTCTTGACTATTTCCGAATGACTTACAAAATCTAATGAGTTCTCAGTTTGTCTCCAGCCGGAGTAAACTATCTGTGGACTTGTCCCACTCCTTGTTTTATAAACAAAATTATATCCAGTCCATTTTACCAAAATAGACTAAGGAGCCAGATGCTGGGGTGATAACTTGCTAGCTCAGAGAAGCAGAGAAAACACCTAGCTGACCTTCCTACATAGGTCATATCCCAGAGGAAAAAGCAGAAACCCAAAAGCCGAAGGCCAAAAGCCCCTTCTTTCCCATGCTGTCTTAAATATCATTTTCTCTAAGTTTCTCCTTTCTACTTAATTCCCTATCAGCTAGTTTCTTGCTCTGCCTCTTGGCCTAGAGTTAACTTTATGTATCTCCTGTTTACAGAAATTTCTTCAATTAAAGAAATGTGCTAAGGTTTAGCCACACCACATCCTACTGTTTACAAAGACAGAAAGTTCTTGTTTTAAAGGTGTTGTACAGGAGATACGCACCTTTACAACTGGAAACAGGTAGTTTGAGTTCAAAAATTTTGGGGTTCACAAAGAAATCAAATATTCTAAAACACCAAACTGTGTCTAAAACCACCTGTTCTTGAACCCCTTGGTGAATGTCCTTCCACTTGACTTTGATTTCTCAGCATCCAGAAGCAGCCGTCTCCTGTTTACTGCCAACATGGACAAAGTTTGGTCTCCATGTCATAGACACAGCGCTGACAACATTCAATGCAGATGGTTGTAGCAAATGCCATTGTCTTGGGCTGCCTTTTGGCCATGACTATGCCCCGGAGCTCCTGACACAGTTGGGCAAATCTGTCCACGAGGATATTACATGGGTTATTATAACACTCTAGAGGGGCAGGGTACAGCTCTACAGCCAGCTGATTTAGATTGGCCATGCACTGCAGAAGGTCCTTCAGTGCAGCACTGGAGAAGTCATTGTCACAGAAATTGACCCTGGTGAGCTGGGAGCACTGGCTCAGGGCAGGCAGGAGGACACTGAGGTGAGAGTCCTCCAAGCTGCAGCGCTTTAACTCCAGTGTCTGCAGAGTATCTGCCACATTCTCTAGGAGTCGCCGCAGACCTTTGGGATGTGATGTGGATAACTCTACACGACTGAGATGCAGGTGTTTCAGTTGACAGAGCCTCGGACACTGTGACAAGAATTTGAAGTCTGACAGTGAGAGATGGCAGAGAGTGATAGACAGGGATTCCAACGGGGTCATCAGGCATCTAGGGAAAGAACAGAAAATTAGTTCTTTCTCACGAGGTTCGAGGACATTAGTAAAGTTGACACTGAGACAGGTAGACCACATATGCAAAGTTAGTCAATGCTCATACTGAAGATCAACACTCAAGATACAGCTTGTTGGGGTCTGGTCATATCATTGTCTCCTGAGGTATAGTGCTATCAGCTGGGATGGTCTCAGAACACAGATCTGCATCTTCCCATCCTCACACTGTCAAACAAAAATCTATAGCTTGCTACCTGATGCTAGGAGGGCATACCCAGAAAGGAACATCACAGAGACATCTTGCCATGTGCCCAAGGGTTCATCCTTGTCCTTACTCTCTACCACAACCTCTATCCCCTATTTTATTATTCTACCCTTTAAACTAATGACCCCCAACCCACTGTATCCCATTTCCATGTACTAAGTCCCAAACTATGTTCAAATCATCCTTTCCTTCAGGGGAACTAAGGCTGACAGTGATGTCAATAGAAGAACAAACTGGTTTTTATACAAAACTCCCCTAGAAATTGTTTATGTTTCGTTTCTCCCCAGCTCAGGTCCCACTGCTCAGTTCTATTCCCTTTCATTAGATTAAACAGGATCCCAAAGGGAAAAACCCAAAGATCACTCACTGCCTCTCACCCACTGATGCAACTGACATACTTGCAAGGCGGCTCTCCATATATCTCCTGCCCTAGCTCAAACTTTCCTCAATGAAAGGGCAACTCAAGAGAGCTCACCTAAGAAAATAACAACCCACTTGGATAGTTTAATGAGTCTGTCACTGTAAACTCCACTGTGGCTGGTAGACTTCAGGTGCCCATTAATACTCAAAGGAAAGGAAAGGGTTTGCTGACATGGCAGTTGCAGCTTTCCGTCATGCCTTACCTGCACAACTGTTTCACGTTGTCAGTGGAAAAGTAGACACCATTCAGGTAGAGATGCTGGAGAGAGTTGAGATTGGAGAACTGAGTAAGCAACTTGTGAAGACACATTTCAATAGCGGCACTATCCACGAACAAGGCATTGAGACTTAGATGGCATTTGTGGAGGTTTCTCATCTGGCCAAGGCAATGAGCAATGGAATTCGGAAAAGACAGGGTCTTAATTGTTATTAATTCCAATTCCTCAATGTAGTGTGGCTGGAAAGTGTCCAAAACTGCCATGATGGTCTCCACAGGGAAGTCACAGATCTGCATCTTCAGACAGCACAGCTGCACAGAGCCCTTTCTCTGCTGGGCCCACTGCAACAAGCATGTTTGGTGTTCTTGCAGATGGAAGCAGAGGCTCAGGTCAGTGACCACCTTCAAAGGCTGCCTCAGGGCATATGTATGAAGGGAATTTACTACTTGATTCTCTCTCCCAGAATCTTCTGAGTGGGCTTCATCCTCTCTTCCAACCCACACGTCCCAGAAATCCTGGTGTACATTCCTTAAGTCCAGCATTTGAAGCTTCCATCTTCTGTGAGGAGAAAAGGTAAAGTTTCATAATGTAAACCAGAAACCATACTAGAGGCAGCATATATCTCACTATTCTAATGTCAGCTCTATCATGGCACCTCACACCTGCCAGGCAAGGACGCTTTGCCTGAGCTGCATCTGGAGACCTGCCCTGCGTCCCTCCCCTTGGTGTTGACTTGTCTCTTCTACAATTAGAACACACAGGGAAAGTCTCATCCTGCTAGGGCTAAATCTACTCTGAGCTGTCCTCTATTCCTGACTGTCATTTATGTCTGCTCTCAACTTAAACACTAGTTCCACAGACCTCCAATTCCATGACTTCAGAAGTCTCTGTCTACTTTGACCCCATTCTCCCTGACCACACCTGTGTCTTACAACTAGCCCAGTGTTTCCTCTTCTAGCCTTGTTGGGCCTTGCTTGCCTGGGACGGGTCTCCTGTGACAGCAGCATGTCTATGCCATCCAGCACAGCTTGCAAGGTCTCCACTTCAGGGGTCTTCATCAGTACTCCCACAGGGAGGCAAGGAAAAGGCCAGGCTGCCACCATTGCCTTCAATATCTTTGTGTGTCTGCCTTTGAAGGCCTCCTCGAACAGTGGTGGGAAAAGCATAATGGGTATGCAGTCCAGAACAGACATGGCCAAGGCTTCATTCCTCAGCAGCCCCTGCATGGCCAGCTGCTGGAGTGTGGGAGGATGGTAGATGTTCATCCTGATATTCAGTAGGAAGGGACCTGTGAAGCATTTAAGATACATAGTTTCAGCCTAAGTTCTGAAAATTCCTATTTCTCACACATCACAGGAACCCAAGGGCTAGAGTCCGTGCTCTGGCAATAATGGAGAACTCATACTGTCCAATTATCCAATCTGGTGGTCTCTAAGCCATACTTCCATCACTCTCATCATGTGGATTCTCTTATTAGTGCCCATACAGGAACACATTAACCATTGTCCCACCAGCTACCCACCTCTGCTCCTCTGAATCTCATGCCTAGTAAGAGCAATGGTTATGGAGGAGCATGCAATCTGATTAGACTGCTGTTACAGGAAAAAGACACTGAATAAATTTCTAGGACCTCAAGGACATGTAGTGCTGATGTCACAGGGCCAACCCTTCCTTATTGTCCTTTCAAGAGACTGATCCCTCTTGGGAAGGACTGAGGTGAATCTATGAGAAGCCTGTCTGCATGCACTACTCCTCATCCTGTTAGAGACCAGTGAGGGCTTACAGGGCTACATTCCCAGGTCTTAGATTTCATTTTAATTTTATGTAAAGATAAGTTTTCTTCATGCAGCCAACTCTAGCCTGGAATGTGATCTTTTTTGCTTAGGACATTAATTCTAGTTTTCAGGTGTGCCTGCTATATGCTACATGGCTCCCATCTCATGTATATATTAAATACACACACACACACACACACACACACACATATATTCACACACATAGATAAGTGTGTGTATGTGTGTGTGCGTGTGTGTGTCTTCCCTTTAGAAGATCTCAAACAAGTAGACAAAGCTGAGAAACCACATTTCTATAACCTTCGTTCCCAGAGCAGCTGGAACATGGGTTTTTGCATGAAGCCATCCCCAGCACTGTTCCTAGAGGACAATTAAGAGAAAATTTTCAGTTCATTTAACTGCAAAACCATAATCTGTGAAACATAGTTTAAGATACTGTAAAGGCTTAAACTACTTTCTAATTTAACATCTTAATTGAAATTCCAGAATGATATTAGAACTCTGGACAGAGGCAGAAAAATATAGAGTTCAAGGCCAACCTTGATTATTTGAGACCCTGTCTCTAAAAACTCAACAGAACAAAGAAACTTACATGTAAATTCCCATGTAATGTCCATTTCTCATTAAAACCAAATTATATACCAAGGCTAAAAATTCTAAATTGGAAATGTAACTGTAGTTTGATGGTGATAAGGCTAACCCAGCATGCAAGAGGCCTCCATGTGGAGATGAGTGACTTACCTGATATGAACACTGGTCACAAGGCTCCTGTTCCCAGCTAGGTCAGGCAGTGCCTGCAGGCTCCAGGACTCTGATGTTCTACCATGGCTCCTCTACTGCTTTTATACACCTTCCTCCTTGCCACTCCCCATGTAGCCCCACTTCCATTCCACAAGTTTCTGTTTGATTGGTCCAATGAGTCTCCACCCACTTTATCCTATGAAGATTGATTTTTCCTACTTGGGTTGATTGAATTAGACTTTAGATCTTGTGGAATCAAAAGTCCTGAACTATAAAGTCAAGATTCTGCTGGGCGTGCTGGCACATGTCTTTAATCCCAGCCATTGGGAGGCAGAGGCAGGCAGATCTCAACGAGTTCAGGATTATATTGGTGGACAAAGCCAGCGCCAGGATGGCCAGAGCTATGCACAGTGAAAACAAGTTTAGAAAAAAAATAAACAAGGAAAAAACCCAGACTAACTAACAAACAGTCAACTTTCCATTGCTTGCTTGCTTGACTCATTTTGTATGTGTATTTACATGCCCTTATTTATGTATGGGTGTATTCTAGTGTGTTCGGGGTTAGTGTCTGTGTGTGTGTTTGTTTCACTGTGGGTTTCATTGTGTATGTTTGTACTTGAGTAAGTAGTGTATTTTAGGTTAGCCAAAGTTCACATAGTGAAATTTTTGTCTCAAAACAACGACAAAATAAAAAACAAACGCAAAACTAAGAAATAAAACACCCAGGTGAATTCGTTGCAGATGTGTAAGGGCTGAGGTAGGACGGGAGAACATATACTTCTAGCTATGAAGATTTGTTTGGATGATGCCTTGATTGTGGAGTTTAGAACCATCAGGACCAAGATGGATACTTTCTCTCAAAGCGTGAAGCAAAGTATTATGACATGAAAGTCAAACAAACAGGAAAGCTTTATTAACACACCTGTGTAAT
>NW_026589396.1:0-1985 GCF_907164565.1 Psammomys obesus | reverse complement strand
TACAGCTAGTTTAGGAATAACCACTGTTTAACTAAAAGATAAATCAGACATTTTTCTACCCCTTTACTCTGAGGTAGTGTTTATCTTTGTTGCATAGGTGTGTTTCTTGGATGCAACAGAATGATGGATCCTGTTTCCACAACCATTCTGTTAGTCTGTGTCTTTTAATTGGGGAGTTGAGTCCGTTGTTGTTGATAGAAACTAGTGACCAACAATTGTTACTTACTTTAGATGTGGGGTTGAGGGTGTCACTGAGTTTCATTGCTTGTATTCTTTTGGGTTTTTTTGTTGTGTAGTTATCTATTGCCTCTGTTTCCTTAGATGTAGTTGTTTACTTTGGTTTGGAATATCCCTTCTAGTAACTTCTGTAGAGCTGGGTTACTATGTAGATGTTGTTTAAATTTGGTTTTGTCTTGGAATATTTTGAATTCTCCATCTATGTTGACTGAAAGTTTTGCTGGGTATAGTAGTCTGGGTTGGAATCTGGGGTCCCTTAAGGACTGCATCATTTTTGTCCAGGCCATTCTGGCGTTCATAGTTTTTGTTGAGAAATGTGTTGTGATTCTGATAGGTCTACCTACATATATTACTTGGCCTTTTTCCTTTGCTGCTTTTAGAATTTTTTCTTTGTTTTGTAGGTTCAGTGTTTTGACTATGATGTGACGTGAAGAATTTCTTTTCTGGTTTAGTCTACTTGGTGTTCTGTAGGCCTCTTGCATGTTAATGGCCATCTCCTTCTTTAAGGTGGGAAAGTTTTCTTCTATAATTCTCTTGAAAATATTTTCCAGACCTCTGAGCCTGATGTCTTCTTTTTCTTCTACTCTTATTATTCTTAGGTTTTGTCTTTTCATGGTGTCCTTGATTTCTTGGATGTTTTGTGTTCGGGACTTTTCTGATTTTATTTTTACTTTGAGAGACGTGTCAATTTCCGCAAGTGTATCTTCGGCTCCTGAGATTCTTTCTTCCATCTCTTGTATTCTGTTGGTGATGCTTACCTTTGTAGTTCCTGATCATTCTCTATGTTCTCCAGCTCCTGGTTTTTCACTATTTGTGTTTTCTTTATTGATTCTAATTCTGTTTTCATGTCTTGCACGATTTCCTTCATCTGTTTGAATGTGGAGTCCTGCTTTTCAATGATAGCTTCTATTTTTTTTGTCTGCTTCCTCTCTATGTATCACTAATTGTGCCTCTACTTCTTTGCGTATAATTGCCTGTATTTCTATGAGAGCTTTGTTTATTTCTTCTTTATTTGCCTTCATTTGTGTGGACATTTCTTTGAGAGCTTTGTGCATTTCTTCTTTGTTTGCCTCAATTTTCGTGGTCATTTCTCTGAGAGCCCGATATGTTTCCTCTTGTTTAATCTCGATTTCTTTGGTTATTTCTCTGAAGGCTTTGTTCATTCCATCTTTATGGGCCTCTAATAGCTGAAGAAACATAGATTTGAGGTCGTTTTCTTGTATAGCTAGTGAATTGAAGTTTCCATTGTTTTGTGGGGTTGCTGGTGAGGTCATTATGTCCTGATTTTTGTTGGGAGTGTTCTTACGTCTGCATCTAGCCATCTGGTTATTTATAATCCTCACTGGTTCTTCCTCGAGATTGTAGTTTGGGCTATGATCCTCTCTTTCTGTTTTCTGGACTGTTTTTTCAGGAAGATGAGAGAGGCTCACTGTTTTGGGATTGTGCACTGTGTTTTCAGTTTTTCCTAAGTAAGGAATGTGACACTGTTGCTATTCGTGTGCGCTTTTAGTGGGCACAGTTTACATGCGCAGATTCTCTGACTATTGCAGTGGCCTGCAAGCCACTATTACGCAGTTCTGACTGAGATCCAGGGACTGTTTGCCTGGATTACCCTGATGGACCCGCAAGGCAGAAGCTTCAGTGTTGGGGTCGCTATCCCAAGAATCCCTCTGATGCCCACACTAGGGGTGTGGGTGGCCAGGATCTCGTCTGGTTGCTTCTGTGGAGAGGCCCTGGGTCCGGGGCAA
>NW_026589395.1:0-1388 GCF_907164565.1 Psammomys obesus | reverse complement strand
GTTGATGGACATCTGGGTTGTTTCCAGGTTCTGGCTATTACAAATAATGCTGCTATAAACATAGTTGAGCAAGTATCCCTTTTGTGTACTTGAGCAAACTTTGGGTATATACCTAGCAGTGGTATAGCTGGGTCTTGAGGAAGGACTATTCCTAATTGTCTGAGAACGTACCAGATAGATTTCCAAAGTGGTTGTACCAGTTTACATTCCCACCAGCAGTGGAGGAGGGTTCCCCTTTCTCCACAACCTCTCCAGCATGTGTTGTCACTTGAGTTTTTCATCTTGGCAATTCTGATGGGTGTGAGGTGAAATCTCAGGGTCGTTTTGATTTGCATTTCCCTGATGGCTAATGAGGTTGAGCATTTCTTTAAACGTTTTTCTGCCATTCACTATTCCTATGTTGAGAATTCTCTGTTTAACTCTTTTCCCCATTTTTAATTGGATTACTTGGTTTGCTGCTTTTCAGCTTCTTTAGTTCTTTGTATATACTGCATATTAGTCCTCTATCACATAAAGGGTTAGTGAAGATTCTTTCCCAATCTGTAGCAGTTGTTTTGTTTTGATGATGGTGTCCTTTGCTTTACAGAAGCTTTTCAGTTTCAAGAAAAGGTTCCGTTTATTGATTGTTGCTCTTAGAGCCTGTGCTGTTGGTGTTCTGTTCAGGAAGGTGTCTCCTGTGCCAATGAGTTCTAGGCTGTTCCCCACTTTTTCTTCTAACATGAAACACCTGAAGAAGAGGGTTAGGAGTTGGTTATGTGGCATGCATAACATGAACTCAGTTTTGACCCTGCCAGTAAGAAGGAAGTTGTTCCTGAGATGGCTTTACTCTGGAAACCATCCCCTAACAACTAAAAAAGAATAATACTTTACCTCTATACATTTTCTGTTATTCTTTAATACTAAACATGTTTGATATAATTTCATGATGATATTATACATTACTCTACAATAATATAATATATATAGTATAACACAAACAAAATTTTGAAATGTTACTTATGTAAAAACAGTTTATGAAAAAGTGGCCATGAATTTTTAAAAGACCAAAAGTTGTTTGCTAGAGGCTTTGAAGGGAGGAAAGTGAAAGAAAAATTATTTATTTATAATTTTCATATATAAATAATAAATAAATAAATAGATAAATGAATAAATAAATAAATAAATGAGCCATGCCCAGAGGATCCTCAAACAACATGAATATCACAGATTTGGGCAGGCAGTGGTTTCTCTTAGGGTTTGGGTACTCTTGACTTGAGCCAGGGTTAGGGTTAGGGTTAAGGTTGATGCACTCCTGCTGATCCCCAGGGATGAAGACAATCAACATTTCAGCTGGTGCTATTATTTACTAATTGAACATTTAATTCATCAGAGTGCTTTCCAATGATATG
>NW_026589394.1:0-3038 GCF_907164565.1 Psammomys obesus | reverse complement strand
AGAGGGAGAGAGGGGAGAGAGATGGAGAGAGAGGGAGAGAGGAACAATGATGATGGAGAGAGAAGGGAGAGGGAGAGATATGGAGAGATGTAGAGAGGGAAAGAGAGAGGGAGGAAGAAAGAGGAAGAGAGGGAGAGGAGTGTGTGAGGGAGATAGAAGGAAAAAGAAAGGGAGTGAGAGAGAAAGAGAGGGATAGAGGTAGTGAGAGGGAAAGAGAGAGGGAGAAGGAGGAACAGAGAGGGAGAGAGACAGGAATAGGACAGTGGGAGAGAGGAATAGAGGGAGAGAGATGGACAAGGAAAGAGTAGAAGAGAGAGGGAGAAAGTCACAGGTAGAGAGACACAGTGAAAGAGTTTGAGGGAGAGGGAGACAGAGAGGGGGGAAAGAGATAAACATAGAGGGAGACAGAGGGAGAGAGGATGAAAGGGAGGGAGAGAGGGTGAGAGAGGGAGAAAGCTGGAGAGACAGGAGAGAAGAGGGAGTGAGAGGGAGGGAAAGAGAGGAACAGAGAGGGAGAGAGTTGCAGAATGGGAGAGGGAGAGAGGTAGAGATGGATAAAGGGATAGACTGAGTCAGAGAGAGGGTGAGAGAGGGACATATGGAAAGAGAGGGAGGGGAAGAGAGCGAGAGAGAGGGGGGCATCAAAGGAGAGAGGAAGAGAGAGGGAGAGAGGTAGAGAAAATGAGAGGAAGGAAGAGAGGAGAGAAAGGAGCTAGAGAAAGAGAGAGAGAGGGGAAGAGAGGGAAAGAGGGAGAGAGGAAGAGCAAGAGAGAGTGGTAGGGATGGAGAATGAAAGAGAGAGAGGGAGTGAGAGGGAGAGAGGGGGAAGAGAGAGGGGCAAAAAGGGGAAGAGAGAGGGAGCAAGTGAAGGAGAGTGGGAGAGAGAAAGGGACAGATGGAGAGAGAGGAGAGAGGAGAGAGATGGTTAGGGTTTGGGTTAAAGTTAGGGTTAGGGTTAGTGATAGGTTTTGGTTAGGGTTTGGCTTAATTTTAGTGTTAGGGCGAGGGTTAGGTTTAGAGTTAGGGTTTGGGTTTGGGTTCGGGTTAGGTCTAGGTTTTGGGTTTGGGTTAGGGTTATGGTTTGGGTTGGGGTCTGGTTAGGTTAGGTTTGTGGTTAGGGTTCAGGATTTAGGTTTAGGGATCAGGTTCCAGATAGGGTTAGGGTTAAGGTTAGGTTTAGGGTTAGAATTCCTGTTTGGGTTTGGTTTAGGGTTAGGGTTAGGGGTATGGTTTGGGTTAGGGTTAGGGTTAGAGTTTGTGTTAGGTTTAGGTTTGATTTTTGGTTTAGGTTTTGGGTTCATTTAGGGTTAGGGTTAGGGATTTGGTTTGTGGTAGAGCTCGGGTTAGGGTTTGGTTTGGGATTGGGATTAGGATTAGTGTTAGGAGTAGGTTTAGTGTTAGGGTTCGAGTTACAGTTTAGGGTTCAGGTTAGGGTTCGGATTCGAGTTTGGTTAGGCTAGGGTTATGTTTATGGTTCTGGTTAGGGCTTGTGTGCATGTTCTCATTAGGTTCACAGTTTGGGTTAGGGTTAGGGTTACAGTTAGGGTTCGGGTTCGGGTTTGGGTCAGGGTCAGGGTTACAGTTAGGGTTAGGTTTAAGTTTATGGGTATGGTTCCATTTTGAGCTAGGGTTCAGATTCGGGTTGTGTTAGGCTAAAGTCAGGGTTAGGGTTAGGGTTAGGAATAGGGATATGTTTAGGTTGATGGGTATGGTCCCGTTTTTGGTTAGGGTTCGGATTCGGGCTGGGTTAGGCTCTGGTTAGGGTTAGGGTTCGAGTGAAGGATATGGTTAGGATTAGCTTTAGGGTTAGAGTTATAGTTAAGCTTTCAGTTAGGGTTAAGTTTAAAGTTAGTGTTTGGGTGAGGAATAGGCTTAATATTAGGGTTAGGGTTAGAGTTAGGGTTTGGTTTTGGTTTCTTTTTAGGGTTTGGGTTAGTGGTTCAGATTAGGGTTAGGGTTAAAAATTGCTTTAGTGTTATTGTTAGGATTAGGGTTATGGTTAGGATTAGGGTTAGGTTTTGGTTTATTTTCTTTTTAGAGTTTTGGTTAGTGTTTGGGTTTGGTTTAAGGATATATTTAGGAAGTGCCTACTTAGGGTTAGGTTTAGGGTTAGGGTTTAGGTTAGGCATCAGGTTAGGTTTAGTTTTAGAGTTAGGGTTAAGGTTAGGGCTAGGGTACAGATTAGTGTTTGGTTAGGTTAATGTTTTGTATAAGTTAGTGTTAGGGTTCAGGTTCGGGTTAAGTCTAGGTTTCGGGTTTGTGTTTGTGTTAGGTTTAGGATTAGGGTTAGGATTAGGTTTAAGGATAGGGTTTCTATTAGGGTCCAGGTTAGGGTTTAGTTTAGGATTGTTATTAGGGTTAGTGTTAGAAGTAGGTTTAGTGTTAAGGTTCAGGTTATGGTTAGGGTTCAGTTTCTGTTATGGTTAGACTAAGGTTCTGGTTCTGGTTAAGGTTTGGTTGCATGTTCTCATTAGGTTTAGATTTAGGGTTAGGTTTAGGGTTCAGGTTAGGGTTAGGGTTATTGTTATGGTTAGGGTTCTGGTTTGGATTAGGATTAGGATAAGGGTTAGGTTTAGCATTAGTGTTAGGGTTATGGTTATGGTTAGGTTTAGGGTTCAGGTTAGGGTCCGGGTTAGGTTTTGGGATTGGGTATGGATTAGGGTTAGTGTTAGGGTTTGGGACAGGGTTAGGTTTAGGGTTCAAGTTGGGATTAGGCTTGGAATTAATATTAATGTTAGGGTTAGGTTTAGGGTTAGGTTTGGGGTTAGGATAAGCATTAGAGTTAAGTTTAGGTTTATGGTTAGGATTAGGGTTGATGTTTGTGTTAGGGTTCAGGATGGGTTTAGGGTTATAGTTAGGGTTCAGATTCGGTTTAGGGTTAGGGAGGAGGGAAAGACATGAGGGAGGATCAATTAGGGAGGAAAGATGCAGGAGGACAGGTGAGGAAAAAAGATGAGGGAGAGAGAAAAAAGGAGGACAGAGATAAGAGGAATGAGAGCAGAGGAATGAATGAGGGGAGATGAGGGAGGAGTGAGGAG
>NW_026589393.1:0-1339 GCF_907164565.1 Psammomys obesus | reverse complement strand
ATGCCAGTAAGATGTTTTATTTTTAATTGAGCACAGAATTGTTTGAAGCTAGAACTAGTATATCCAGGACCATTATCCATTTTTATGGCTTTAGGTAATGGCATAAAAGTAGAGCAAGCAAATATATGATTAATAACATTTTTAGTAGCTTCTCCCATCTGAAGGGAAGCATAAATAAATCCACTAAAGGTATCTATAGACACATGAATATATTTTAATTTGCCAAAATGAGAATGATGAGTAACATCCATTTGCCATCACTCTCCTGGTGTAAGACCTCGGGGATTAACCCCCAGATGTGGTTCAGGCAGAAATGTTACACAGCCCTGGCATTGCCGGACTATCTGTCAAGCCTGTTCTCGGGTGAGTTAGACCATTAAGATGATGTAACCGATGTGCCTCTTGTGCCTGAGAAATGGGGTCAGGATGGGTAACCACTCCAGCCAGGGCAACAGGGCTATTTTGAGTCGCTTGATTAACAAGATCATTTCCTTTACTTAAGGGCCTGGGAAGGCTGGAATGGGCCCAAATATGTTCTACAAAAAAGGAATGAGTCCTGGCCAGAATTAATTGTTGAAGTTTTACAAAAAGAGGGGAGGCATTGGTGGAGGGATGAATGTAAGGAACCGTCTCAAGCAGGGGAACTGAGCTGGCCACATAGGCACTGTCAGTGTAGAGGTTAAATGGCTGGTTAGAGAGAGTCTCAAAGACTTGTACAACAGAAACCAATTCTACGAGCTGTGCTGAGACAAATTTAGTTTGGGTTCTGGAGATTTATCCATTGATGTTATCGGCTGTGATTCCAGATGAGGAGCCATCAGTAAAAACTAATGTGGCTCCAAGAATGGGGGAACTTTTGGTCTGTTTAGGGAAAACAATGGATTGTTTATAAAGAAATTGAATTAGCCTATCTGAAGGATAATGATTATCTATTTTGCCTTGAAAGGAAATACAATCGACAGTCCATTCATCAGAGGATTGTAATAAACATTGAACCTGGGAGGCATTATAAGGCACACTAATGGTGTCTGGGTCTTTTCCAAAAAGCTTGAGAGAGGTCTCTCTTCCTAATTTTAAAACCTGAGCAACCAGGGAGGGGTAGGTGGGCAAAATCTTGGAGGGGGTAGCAGGCAAATGGATCCAATACAATGGCATAGTGTGCCATAAGAGACCTGTGGGTGTAAAGTTTGTGGGGAGAATAAGCAACCATAATGGGAGGTAGGAGAGAAGTACCCAATCTTTTGTGCCTGAATGGTCTTTTCAATAAGGTGTAAGGAATTGTTGGCCTCTGCAGTAAGCTCTCGGGCGGAGGAAGGATCAGAATCTCCTCGCAAGATGT
>NW_026589392.1:0-1909 GCF_907164565.1 Psammomys obesus | reverse complement strand
AGGCTCTTGCAGCTTACTGCTTTTATACCCAATGAGCCCCAAATTTAGTGGCTTCATCATATGATCATTTTTTCTAAATAAAATTATCCTTCTATTATACACAGCTTGTTTTTCTTCAGGTTAGGATTTGACACAATATAGATTAGTTTAGAAACATGAATTGCACTCTAGACAGAAATAATGCACTATTTTGTTTCAAAAAGTCTTCATCTGTGGGTCCCCTAACAATGGGAGCAGGGGCTGTCTCTGACTCTGTTGCCTGCCACTGGATCCCTTTGCCCTAATTTGGCTGCCTTTTTAGGCCCCAGCAAGAGAGAATGCATTTAGTCCCTCTGTGACTTGAGGCTCCTGGGTGGGTTGATAACCCTTGGGGGCCCTCCCTTTCTTGAGAAAAACAAGAGGGGAGAGTGGGGGCAGGGATTGGGGGCAGGGAGCAGGAAGGCAGGACTGGGAAGAAAGGGAGCTGGGATCAGGCTGTAAAGAGATTAAATTAATAAATAAATGGAAAAAAAGTAAAAAAAAAAAAAAAAGAGGAGAAAAGTTTTCATCCTGCAGTAGCCGACAGAGGGCGACACTGCACAGATTAGAGATCTCCATTTCTGATCCTCACCTTCAATTTAGTCCTTCCTCCCTTGCAGGTTGCAGAGTATCTGCCAGTTGAGGAGAATCAAGACGCCAGAAAGTCAGGACCAGCACCACATCTTCAGGTTTTTCTTTTTCTTTAGAATTTCACCTAAACAAGGAAGCTGTTTAGTCAACCTTGTGCTACCTGTCCCTAAGAACTGGGAACCGCAGCCACTATCCTGCTCGAACCAAGCTTTTCCATTCAGGCATCAGATGTGTTTCCTGTAATAAGCCATGTTCCGGGTCCTCACCTCCTTCCTGGGGATACAGTTTTTCCTGGGTGAGTACAATTATTGTTGCACAAAATTCGCTGCTTTTCTTACTTAGCTTTCAGGAAGATCTTTTTTCATCATGAAGTCCTCGTTGCATTTTCTGATTTATCACTGATTTCTCAGTTGCTGTCCAAACACAGTCAGTTACCCAGCCTGATGCCCAAGTCACTGTCTTCGAAGGAGAGTCGGTGGAGCTGAAATGCAACTACTCCTATGGTGGAGCCCCTTACCTCTTCTGGTACATCCAGCACTGCGGCCACGGCCCCCAGCTTCTCCTCAGATACTACTCAGGAGACCCAGTGGTTCACAGCATGAACGGCTTTGAGGCTGAGTTTAGCAAGAGCGACTCTTCCTTCCACCTGAGGAAAACCCCTGTACAATGGGGCGACTCGGCTGTGTACTTCTGTGCTCTGAGAACACAGTGTCTGGGGCTACAGGGGGAGCTGAACGCAAACCTAAGAATCTGGGGAAGATACCACAGCTGAGAAAGGAATTCAAATAACCTCCCTGGCTCTCCAAGTTGGGCTTCTCTGGAAGTGTTACTTTACTCTGCCATTGGGACCTATCTGGGCTATATCGGCATGTGGTCATGGCTCCAAGGAAAGGTGACATAGCAGGATAAAAAGCACTAAATGATTCCTGAGACACGATTGCTTTCTTAATGACTGTTTTGTAGACTGGGTTTTCTACTGACTGAGACTCCATGAGACTTGAAAGTACAAGTTAGTTCCCCATGACCAATGACTGTAAAGGGGTTTACATAGTGTGGACCACAGAGAGAGGTGTTGGCTTCCTCAGCGTCAGACTGAAGGCTAGTGTCAGGAAGGGTAACTGCTTGTCCTCAATGCCTCAAGAGCCTCAGAGACACTCTCCACCTGTGATGGTTGATTTAGTCCCCTTGACTCAGTGTAGAATCGCATCACAGAGCATCTCAGCAAGGACTTATGTGGATCAGGTTGGCCTGTGAACATGTCTGTGTTGGATTAAAATGATCACTGTGGGAAGACACAGCC
>NW_026589391.1:0-1897 GCF_907164565.1 Psammomys obesus | reverse complement strand
TCACAACTGCCTGTAACTTCATCACCATCTCTTGGCTTCTGTAGTCACCTGAACTCAGGTGCATTTTCTCTCTTTCTCTCTATCTCTGTCTCTTTCTCTCTCACACACACATGATCACAAAAATTTTTTTTTGTAAATTTTGAATTAAATGATAAATGAAAGACTTCCAGAAGCAGGGGAATTGGAGACATGGGGAGACCATTAGTAATTACAAAATCTCCATCTGTGGTAAAGAAAAGATGAAGAAAGATGTGCGGTGAGGTGGTATGATACTTTGAATGTAATTAATACCAATAAACCTATCACGAATGTAACTGTGACCCATACAGAAAACATTGCATATAAAATTTAAATAAAATGCTGTTACAGAAAAATCAATTATTAGAGAAAGAGCAAACAGAAAAAAATAAAAATAAATTGGGTTTTGCCACAGAGAGACTGCTTGTTAGGTAATTTACTACCACATGGATGGAACTAAGCCACTATGATAAGTGAAATAGGCCAGGAACAGAAAGACAAATGTGGTAGATTTTTAATGACACGTGTGATCTAAAAGCTCCTGTCATAGACATTGAAAACAAGAGGTAATGATCAGAAAACACATATACTGGGGGCAAGGATAAATTTGGAAAGATTGACAAAACGTACAAACCTATAGATAGGATTATGACATCCTGACATACACAGTAGGGTGGTTAGAATAGTAAGAATATGCTTAATATGTCAAAAAGGCAGGAGCGTATTTTGAATCCCTTTGCGGTATGGAATAATTTATGTGCAAGACCATTTACCTGATTTCAACATTACACAGTATAAACATGCATCTGATCATCATATTCACTCATCAATGTGTACAATATTTATGATTTTATTACATTTATTTATTTCGTGTGCATGTGTGTGGGTGTATGTGTGACTAATTTCACCCATGGATGCCACAGATCAATGTCAGTAAGTCAGTCCTCTTTCTCCAGTGTGTGTGTCCTGGGGATTAAACTCGAATATTCAGGCTCAGTTGCAAGTGTGCTCACCCAATAAGCCATCTTCCTGGCCTAATGGTTAAATTTTTACAAGTAAGTTAAATATTTTTGATTTACAAATGAAGCAGAATAAAGGGACTTAAAATTACATTTCATCCCAGAGATGTTTATAACAGATTTCTTAGATAAAATGTTGGCAGAAAAACAAGCAGCAAAAGGCATTCAGAAGGTCAGAGAATTGGCAGATGGAATACCAGGAGTGTATGCATGAGGCCCTGGGTTCCAATCCTCAGGGCACATATAAGCAATAGGCTTAGTGGCATGTAAGTAACCTCAGTACTGGGAAGTAGAGTTATATGGCCCCTGACATCTCCCTCTTTTACTAAAAATAGATTCTTTTTCACACAGTATATCCTGGTTACAGTCTCCACTCTCTCTTTTCCTCTCAGTTCCTCCCCACCTCCCCTCCTACCCAGATCTATTTGCTTTTTGTTTCTCAATAGAAAAGAATAGGTTTCTAAGAAATAATAACAAAACATAAAATAAAATATAAGTAAAACCAATCACATCGAGGTAAAACACAAACCAAGTACAAATTTATACATACATGCATACATACATATATACAGGAAGACTCAAAATATGACAGAAGTTAGGACTATGGAATTTACTGTAGATATGATACTTTGAAAGATAGTAATAACAGAGTAACAAAGAATGCATGTTAATATTAAATTTGAGAGAAATCTTTACTCAAAGTGATGGCATTTACAATTAGTACATGAACGTTAATATTGTTTGCTATTGTTGATTAAATATGGAATTTCATATCTTCAAATGCTTAGAGATTTAGAAAGATAAACATCACATTTAGCTTTTTCATGCTCAGTTTTAGCAGTGAATATCATATGATTCTC
>NW_026589390.1:0-3320 GCF_907164565.1 Psammomys obesus | reverse complement strand
GTCTCATCAGGAGTGGCTGCTTTGTCTTCCTCTGTGGCCTGGTAAGGCTGCTCCTCCCTCAGGGGGAGGTGATCAAAGAGCAGGCCAATCAGTTCATGTCAGAAACAGTCCCTGTTCCCATTACTAGGGCACCCACTTGGACACTGAACTGCCATGTGCTACATCTGTGCAGGGGTTCTAGGTTATCTCCATGAATAGTCCTTGGTTGGAGTATCAGTCTCAGAAAACACCCCTGTGCCCAGAATTTTTGGTTCTGTTGCTCTCCTTGTGGAGCTCCAGTACCCTCCAGGTCTTTCTATCTCCTCCTTCTTTCATCAGATTCCCTGCACTCTGTCCAAAGTATGGCTATGAGTCTCAGCATCTGCTTTGATAAACTGCTGGGTAGAGTCTATCAGAGGCCCTTTGTGGTAGGCTGCTGTCCTGTTTTTTTTGTTTTTTTTTTTCTCCCTCTTCCAATGTCAATCCAGTTTGTCTTTCTGTATGTGGTTGATGATCTTATTCAGGGTCATGCTTCTTTCTTAGCTTCTTTAGGTCTGTAGATTTTAGTATGATTATCCTGTATTATATGTCTAATATCCACTTATAAGTGAGTATATACCATGTGTGTCTTTCTGCTTCTAGGATAACTCACTCAGGATGATCTTTTCTAGATTCCACCATTTGCCTGCAATTTTCATGATTTCCTTTTTTTAAATTGCTGAGTAGTATTTTATTGTGTAAATGTATGACAATTTTTAAATCATTCCTCAATTGAGGAACATCTGGGTTGTTTCCAGGATCTAGCTATTACGAATAAAGCTGCTATCAATATGGTGAGCAAATGTCTTTGTTGTATACTTGATCATATTTTAGATATATGCCTAGTAATGGTATAGCTGGATTTTGAGGTAACATTATCAGTCTGAGAAAGAACCAGGCTGATTTCCAAAGTGGTTGTACAAGTTTACATTCCCACCAGCAATGGAGGAGGGGGTTCCCCTTTCTCCACATCCTCTCCAGCATGTGTTGTCATCTGAGTTTTTTTATTTTTATTTTTATTTATTTTTTTCTTTTTAGTTACATTTTGTTAACTCTGTGTCCCAGCTGTATCCCGCTCCCTCATTCCCTCCCCAACCCCACACTCCCTCCCTGGTCTCCTCCCTGCCCCTTTCCAAGTCCACTGATAGGGGAGGACTTCCTCCCCTTTCATCTGACCCTGTTTTATCAGGTATCTTCAGGGTTGGCTGCAAAGTCCTCCTCTGTGGCCTAACAGACTGCTCCTCCCCTGGGGGGGGGGTCAAAAAGCCTGCCCTTGAAATCCTGTTAGAAATAGTCCGTGTTCCCCTTACTTTGGAAAACTACTTGGTTACTGAGCTACCATGGGCCACATCCGAGCAGAAGTTCTAGGTTATATCCATAGATGGTCCTTGGTTGAGTGTCAGTCTCCGAAAAGACCCTGTGCCCAGATATGTTTGGTCCTTGTAGAGCTCCTATCCTTTCCACATCATACTAACTTCCCTTCTTTCATATGATTCCCTGCACTCTGCCGAGGGTTTGGTTATGAGTCTTAGTGTCTGCTTTGAAACATTGCTAGGTAGAGTCTTTCAGATGCCTTTTGTGGTAGACTCCTGTCATAAGTTCAATGCACATCCCATTTGTCTTTCTAAATGAGGATTTATCACCTTCACCTGTGTCCACTTTCTTGATTATCTTCTTTAGGTGTGTAGATTTCATTATGTTTATCATATCTTGTAGGTCTATATAAGCGAGTATATACCAAGTTTGTCTTTCTCCTTCTGGGATACTTCACTCAGAATGATCTTTTCTAGATCCCGCCACTTGCCTGCAAATTTCATGATTTCCTCCTTTTTGATTGCTGAGTAGTATTCCATTGTGTAAAAATACCACAATTTCTGTATCCATTCCTCCGTTGATGGACATCTGGGTTGTTTCCAAGTTCTGGCTATTACAAATAAAGCTGCTACGAACATGGTTGAACAAATGTCCTTGTTGTGTACTTGAGCAAATTTTGGGTATATACCTAGGAGTGGTATAGCTGGGTCTTGAGGTAGCACTACTCCTAGTTGTCTGAGAAAGCGCCAGATTGACTTCCAAAGTGGTTGAACCAGTTTGCATTCCCACCAGCAATGGAGGAGGGTTCCCCTTTCTCCACATCCTCTCCAGCATGTGTTGTCATTTGAGTTTTTGATCTTAACCATTCTTATGGGTGTAAGGTGTAATGACAAGATCCTTTTGATTTGCATTCCTCTGATGACTAAGGACATTGAACATTTCTTTAAGTGTTTCTCTGCCATTTGATATTCTTCTATTGAGAATTCTGTTTAGCTCTGCACTCCACTTTTTAATTAGATTACTTGATTTGTTGCTTTTTAACTTCTTGAGTTCTTTATATATTCTGGATATTAGCCCTCTCTCAGATATTGGGTTGGTAAAAATCCTTTCGGAAACTGTAGGCTATCGTTTTGTTCTGTTGACAGTGTCCTTTGCTGTACAGAAGCTTTTCAGTTTCATGGAATCCCATCTATTGATTGTTGATCTTAGAGTCTGTGCTGTAATAAATACTGCATGGTACTGGCATAGAAACAGGCTGGTGGATCAATGGAATTGAACAGAAGACCTGGAAACAAACCCGCATACTTATGGACACCTGATTTTTTACAAAGAAGCCAAGACTATATACAAGGGAAAAAAGAGATTCTTCAACAAATGGTGTTGATCTAACTAGATGTCTACATGTAGAAAAATGAAAATAGATCCATACTTATTTCCCTTCACAAAACTAAACTCCAAGTGGATCAAAGACCTCAACATAAAATCACACACACTAAACATGTTACAAGAAAACATGTAGAAAAGTCTTGAACTCATTGGCACAGGAGACAACTTGAACAGAATACGTTTTAATATTTTTAATTTCATTTTTATCTTGGCTCTTACTTCCCTACCACAGTTTTTTTTTCTCCCTCCTCTTTTCCCTGTCCCTCCCCAGGCCTCCCCTCTTCCCAAGATTCATTCCTTCTCCATTTTCTTTCAGAAAAGAGCAGGAATAACTACCAAGCATGTCATATAAAGATGCAATAAAAATAGGCATGTCCCACCATATTAAAGCTTGAAGAGGCAACCCAGTAGGAGGAAAAGGGTCCAAAAAGAGGGAAAAGAGTCAGAGACAGCCCATACTCTCCTGTTAGGAGTCCCACAAAAAGATCAAGCTACACCACTGTAACATATATGCTGAGGTACTGGGTTATACTGAGGCAACCCGATTGTCTCTCATTTTGTCTTTCAAACTCCCTGATTGTCAGTTAGTTCAGTCCTTCTAA
>NW_026589389.1:0-1168 GCF_907164565.1 Psammomys obesus | reverse complement strand
CAGAGGGGAAGAAAAGATAGGAAGATAAAGGGAGAGATAATGGGCATAAGAGATGGGAGAAAAATGGAAAAAAGAGAGAGGGGAAGTTCCTCTTAGAGGTGGGGAAAGTAGATTTTCCCATTATGCCTCAGTTGGAAATACATCTGGGGAGGTTATGTTAGTAGGAGACTTAGATCATCTCTGATGCCCAGCGCCATTTGTTAGATGCCCATGACCTCCTGGGTACCTCTCAAGATTTGTTCAGTTCCTACAGAGTCCTGTTCACAGTTAGTAAGAAAGGGGAAGACCAAGGGAGTCAAGACTCACCCTAGAAGGACAGACTATGTTCAAGGGCTGTGCTATAGCACCCCCCCCCCCATAGCTAGTGGAAGCCCCACTACACAGTAGTAGGAGGAGAGTTTTAATTTCTTAAGACTACTAATTTCTTAAGACTACCTGGTGATGCTGAACTGAGGCACTCTAAACCCAAGTCTAGTCCATGCTTGGGCCCAATTAGGTACAAGTCAGATTCTACTTCTTTGACTATAGCCTTTAAATGATAGAAAGGAGAGCCAGGAACTAGAGTGACCAAACACACAACTTTACCTAATTAAGCATTAAATCATTTTATTGTTCTTTGAGCTTCATAAAGCAACAGGAAAAAATGCTTTGAGACTTTGAGAAGGGAAGTAGAAACACCGATGAAATTCTAAGTCACAAAAGACTCCAGGCAGTTCAGCATCAGCAACTAAGATTTTGGTCACAGCAGGTGAGGCACATCAGCCCTTGTAGCCCTGGGCAAGTTCTTAGGGCAGAAACTTTGTGGCTTGGCCAATGACTGGCAAAGCTTTCAGTGAACTGAAGACAAGCTGGATAATGGGTCAAAGGGAAGTATAAGAGTTAGATTGGTTCTAAGTCCCTTTCTGGAGGACCTGATAACACCCATGACCATGTCCCTGCCATCTTCACATCACTGAGTTTTTGAGTTCATTGTCTCCTTGTGCTGCTCCACTAGTGTCCCGATCCACTTTGAGGTTTTCTGCTTGGCTTCCTCCCAAGTGACACATGGCTCATAGCCCAGGTCTTGCTGAGCTTTCTTGTAGGTAAAGGTGAAGACACTATTTAAGTTTGTGATCAAGAACCGGTTAAAGGGGGGCCGGTAGTTGTAGACTGGACGCAGCAGGAAGCT
>NW_026589388.1:0-5306 GCF_907164565.1 Psammomys obesus | reverse complement strand
TGAGCATTAACATATCCCTGCAACCTCAGTGTCCCCAGAGCTCAGCTAAGGGAGAAATGGCTCTTGTTTACCTGGAGACACTGACTAATGTTTCAGAGAGTGAAGTGAAGTTGCTTCTGTATTAGCATCTGTGACCTCTAGAGTCAGCCTCTTTCCCAGTGGCAGTTGAATCCAGCTCTAGCAGTTTCCAGTTGTAATGAGGTGAAACAGGAAAGATCGGGTGCAGAGAACCTTGTCTGAAAGGAGGATCACGTCTCCTCACTCTGATTCTCACAGATTGATACACCTGTCCTCAGTGGCAGATACCTAAGATGCAGGACTATCCAGCTTAGAGATGTTTTGGGCTCTCTGGAGTGTCCCCCTTAACTGACCTCTGAAGGAAGTTACACACTCTGCAGCCCAGTCATCTGAAACAGTGTCATGGACCAGCGCCTGGAATTACTACAGTCCGCAGCAGAGCACCAAGGATGACTGTCACACCCATTGTCTCAAACACTTCATAGATGGTCTTGTGTCACTGAGGTCAGTGCTCTGCAAGGCTTGTGATTACAGGGCAGCATACTGGGACGGGGGAAGATAGAGTGTGCAATCATTGGTCAGGGCTTAGTCACTGAAACTCCCTCTCAAATCTCTTGAAATGACCTCGGCTGATGAAAGAATAATTTCTTAGGAGTTCTTCAACACAGACAGGCAGCAGTGGTGTATGTTTTTAACTCTGGAGGCAGAGGCAGGTGGATCTCTGGGTGGAGGCCAGCCTGGTCTACACAGAGAGCTCCAGAACCACCAGGCTACATAGAGAAAGCTTGTGTGGAAAACACAGCAAAAGAGTGCCTCGGCAGCAGTGTTGGTCTTCTTCTGGGACTGAGACATTGACTCGATGTGCGATCAAACACTTCTGCTCCACAGTACTGACCCAGTTAGGGAGGCACCTGTGCTCACACACCCATCAGCGTGGGAATATTGCAACACGTTCACCAACTTAAAGCTCTGCCATCTGCAACTTACATGCAGGTGACTGGGAGATTCCCTCATGGAAGAGAATTAAGGCTTAGTCCTCTTGCTCCTTTCCTCGGTTCTTAATTGTGAGCAATTCCTCAGGTTACTTCCCCGTGTCCTCTCAGCTACACGGCAGCTTCCTGCTCCATCAGAGTTCCTGACACACCTCAGATGTGGGCTCTGACACTGCCTTGCACAGTAATAGACCCCGGAGTTCCCAGATGTCAGGACGCTGAGCTCCAGGTAGGCGCTGTTGATCTCTGTGTCTGTATCTGGGGCAGCTTTGTCCTCAGGCTTCTGACTGTACTTGGTTCTGCCAGTGCTTGGGAGGATCTGCCCCCCCACTCATGCCCATGCCCAGGCTTCTGCCTCACTCAGTTCATATTTGAAACAGAGAAGCTGTCTGTGACAAATCCTTGCAGGACACCTTTTCTGATGATCCACAGCTCAGCCCCAGACTGCTACAGCTGGACCTGGGAGTGGACTCCTGTGGAGAGAATAGCTACTTCCTGCTCCATCCTGGCACCTGTGCAGACAGAGCTCTTCCAGCCCACTTAGAATGCAAACACACACCACATCAATGTTTGTCAATGTGAGCCAAACTTGAAGGGTTCAAGGGCCTCTGAATCTCCTTAGGGTCAACCATAAGGTGAACAGAGATGAGAACAGAGATTTGAAGGCTGCTGTTGATTCCACACCAATGACCAGCAGGAGTGTGCACAACTCTGATATCAACTGGGAACCCCTGGAACACTTTTTCCAAAATCAGTGGTCAGAATCCTAAGCCCGAATATCCTTAACCATTATTTGTAACTCTCTCTTTCTTCCCTTCCTTCTTTCCTTCTTTCTTTCTTCCTTCCTTCCCTTCCTTCCTTCCTTCCTTCCTTCCTTCCTTCTTTCCTTCTTCCTTCCTTTCTTTCTTTTCTTTTCGTTTTTGGTTTTGGTTTTGGTGTTCGAAACAAGATTTCTCTGTGTAGCCCTGGCTGTCCTGGAACTCATTCTGTAGACCAAGCTGGCCTCGAACTCAAAAGGATCTTCCTGCTTCTGCTCCCTGGGTGCTGAGACTAAAGGTGTGCGCCACCGCTGCCCGGCTATTTGTAATTCTTTCAGAACTGGTATGCTATCCAGTGGCAATAGGAACCTGATTTGGATCGTGGTGACCTTCTCAAGGGTGTCATTAACAAATAACCTCTCCAGTGTTGTAGCATGGAGATCCACGAGTCAACCACACCATGGTCTCTGAAAGTCATGGTGTTGGTGGTGAAATCCACAGCTGTTTCAATTTTTCAGGAAGCAACTTTCTTATTCTTCAGCTGCTCTTTACTTCTTAGAGAATTGGTGGATCTACAGTGCCCCCTGCTGGTTCTGAGGACTTGCTTGTGAAAGTTCTCACACATAGACCGCCCACTTGTTTCTCCTCTTTGTAATGTACCTGGTGAATTGAGAAGACATTTCTAGGATAGACAGTGAACTGTGATCCAAATGTTGTCTCCTTGAACCACCTTCCTTTCTGTAGGGGCTGTTACATCTAGCTATACCCAGACCACTAATGAAGAAGTTACCAGAGACAGAAGAGATGGACAGGAGCCAGAAGATCTCTACTAGGCAGTTTCCCCACTGTTGCAGCTGCATTTGGGACAGAAAATTCAACCAAGAAAAAAGAGTGCAGATCACTTCCACCTTCAGAAAATGTTTTCACATCTGAGAAGTAACAAGAATTTAGAAATATTTGAACTGTAATTTACTGTGTTTGTATATTCAGCATTTGCGGTGGGTGGTTTGTTTATGTGTAAAGACATAAGGGGGGGGGGTGATCCCTTTGCCATGGATCTGTCTGGATGACAAATCCTGGCTGTGTCCTCAGGGAAGTCGTCTCTTCTCTCTTTCTTTTTTTTTATTTTTATTTTTTTCTTATCAGTTACATTTTATTAACTCTGTATCTGAGCCGTGTGTCCCGATCCCTCATTCCCGCCCAGTCCCTCCCTCCCTCCCTCATCTCTACCGTGCCCCTTGCCAAGTCCACTGATAGGGGGGAACTCCTCCCCATTCATCTGATCCTGTTTTATCAGTTATCTTCAGGACTGGCTGTAAAGCTCTCCTCTGTGGCCTAACAGGACTGCTCCTCCCTTGAGGGGTGGGGAGGCCAAAGAGCCAGTCATTGAGTTCCTGTTAGAAATAGTCCTTGTTCCCCTCACTATGGGAAACCAATTGGTTACTGAGCTACCACAGGCTACATCTGAGCAGAGGTTCTAGGTTACATTCATACATGGTCCTTGGTTGCATATCAGTCTCAGAAAAGACCCTGTGCCCAGATATATTTGGTCCTTGTGGAGCTCCTATCCTTTCCTCATCAGACTAACTCCCCTTCTTTCTTATGATTCCCTGTACTCTGCCAAAGGTTTGGTCATGAGTCTTTGCTTTGAAAACACTGCTAGTTAGAATCTTTCAAATGCGCTCAGTAGACTCCTGTCAATGTTCAATGTGCATCCCATCTGTCTTTCAAAACGAGGATTGATCTTACCCCATGTCCAATCTCTTGATTAACTTTTTTAGGTGTATAGATTTCATTATGTTTTTCATATCTTATAGGTCTATATAAGTGAGTATATACTGTGTTTGTCTTTCTCCTTCTGGGATATTTCACTCAGGATGATCTTTTCTAGATCCCACCATTTGCCTGCAAATTTCATGATTTCCTCCTTTTTGATTGCTGAGTAGTATTCCATTGTGTAAAAATACCACAATTTCTGTACCCATTCCTTCGTTGATGGACATCTGGGTTGTTTCCAGGTTCTGGCTATTACAAATAAAGCTGCTATAAACATGGTTGAGCAAATATCCCTTCTGTGTACTTGAGCAAACTTTGGGTATATACCTAGCAGTGGTATAGCTGGGTCTTGAGGAAGCACTATTCCTAATTGTCTTAGAAAGCACCAGATAGATTTCCAGAGTGGTTGTACCAGTTTACATTTCCACCAGCAGTGGAGAAGGGTTCCCCTTTCTCCACAACCTCTCCAGCATGTGTTGTCCCTTGGGTTTTTCATCTTGGCCATTCTGATGGGTGAAAGGTGATATCTCAGGGTCGTTTTGATTTGCATTTCCCTGATGGCTAATGAGGATGAGCATTTCTTTAAGTGTTTCTCTGCCATTCGATATTCCTCTACAGAGAATTCTCTGTTTAGCTCTGTTCCCCATTTTTTAATTGGATTACTTGGTTTGCTGCTTTTCAGCTTCTTTAGTTCTTGATATTAGTCCTCTGTCAGATAAAGGGTTAGTGAAGATTCTTTCCCAATCTGTAGGCAGGCATTTTGTTTTGATGACAGTGTCCTTTGCTTTACAGAAGCTTTTCAGTTTCATGAGGTCCCATTTATTGATTGTTGCTCTTAGAGCCTGTGCTGTTGGTGTTCTGTTCAGGAAGTTGTCTCCTGAGCCAATGAGTTCTTAGGCTGTTCCCCAATTTTTCTTCTAGCAGATTTAGAGTATCTAAATAGTTGAGGTCTTTGATCCACTTGGACTTTAGTTTTGTGCAGGGTGATGAATATAGATCTATTTTCATTTTTCTGCATGTGGACATCCAGTTGGACCAGCACCATTTGTTGAAGATGCTGTCTTTTTTCCATTGAATTGTTTTGGCTTCTTTGTCAAAAATCGAGTATTCATAGGTGTGTGGGTTTATTTCTGGGTCTTCTATGCGGTTCCATTGATCCTCCTTTCTGTTTTTATGCCAATACCATGCAGTTTTCATTACTATTGTTCTGTAGTACAACTTGAGATCAGGGATGTAGATACCTCCAGATGATCTGTTGTTGTACAGGATTGTTTTGGAGATTCTGGGTTTTTTGTTTCTCCATATGAAGCTGAGAATCTTTTTTTCAAGGTCTGTAAAGAATTGAGTTGGTATTTTGATGGGAATTGCATTGAATCTGTAGATTGCTTTTGGCAGGATGGCCATTTTCACAATGTTAATCCTACCAATCCATGAGCACGGGAGATCTTTCCATCTTCTGAGATCTTCTTCAATTTCTTTCTTCAGAGACTTGAAGTTTTTCTCAAACAGGTCTTTCACTTGCTTGGTTAGGGTCACCCCAAGGTACTTTATGTGGTTAGTGGCTATTGTGAAGGGTGTTGTTTCCCTAATTTCTTTCTCGGCCATTTTATCTTTGGTATACAGGAGGGCTTCTGATTTTTTTGAGTTGATTTTGTATCCTGCCACTTTGCTGTAGGTGTTTATCAGCTGGAGAAGTTCTCTGGTTGAATTCTTGGGGTCGCTCATATATACTATCATATCATCTGCGAATAGTGACACTTTG
>NW_026589387.1:0-2125 GCF_907164565.1 Psammomys obesus | reverse complement strand
TTTTAAATATACAATACAGCTTATCCTCTTGGATGCGTTCAGATCCATAACTGGCTGCCACCCTGAGCTGAGAAAATAAAGCTTTCTTTTTCATCTTTTGTCCCTGAAGTGAGTTTTCTAAGCTTCCACTCCAAACCCAATATAGTGAAGATATTCAGATTCCTCCTGCTCTAGTCATGGATAGGACAAAGTATCGCTACTACTGGCTGCATGTTCCCACCCAGCCCTGGGAAGGAAACTAAATAGCAGCTCCCGCTGTTCTGCCACCTGCTCCACCAGGTTAGGGACAGTGGACACACATTCACCATGTTGAAACTTTGGATATAAGCTGAAATTCCCTCACAGCACACAGCAGCTGCACTTAGACCACAGCACACCTACCATTCAAGCCTGCTCAGCTACAGAGCGAACATGCAGCCTGATGCCTGGAAGAACTCGCCTCTTCCTCTGATGAGAGGGATGGATTCAGGGTCCTGATTGGCCAGTGAGTCTTGAGTGACATGAGTATCTCCCTAAGTGTTAGAGTGTACTGAAAGATAAAGGTTTACTGATCTCTGGTCCAGGCTCCCATTTTAGGGCCACACCTTTTCCAGATCTGCAGTTTCGTATTTCAGTATCATTTTCCTCTGTCCTCCCCTAGCCTACCCCATCTTCCAGCATTCAGTAGGAAAGTTCCCTCTTTCTCTTGCAATCAAAGTGGATAATGGCACAGCCAATTTTTAACCTGCAGGGGAGTGAAAAATCTGTCCCACAGGTGGAAGAATACCAAGAATATTAAGAATTAAAGAAATATTTTTAGAAAATACAATGAGATTTTTTTTTCTGTGACTTCACAGAAAAAAAATGGGCTGGGGATATAGTTCAGTTGGTACAGTGCTTGCCTAGCATGCATGAAACTGTGGTTTTGAGCATAACACCACATAAAACTTGATATGGTGGCATTGCCTGTAATTAAAGCACTTAGGAAGTACATGTGGGAGAATCAGAAATTCAAGCATATTCTTAGCTAGTAAGTTTATGACCATCCTTAGCTAAATGAGGTCCTGTCTGAAAAGGAAAAGCAAAGCAAGCTTTTTATTCAGCATTGAGGATGAAATCTTTGGTCTCATAGATGCTTAGGATACTTTCTATCATTGACCTAACCTCCCCAGATTACCCAAATTTACTTACATCTATTAAATATTAAAAAAAAAAACTGAGAGGGCAAAAATGAGCTAAATGGATCAGTGAATAAAACACTTCCTGCTATTAAAAAGAAACTCTAAGTTTAATTCATAGTATCCTCTTAGGGTGGTTAACAGCAGCTGGTCCACCTCCACAGGATTTTGTGACAACTTCTGGCCTCCTCAGATGACAGAGGAACAGAACTAAAACAAACAAACAAACAAACAAATAAATAAATTCTTGAATAACAGCACCTGGGAGGCAGAGGGCAGGCAGATTCTTGTAAGTTCAAGTCTGGTCTGGTGTATAGAGCAATTCCAGGATATCCAGGACTACATAGTGAGACCCTGTCTTGAAAAACCAAAACCAACCAACCAAACAAATAAATACATAAGAGAATTTAATTTTTATTCAAAATAATTTCACTGCATTTTAACAGACCAAAATGTGAATCAGCTACCCTACAGCTGGAGTTACAGGTGGCCGTGAGCCATGAGGTGTGGGTCCATGTAACCTAGACTGCCTACAAACTCTCCAAGTAGCTGAGAATGACCTTGAACTTCTGTACTTCTGCCTTCCCCTCCCCTGTGCTGGGGACTACAGGTGTTTACTACCATATTTCTCTTACAAAAGTGCTGAGGATCAAACACAGGGCTTCATGCATGTTATGCAGTCACTCTACAAACTGACCTACAGCCTCAGGAGGAGGTTCATATCATCTTGATGCTGTTCAACAGAAGCCAGCACACAAACTGGCTGTAAAACAACCTCTTTTTTAAGTGGCATAAAGGAATAGAGGAATGTGGATGGCAGGAGCAGCACATTGGGTTTTTATCACATGAGATTTTAGTAATAGTTTAGATTTTCTTGACAGCTTCATAATTTTAATGTGTGCAGTGTAGAGGGAAACAGTATGTGTGACCCTAGTAATACACACCAGTAATCTCTACACTCTGGAAGC
>NW_026589386.1:0-5443 GCF_907164565.1 Psammomys obesus | reverse complement strand
GTGTTTCTCTGCCATTCTATATTCCTCTACAGAGAATTCTCTGTTTCGCTTTGTTCTCCATTTTTTTATTGGATTACTTGTTTTGTTGACTTTCAGCTTCTTTAGTTCTTTATATATACTGGATATTAGCCTCTGTCAGATAAAGGGTTGGTGAAGATTCTTTCCCAATTTGTAGGCAGTCGTTTTGTTTTGATGATGGTGTCCTTTGCTTTACAGAAGCTTTTCAGTTTCATGAGGGTCCATTTATTTATTGTTGCTCTTAGAGCCTGTGCTGTTGGTGTTCTGTTCAGGAAGTTGTCTCCTGTGCCAATTAGTTCCAGGCTTTTCCCCACTTTTCTTTTAACCTATTTAGTGTGTCTAGTTTTATGTTGAGGTCTTTGATCCACTTGTATTTTAGTTTTGTGCAGGGTGATAAGTATGGATCTATTTCCATTTTTCTGCATGTAGACATCCAGTTAGAACAGCACCATTTATTGAAGATGCTATCTTTTCTCCATTGTATGGTTTTGGCATCTTTGTCAAAGATCAGGTGTCCATAAGTGTGTGGGTTTATTTCTGGGTCTTCTATTCGGTTCCATTGATCCACCATTCTGTTTCTATGCCATTACCATGCAGTTTTTATTACTGTTGCTCTATAGTACAGCTTAAGAACAGGGGTGGAGATACCTCCAGAAGATCTTTTATTGTAGAGGATTGTTTCAGCAGTTCTGGGTTTCTTGTTATTCCATATGAATTTGATAATTTTTCTTTCCAGGTCTGTAAAAATTGTGTTGGTAATTTGATGGGAATTGCATTGAATCTGTAGATTGCTTTTGGTAAGATGGCCATTTTTACTATGTTAATCCTTCCAAGCCATGAGCATAGGAGATCTTTCCATCTTCTGATATCTTCTTCTAATTCTTTCTTCAGAGACTTGAAGTTTTTTTCATACAAGTCTTTGACTTGCTTGGTTGGGGTTACACCAAGGTAGTTTATGTCCTTTGTGGCTATTGTAAAGGATGTCGTTTCTTCAATTTCTTTTTCAGCCCTTTTGACTTTTGTATACAGAATGGCTACTGATTTTTTGGAGTTAATTTTGTATCCAGCCACTTTGCTGAAGGTGTTTATCAGCTGTAGGAGTTCTGTGGTAGAATTTTTGGTGTCACTCATTCATACTATCATATTGTCTTCAAATAGTGATAATTTCACTTCTTCCTTTCCAATTTGTATCCACTTGATCTCCTTCAATTGTATTATTGTTCTAGCAAGGACTTTAAGAACAATGTAGAAGAGATAAGGAGAGAGTGGGCAGCCTTGCCTTGTCCCTGATTTCAGTGGGATTGCTTTAAATTTCTCTCTATTTAGATTGATGTTGGCTATAGGCTTGCTGTATATTGCCTTTACTATGTTTAGATATATGCCTTGTATCCCTGATCTCTCCAATACTATAAACATGAATGGATGTTGGATTTTATCCAATGTTTTTTCAGCATCTACGGAGAATATCATGTGGTTTTTTTTTTCTTTCATTTTATTAATATGGTGGATCACATTGATGGATTTCTGTATATGGAACCAAACCTGCATGCCTTGGATGAAGCCCACTTGGTCATAGTGGATGTTATCTTTGATGTGATATTGCATTCAGTTTGCAAGTATTTTGTTGAGTATTTTTGCAGCAATGTTCATAAGGAAGATTGGCTGGAAATTCTCTTTCTTTCTTGGATCTTTGTGAGTTTTAGGTTCCAATATGACTTTGGCTTCATAGATTGAGTTTGGTAGTGTTCCTTCTGTTTCTATTTTGTGAAATAGTTTGAAGAGAAGAGGAGTTAGCTCTTCTTTGAAAGTCTGGTAGAATTCTGCACTGAAACCATCTGGTCCTGGGCTTTTTTTGGATGGGAGACTTTTGATGACTGCTTCTATTTCCTTGGGGGATATAGGAACATTTAATTGATTTATCTGGTCTTGATTCAGTTTTGGTAAGTGGAATCGATCAAGAAAATTGTCCATTTCATTTAGTTTTTCAAATTTTGAGGCATATAGCTTTTGAAGTAAGTCCTAATGACTGTTTCGATTTTCTCAGTGTCTGTAGTTATGTCTCCTTTTTCATTTCTGATTTTGTTGATTTGGATGGTGTCTCTCTGCCTTTTAGTTTGCTGGGCTAAGGGTTTGTCTATCTTGTTGATTTTTTTCAAAGAACCAGCTCTTGGTTTCATTGATTCTTTGAATTGTTTTATTTGTTTCTAATTGATTGATTTCACCCCTGAGCTTCATTATTTCCAGCCGTCTACACCTCTTTGGTGTGTCTGCTTCTTTTTCTAGGGATTTTAGGTGAGCCATTAAGTTGCTTGAATGAGCTGTCTCTAATTTCTTCTTGAAGGCACTTAGTTCTATGAACTTTCCTCTTAGCACTATTTTCATTGTGTCCCACATGTTTGGGTATGTTGTGCCTTCATTTTCATTGAATTCTAGGAAATCTTTTATTTCTTTCTTTATTTCTTCCTTAACCCAGCTGTCATTTAGTAGTAAGTTGTTCAGTTTCCATGCGTGTGTAGGCTTATTGCTGTTTCTGTTGTTGTTGAGTTCCAGCTTTATTCCATGGTGATCAGATAGGAAACCAGGGATGATTTCAATCTTTTATCTGTTGAGGCTTGCTTTGTGACCAACCATATGGTCTATTTTGGGGAAATTTCCATGAGGTGCTGAGAAGAAGGTAATTTCTTTTGTGTTTGGGTGAAAGGTTCTGTAGATGTCTGTTAGATCTATTTGATTCATGACCTCTGTTAGAGACATTGTTTCTTTGTTTAATTTTTGTTTTGTTGATCTATCCTTTGTTGAGAGTGGAGTGTTGAAGTCTCCCATTATTAATGTGTGGGAATATATGTGTGATTTAATTTTTATTAATGTTTCTTTTACAAATGTGTGTGCCCTTGTAGTTAGGGCATAGATGTTCAGGATTGTGATGTCTTCCTGGTGGAATTTTCCCTTGATGAATATGAAGTGTCCTTCTTCATTTCTTTTGATTAATTTTGGTGGAAAGTCTATTTTATCAGATATTAGAATGGCAACTCCTGCCTGCTTCTTGCATCTATTTACTTGGAAAGCCGTTTTCCAACCCTTTATCCTCAGGTAATATCTATCTTTGTGACTTAGGTGTGTTTCTTGTATGCAACAGATTGCTAGGGTTTGTTTATGCGTCCATTCTGTTAGTCTGTGTCTTTTTATTGGAGAATTGAGTCCATTGATGTTGAGAAAGATTAATGACCAGTGGCTGGTAGACCCTATAATTTTGATGTTGGCTGTGGTCATAAGTTTGTGTCCTTGGTTGTTTTTTGTTTTACTATAGTGAGGTTAATTATTTCCTGTGTTTTCTTGAAAGTAGCTAGTTTCTTGGGTTGTATTTTCCCTTTTAGTGTCTTCTGTAACACTGGATTTGTGTTTAGGTATTGTTGAAATTTGTTTTTTTCATTGAATGTCTTGTTTTCCACGTCTATAAGGACTGAGAGTTTTGCTGGGCATAGTAGCCTAGACTGACGTTGGTGTTCTCTTAGGGTTTGCCTGATATCCATCCAGGCCCTCTGACTTTCATAGTCTCTGTTGAAAAGTCAGGTGTGATTCTAATTGTTTTGCCATTATATGTTACTTGGCCTTTTTCCCTTGCAGCTTTCAGTATTATTTCTTTGATCTGTATAATTACTGTTTTGATTATTCTGTGGCGGGAGGATTTTTTTTTCTGGTCTAATTTATTGGGTGTTCTCTAGGCCTCTTGTATTCTTATTGGCCTCTCCTTTAAGTTGGGAAATTTTTTTCAATGAATTTGTTGAAAATATTTTCTGGGCCTTGGAGCAGGGAATTTTTTTTTTTTTTTTTTTTTTTGATTTTGTCTTTTTATGTAGTCTTGAATTTGATCTGTTTGAGGAATTTTTTAGATTAAAAATTTCCTATTGATGGATACTTTGATTTTTTTTCCATTGTATCTTCCACACCTGAGATTCTTTCTTCCATCTCTTATAGTCTATTGGTTATGCTTACCTCTGTAGTTCCTGTTTTCTTCCCTATGTTCTTTCTCTCCACAATTTCCTCCATTTGTGTTTTCTTTAATTTTTCCAATTCTATCTTCAGATATTCAGCCATTTTTTTTATTTCCTTCACCTGTCTTACTGTATTTTCCTGTTTTTCTTTCAATTCAGTCAGCTGTTTGAACAATCCTCTGTTTCTTTTGTTTCTTTCATTGATTTAAGTATTTCTTCTCTAAAGGCCACAAACTGTTTGGCTGCAACTTCCTGTATTTCTTCATGGATGGCCATAATCTGTTTTTCTTTATCTTCCTCTATTTCTTTACAGATGTTCATAATCTGTTTGAGTTCATCTTCCTCTAGGTCTTTATGCATTTTATTTGTTTCCTCTCTTATCCTCTTCATGAGCATAGATGTTAGGTCATCTTCTTGAATTTCAATTATGTTGAAGTGTTTAGGGCTACTCGCCCTTGGATACCTGGGTTCTGTCTTTTTGCTCTGTCTTTTTTTTGGTTGAGCTTTTATGCTGGCCTCTACCCATTGGGCTCTTAGGTGTTTGGAGTTAGTGTCTAGTGGTTCCTGGAATCCTGTGGTTGAGAAAGTTCCCTTGGCAGAAAGATGATTTTTCCTGAAGGAAGCCTCCTCAGCTTTCTGGGTATAGTCCACTATATGGCCAGTGTTTTTCAGGAGCTGCCACAGCTCTCCTCAGACATGGAGACCTGAGTGGTATCTGTGGTCCTTGTTAGTTGAGAGGGTTCTCCTCTCATCCGGAGAAGTCCTGGAGACAGCTGCCCTGTTTCTTGGTTTCTTGCTGTAAATTTAGTGATCTGCTGCTGTAACCTGTGTGTCCCGTGGTTTGGGCAGTTTTGTTAGGGATAACTGGTTGCCCCTTGTAGCATTATCTGGGAGTTGATCTCAGGGATCCCAGGCTTTTGTAGGTCTGAGGTTGGGGCTCTGTGCCCCAGTACCCAAGCGGTAATCTGTGAAGGTTGAGTACTGTTCTACTGGTAAAAGCAGGTTTTCTGGTGCACAACAGGTCCCTGGGTTGGGCCAATCTGCATGATCTTTTCCAGAGATATACTGGATGATATAATTCGAGTCCCTGTTTCCTTCCTTCCCTATGGGGTTTACTCCCAACAAGGACTCTCAGTCTCTGTTGCCCTTGAGTGCACAACTGTCTGTGACAGAGAGTTGGGCACGCAACAACTCTCTGTGTTCGTGGCTTGAGCCCAGTTTGATGATGGCAGCTCATACCTGCCAGTCTGCAAGACCTTTTCCAGATAAGGCCTGGGTGACCCATGTCAGTACTGTTTCCTTCCTTCCCTGTGGGGCTTTCTCCGACAGGGACTCCAAGTCTCTGTTGCACTGGGGTGCACAGCTCTGTCTGTGCTGGAGAGCTGGGTGTGCAACAACTCTCTGCACTTGCAGCTTGAGTCCAGTTCAGTGAT
>NW_026589385.1:0-1756 GCF_907164565.1 Psammomys obesus | reverse complement strand
ATGTCAGTTCCAGACCAGAGCATTGGTAGGGGAAAGAGGCAGTTGGAGGAAACAGGAAGTTAGGTAGTTAGTTTCCATTTAAGAGGTAACTTATAAAAACCAGTCATTATTTACAACAAATTTCTCCCCCAAACCAGCCCCACTGGAATTTCTTGCCCATAACCCCCAGGACCATAGTGGAGGGGCAAGCAAGGACCAGGAGATAGCCTGAAAGAAGCCATATGTGCTTCTGGATGCTTTTAGCTTTTTTCTGCACACTAATTTTTCTTCCCTTTGATTCAGAGACTCTTTGTCAAGGTAAAACTAGGTATTAGGGATGGACAAGAATAAAGGAATAAGAGAGACTTTCTTGACTATGGCTTGTGTCAGGATTTGTAGAGACTCCAGTTTCTTTGAGACAAACTATGTCCCCTTTTCCTGGTAGCCTGGATTACTCCTGGTTCCAGGTTTCCATCTCTGGAGTTAAAACATTGTCCTGTTTTGCTACAGATGAGATTTTGCTAACGGGCTACCGAGATGATTCTTATTTTCAAGATTGTGCCCACTTCTGTTCCTTTACCCAGTCACTGCACCTCTTTAGAAATTTCAATTTCATTCAAGTACATAATGTACATTTATGATGTTCTCTTTATCTCCTACCTCTCTCCTCTCTTACTCAGCCTTGTTATTCTCTTTGGTCTCCCTGATAATTTCATTTCTACTTTCATGCCATATATACACATATAATTTTATGTATCTATATAAGATCTAAGACACAGCATGCAATATTTGTCTTTCAGAGACTGGATTAATTCACTTAGTATGATAATATCCAGATTAACTCATCAGTGTTAACAGAGCACCAATAGGATCCCTCCAGGAAATATTATTCTTAGAGTAAAACTGGCCAACCCCAAGATCCCTGGCTGCTGATTTCAGGATTTTTCTTCCTTCCTTCCTTCCTTCCTTCCTTCCTTCCTTCCTTCCTTCCTTCCTTCCTTCCTGCCTTCCTTTTTTTTCTTATTATTATCTTCCCATTCTGGCAACTTAGGCCCACAACTAAATGTACACATGCATATTTCCTGACCTTTGTTTCATCTTTTCTACAACTTGTAATACTTCTATAGGCAAAGCAGTTCTGGCCAAAGTTGTAAATAAAGGCATTTTCCATAAATATATAATATATTAATCTCTTATGTACATATATGCATATATATGTGCAATACATCTATTATGTACATACATGCATATATATGTGCACACACATTTTCTTTTAGTACAGGTGAGACAGGCCTATGGCCAAGGGCTCCAGTAACAGAAAAACAATAACTTGGCTTTCAGAGTAGAATGAAAAGAAGCAGTTTCTCCTCTCTCCCTGCTAAGCCAAATTCCCTTCTCCCTAGACAACTTACTTCTATGTACTACAGCTCATTTGTTTTTTGATTCCCTGATTCTGACAGTCTCTTTTGTGATGGAAATTTTATACACAGTGTCTCTTCATCTTCAGGACATTGTTCCATCTCCCCTGGGTATCTAACTGCCTTTTCTTCTATAATACATCTGCTGTCAACACTTTCGGGAATCCTTCCTTAATTCATTCCACCAATTCACAATTAATACACCATTTTTTCTTAGAACACTTTTCATACTAGAACATTCTTTTTGTGTGTGTGTTCACTGCACCATTATAACTTCTGCTTTTACAGATTGTCATACACCCTAAGGAAACTTACTTCTTCAGATCAGTAGGTTAGAAGTCTTTTTGTTTTGTTTTATT
>NW_026589384.1:0-21742 GCF_907164565.1 Psammomys obesus | reverse complement strand
TGATCTTAGGACAGGAATGGAGAACATCCTGCTTCACTTGGCTGTGTGTGTGTGTGTGGGGGGGGTGATTGTCCCTCCTTGAGGTCAGAAGCTGTCTGATTTGAAGTTGTAAGTTATTTTTGCCATATGAGTATTTGATGCCATTTTCTGAATAACATAGAAGATGGAACATATCATAAGATAAAATGACATGACATAACATAATATGGCATAACATAACAGCGAGGTAGAGAACCAGGGCTCTTTGTGACCTCTTGAGAGATGACATCCCTCTTGTGGCACACTTTAAAACATCATCACATCATTTGTATGGAAGGCCACAATGGCTGCCACCACTTAGTCCCATGGCCCAGTAAAATTAACCCAGTACCTGTACCATGTGAGGAAATCAAGAGATGGCCACATTGTTTCATTCTGTGGGTCTCAGAAGCAGGAGTAAGCCAATCATACCCTTTTCATCAGTGCCAAGAGTGCAAGGTGGGTGGGCACCCTGTATATTAGGCCAGTTCTTTGTATGCTTGGTGCTTGGAACTTGCAGAATGAATGGAAATGGGCACCTTTCCATTTGCCCTGTCTTTGCAGTGTGCTCATAGATAAGAAGAGTAATGTTTGTTTAAAGACAAAGTATCTAGGATCTTTTTTTTTTCTACCTTCCCTTCCTCCACCCCCTTCCTTTCCTTTCCTTTTCTTTTCTCCTTTTAAGACAGGGCTTTTCTGCATACCTCTGGTTGTCCTGGACTTGCTTTAAAGACCGGGCTGTCCTCAAACTCACAGAGATCTGCCTGCCTCTGCCTCCCTGAGTGCTGAGGCATGCTCCACCCTGCCTGGCTCTGCTTACTTTGTTTGAGGCAGATGGCATCCTGCATGGCCCAAGCTGCCCTTGAACTCAAAGTCCTCCTGCCTCTCTCTCCAAGTGTAGTGGTGATAGGTGTGCAGGTTCATGCCTGGCAATCATTTGCTTCCTGCATTCCTGGTTCCTCAAAGTCTTCAAGGAATGAGAAATGCTGACTTCTAAGATGAATGGCCTAAACCTAGGGGGACAATATTGGTGTAATTCAAGTGAATTGATGAATCTTGCAGGTGCAGGATGTTCTGGGAAACACCACTGTATCTGGCAGGCAATCCTGTACCTAAGAGATTCAAATCATGGCCTGTGACCACATATTCTCTTTTAGTCTTCTAATTCAGGAGGGCAAACTTCTTGTTGCCACAGACCAGTTGAAGGAAAGGAACGAGCTCTTGTTTAGGTTCAGTGTGACAAGCTCATGGCAGCTCAGCAGTCTCTGTTTCAGTGAAACCATAGTGTCCCCTGTGGGGGGGAGGGAGACTGTTGGTCACCATTCCCCCTGACCGCAGCTGACATAAAGTCTTCACTGTGTGCCCCTGCAGTGGGTGCCACTGGAGTGAAGCTGGAAGTGCTCATGGGAATCATGATGAGTCATTCTTACCTCTCAGGTGCTTCCCAGATTCTTCATTAGAATGGATTGCATTGCCCATCCCTCCATGCTTTTCCCCTGCTCTGTTTTGCTGTGTGCATTAAGTATGGGTTGACCCACTGTGTGTTGAGCTGGATGCTAGAGAGAGCAAGTGTCCTGTGTGCCAGCTCTCTACAATGAACCACCGGATCTTGACCTGCTTTTGCCACTGGCCACCTCACAGTGTTCTAGTGATGGGGAGACTTGATGTCCTTCCACCTGCTCTAAGACTCAAGGAGACCTGTGTAGACGGGCCCAAGGTGTTCAAGGACCTACTGCAAACTCTTCTGCGTGTATGCTGAAACCCACTGTACTCTTTCCAATGTTTCTGCAACTGCGTGGAATTCACTCACATGCCTGGTTTCTACAAGTCTGTGTAATGTAAAGAAGTTCTTTTGAGGTGATCTTAGATACTTAAAGTATACCTTCAGTATGTAAAAGAAAGTGGATGTGTTTCTGTCTCTAGGCTGGGCATGGTGGTGCACACTTGTAATCACACCACCTAAGAAGCAGAGGCTACAAATTGGACTCAGGGACTTGTTCACGATAGACAGGTGCTCTGCCATTGAATTGCAATTCCATCCAAGATTTGCTAATATATAGTTGACATTTTTGTCTACTGTTATTAACCATAGTAAATTTGCCTATATTCTATGTTTAGATCTTACTCACTTGTGTGAATCGATGTATTTTCTTTTTTAATGTTTTTATTACAGTTTATTCACTTTGTATCCCAGCTGTTACCCCCACCTCTTGCATCCCCCCGCCCCAATCCCAACCTTCCTCCCTCTTCTCTTCCCAAGCTCCTTCTTTAGTACACGGATAGGGGAGGTCCTCCTCCCTTCCATCTGACCCCAGCCTATCAGGTCTCATCAGGGACTCTTGTCATTTTCTTTCTCTGTAGCCTGGTAAGGCTGCCTACCATTCAGGGGAAGGTGATGAAAGATCTGGCCACTGAGTTCAGTCAGCCTTTGATCTCAATACTAGGAAACCCACTTGGAGACTGAGCTGCCATGGGCTGCATCTGTGCAGGGGTTCTAGGTTACCTCCATGCATGGTTCTTAGTTGGAGAATCAGTGCCATAAAAAAAAAAACAAAAAAAACAAGAACATTTGTGCAACCATGTTCAGAGCTGCTTTATTCTTAATAGCCAGAATAAGGAAACATCCCAGATGTCCCTCAGTTGAGGAATGGATACAGAAATTGTCATACATTTACACAATGGAATACTACTCAGCAATTTAAAACAGGGAAGTTGTGAAATTTGCAGGCAAATGGTGGGAAATAGAAAAGATCATCCTGAGTGAGGTATTTGAGGAACAGGAAGACACACATGGTATATACTCACTAAGTGGATATTTGACCTATAATATAGGATAAACATAGTAAATCTGTACACCTAAGGAAGCCAAGCGAGAAGGAGAACCCTGGGTAAGATGCTCAATCCTCATTTCAGAAAGGCAAATGGGATAGACACCTGAGGGAAAAAACAGGGAACGGGACTGGAACCCACCACAGAGGGCCTCTGAAAGACACTACCCAGCAGGGTATCAAAGCAGATGCTGAGACTCATAGGGGGACTTTGGGCACAGTGCAGGGAATCTTATGAAAGAAGGGGGATAGGAAGACCTGGAGGGGACAGGAGCTCCACAAGGAGAGCAACAGAAACAAATTATCTAGTCCCCGGGGACTTTTCTGAGACTGACGCTCCAAACAATGACCATTCATGGAGATAACCTAGAACCCCTGAATAGATATAGCCCCTAGAAGCTCAGTCTCCAAGTAGGGTCCTTAGTAAGGGGGGAACAGGCGCTGTCTCTGACATGAACTCAGTGGCTGGCTTTTGATCACCTCCCCCTGAGGGTTGGGCAGCCTTACCAGGCCACAGGGGAAGACAGTGCAGACAGTTCTGATGAGACTAGGGTCAGTTGGAAGGGGAGGAGGACCTCCCCTATCAGTGGACTTGGGATGGGAATGGGAGAAGAGGGAGGGAAGACAGGATTTGAAGTGGACCAGGGAGGGGGCTACAGCTGGGATACAAAGTGAATAAACTGTAATAAATTGAAATACAAAAGTATTGTGAGCCAGGCCAAAAAATAATTAGACTTCACTCAGACTCACAGGCAAACCTTCACCTACACACATACCAGTGTCTACACAAGCAGTTCTGTTTGCCTCTGACATACCTGGATTTTGGGATGTTGACTCAGATGGTACCTTGTCTCACCCCTAGGCATGATATTTGATGGTGCACCTTGGGTATGTTTTCATCCTCATACCTGGGAAGGAAATGGGCCTTGAGGGATAGAGCATCTGTCAGGCAGGAGGACTTTAAAACAAGTTTTGCAACAAGTTGCTGTTGCCCTGATGCTGGTTGTCCTGCCTTTGGTAAACATGTACCTTGCTTTTGACTTTGAAAATCCTCTGTGCATCTTGATGGCTTCTCTGCTAAACTCAGAAATTAATAATTTTTGCCACCTACTTCTTTATCTGTCTTTGTCTTTTCTCTGTGTGTGTCTCTCTCTCTTTCTCTCTGTCTCTCTGTGTTTCTGCTTATAGCTGTGAGTATGTGCATATTCATATGCCTGTGTGTGTATGTGTTCATTACTCTATAACTGCATATGTGAGTGTGTGTGTGTGTGAGAAAGGGGGGGGTACAGCACAGCTAGTCGCCTTACACAAGGTGTTCATTATTCTATGTACAATTTGCTTGTGTTTCAACAGCAAAGACAAAACATTGGAACCCCTTTAGATTAAAAAGAAAGCAAGCACTTGTTTAAAAATTAGGAAGTCGATTACTTCCTTCCATGTCTGTGGCTTCCCAGTTGCTGAGGATGGCTTCTTCTATCCGATGGCATCTATGACTAGAAGTAGGTCTGGAGACAGGTCCCTTAGGCTATCTTTGTATTTAATTTGGTGTTGTTCCCAAGACAGAGCAGTTTTGCTATTCTCCTGTCCTGATTTCTGGCCCCTACACGACCCCTCACTATTTGAAGTGTTGGGTTGTTTTTATTTTTTGACATTTGTTATGGAAATTTCCAAAGACATGAAAGCAGAAAGTGTGCTAAACTGTAATCACTGCACTGCATGTACCCATTAAGCTCAAGAGTCATCAGTTTCAACAATTCATTAACCTTACCCAATCTTGTTTCATCTTTCCTCCATCACCATCCTGGGCTCCACTGAGGAGCCAAGTACACACATAAAATCCTTTTTCTAGGAATAAACAGATAAGGACATTCCTAAACATAACCTCTGAACCATCACATAGCCAAGGAATGAGCAGGAGTGACTCAAAACTATCTACAGTGCACTCATCCTTCTAGTCTCCAGTTGTCACATGGAAGGTTTTTAGAGGGTGTGAAGAAGATGTATGCTTCTTCCTGTGGTTGCTATGTCTCTTAGATCCAGAAGCAAATGCATTCCTCGGTCGAGGGAAAGACAAGTCAACATTTTACCTCTTGTGAGGGCTGGAGGATAGTGCACAGGCTCTTGGTTTAGAACAAATTATCAGGGATGAGAGGACTCAAGCATTTCCTATGTCTCAAGCCCCATGGTTGACCCTTGGTGCTCCAGGAAGACCACTTCTCTTGTCTTCTCTAAAGTGTGTCTTGACGATGTTGCCTTAGTCAACACTTTTCTAGTAAGTGCACAGCTACAAACAAAAGGCCTTAGTAGGATCATGAGCCTCTTCCTGCCATGTGGAATGGTTCTGAATGTCCCAGAATGCATGGAAATGAGGGGTCAGCTACCCCAGAGCAGGACAGTACACAGTAACTCTAATAACCCTCAGTCGATTGCTCTTGTCCTGACCCTTCAGTGCACCAGGACTGTGATAAATCTCCATGGGATCACCTGGAAACTATGCCTGTTCCTGACCTAAGGGTAAAGATTCCATATGTGAGGTGGGGAGGAGGGCATGGGCAAGGACTTTTACCTCAATTCCAGGAACGAAAAGGTAACTTAAGTCTCACTTAAAAATTCCACAGATCCATTGCATCTTGACCCATGCTCTGTAGGTCATAGGTTCTCTGTGGAAATCACAGTAATGCTTGACTAGTGAGATATCAGGTGACTATATCACCTCTGGAGCTCTCTGCATTTGCCTTTGTAGAGTTACAAATGATGCAGCTCCCTCCACCCCAACTGGCAACTGCCCTTTCTCATGCAGAAAGAGCATAGGGGACGTGGAGGCAAGGGTGGTGATGGTGATAATCTCCACAACTGTGTTTGACAGTGTAGGACTATGTCAATAAGCAAAATTTGGATAATGAGGATACCATTTTGAAATAAGAATTAGATTTCCATTCTTCTGCTTTGAATCTTTGGTCTATTTCTAATGCTGTACAATATTTGTGTTCCCTTTAGGATATGGTGCATGCTGGTGGTGAGGAAGGAGGGCTTTTGAAGGAAACTTTAGTCTCCAACAGTGGAAGATGAAAGCATAATTCTTTCTACCCATAGGAAGTTTTAGCAGGAATCCCAGAAGGATGGAAGGGTTGATTGAGGGGAGGATGCAATGGTTGGAGTCTGAGGGAATAAGAGACAGAGAAAAGAGGAGTGATTGGGGAAGGCGGAGGCTGGACACAAGGCCAGACACAGAGACACACACCAGGAAAGGCTTGCTTCCTTTTCAGGACCTCACACAATTTTTCAAGAAAACGATCTATGCAGATGTGTGGGAAAGTCATAGCCATAACAGCTGTAGCCCATGAGCTTTAAACCCTCAGTGAATGGAGGAAGATGAGAGATTTACTAAAGTGTAGGTGAAGAGATGCCATGTGGACCCAAGCCCTTCAACCCCAAACCCCATGCAACTTCCATTATCTACTGTTAGGACAGATTGAGGCTGTCTCAGTGGAGCTTTAGGATTCTAATCCCAGGTCTTGGGAGGTAGAGACAAGAAAACCAGAATTTTGGCTAGATAGTGACATCAGCGCCAATTTAAGATTCCTAAAACACTCCCCTCTTATCCCCCACAAAACAACAACCAACACAACAGAAAAAGGCAGTCTCCTAGTTGTGGGTATTCTCATGACAGGGTTCCTGGGTCATCTGGAGTTTTGGTGGGCACAACTCAGTCACCCTGATTAACATGAAGGGAAATTGGTGCAGGTCAGTCTACAAACAGGTTGCAAATACACACAGGAATGTCAACACCAATCATTGGGGACGATGTAACAAAAATTCTAGAAATTCTACACTTTGTTAATTTACAGCACATTCAAAAAGTGTGTGGTGTATTTGTGTGTGCATGCAGCATGACAACAAGTACATAGGAATACAGTGTCATAAACACACAATCTGTCAACTAAGAAGTACACCAGAGCTTCAGTCATGCCACTACATACGTTTATACTGGTGTGTGTTCATTTCTTCTGAGTATTATAACAAATGACCACAAATGGACTTTGTGGAGGAACACAGTACATATGTCTTCTGCCCCTGATGTCGGGGTGGATGTTGGCAGGAGCATGACTCCTCCAATGCCTGTAGAGAGACAGTTTTCATTGTGTACCAGCAGCCACCATTGCTGTTTCTCCCTGAAATAGGTTTGTGCTTTCACATTGCATTTTCTGCTACTGTATCTCTGTCACTGTGTGCCCTCTGTGCTTTCAATGAAGACACCAGTCATGTTGACTTTGGAATCTTCCCCAATGCAATATGGTGTCAGCCTTTACTCAGTATGATTAAGATGGCTCCACTTCCAAGAGAGGTCACCCATTGAAACAGTAAATGTGTGCTGGAGACCATTCATCTGAGAGACAACTCCTGATGAAATAGATTAGAGCCCATTGTTTCAGTAAAATCCATACTGGGCACTCACATTGGAGTTCACCTGGAGTTAATGCTGAACTCTCTTGGGGTAGCCATATTTCAGAAAAACTGCAGTCCAATAAGGAAGCGGTACCCAAGTTGCTCAGACACATCCTGAGCAGCTGCATGCTACCAGTCAGTCTGAACTGGATCCCTTCCACCTGTCCCCTAATACCACTTCCAAAAGTAGACTGTGGAACTGACACAATTACTTCAGATTTGTGGCCAAAGTGGAAGTGATTGATGATCCTTTGCCTATGAAATGTAACTGGTCCTCTCTCAGACCCCTGGAGTGTAGACTTGGAAAGCAAGAATCAGTGTGAAGAACAAATGTGTCTTCCTATTTGTACAATTGCAAATACAGTGGTGAACTTTGGGATCAATCCCTGTCCACTTGCCACCTTCTTTGAAGCTGTAGTGTCCATAACATTCTCGGGACTGATAGTTCAAACAATAGCAGGACTAGAGAAATTGATATGCTTAGCTACAGGGGAAAGCTTGTGAACCAAAGGAAAGGATGCATACTAATGGAAACAGAGGCAAAGATTATGCCCTGTCTTGGTCTCATGGTGAGCGCAAGTGAAAATAAATCCCTTTAAATACGAGCACTTTTTGAATGCTTGATATAAGAGGACTTACTTCTTCAGTGCGATGGTCAATTTAAATTTACTGGCTGGGAAACCTGATAACAGTCCTGTGTAGCAAGCATTAGCATGGCTTCACCCTTCAGGAAATGGAAGGTTGCAGAGGCCACCCTGAAGGAATGTCCTGCCCATGGCTGTGTAGGCCGTGGAAAACTTGCCACTCAGGCTGTTTCACAACTGTGTGAGGCACCACCGAGTGAGCCCTCGGTGGCACGACTCTCATGGAGCAGTCCATCAGCCAGAACCCCTGTAGTGTAAACTTCCACAGGGTGGGGCCCATGGTGCTCAGTTGTTGATGGGCCCATCATGCCTGATCCAGGTGAGGAAGAGAAGGCAAGATCGTTGGTCTGAATCAAAGTTGTCAAGCTGGATGTTCCAAATGGAGTGTGGGCTGCAGCTGTCCTCTGAGATATGTATAGGCCAAAGCTAGAACCTGCCAATCGAGTAGGTCTTGTACAAGGCCTGTAGTGCCTGCTAAACACTCTCTAGTGGACAAGCATGGGTCGGAGCACATGCTGTTCTGTCCACTTACTCTCATTCTTCAGAGAAATGGTTTCTGTCCGGCTTATCTGTCTCTTCTTCCTTGTCATGGCAGGCCGAGGATACTCCTTGAGCCTCATGGCACCCTCCTCTGCCTTCCTTGTTTGAGGGTGGGAGTTGTGGGGCTTGTTTTCCAAGTGAGGAGCTGCTCCTTTGACTACACGGGTTCACTCTGGTCATTCAAGGAGGCTGCAGGATTTCACAGCAGGGAGCAGTTCAGAGGAAGGACTGAGAGATAGGGGCCATGGTTCTGGCCCCTGTAGCTGTGCATTTCGGGCACGACTAAGGGTGTTCACCTGTGTCCTGGTGTTCTAAGCAGGCTGTTTGTGCCGCCAACTCAGTATACCTGCTACTCAGGAAGAGGAACTGCAGTACCCCGCTCCCACATTTCCTAGCTCCCTGAGAATGGCAATGACTGAGAAGAGAGGAAAGGAAAAGAGAGGAGAAAGGAGACCAGGAGTGAGAGGCAGGGGAGAGAAGCAGAAGGAATAGCAGGCGCTGGAGCAGAGACAGGGACAGATAGAGCAACATGACAACAGCACAGCAACAAAGACTGTTTTCTAGAAGCAGGATCATGGCTGTCAGGCCTTGTGCCTCTCCTCTGTGTGTTCCAGGCCCATGTACAAGGAACCACCCCAGGCTTAGATACCCACTTTTACTTTCTTTGTTCAAAGAGCAATCCTTTTTTTCCCATACCTAACTTGCTCTCAAGAGTTTGTGTTATTCCGTGTGTGTGTGTGTGTGTGTGTGTGTGTGTGTGTGTGTGTATGTTTGTGTGTGTGTGTAATGTGGGCTAACTTGGTAGTGTGGTTTCTTCAGTGAGCTGTGAGGAGATTCTGGAGCTGGAGGGGCAAGTAAATCATTAACATGTCTTTGTGGGCATCATTTGGCTTGGAGGTCCCTCCTGTCCTTATGTAGCAGAGTCTGTATATGTCTGCTTGCAATATGTGCCTCAAGATCCCTGTGAATTGGCATGATTTTGAGGGCACACTAGTCCATGTGGGATGTTACTACTGTTGGGAATATAGAGACTGATCATGTCATAGCATACGTGCACAGCACACATGGATATGTGTGACTGAGAGCATGATGGTCCAAATAAACATCCCCAACGCACATACACACACACAAACACAAACTCACAGTTATAAGGAATTGTGTTGTGATGGTTGTGTACTTCAAAGCACCCAGAAATGAGTGAAGTGGTTTTCTCTACCTTTCGGGAAGTAAGCACCCATTTTCAAGGAGAAGTTTTCATGTCCATGGGTGGCTTGGGAGGGAAAGTGGAGGATAGGTTTTAGGGGAAAGTGACTGTGCTTCTTTCACTTTGGCGCCCAGAACATGCCTGGGAGCACTAGGCAGCTCGTGATGTGCAGATAAGCTCTCCTGTTACAGAATCAGAAGAGATAGGACAGCCATGTAAGGAGATAGCATAAGCCAAGAGTGTCCAGGCCAGGAAGCCAGAATCGGCTACATCAGGAGAAAAAGTGAAACAGCAGCTACCTATGCAGGTGGCTCCCTGACTCCTATAAGTGCCTCAGGGCCCACAGCAAGAGGCCGGACATAGGGCAACAAGTGACGGGCTGCTGCCCAAATGTGCCTGAGACAGTAGGAGCTGCCACAGAGCAGAAAGGGACATAAGTTCTGAGGAAAAGGAATCCCCTGACAGGCTGGACTGTGGTGCCACCCTCCCCATACCTCAGCCTGATGTTGGGTAAAATCCCTGGCTGTGGGCCTGAGACAGTAGCCAGTAGATGGCAATGTGCAGACTGGGTTGGGGAATGATCTCTGTGCACACAAGCCTATCTCTGCTGTGAGTCATAGAATCTACTTTTGGTTATCATTCGGCTTATCTCTGGGCCTTCCAGGACAGTTGCTTTGGGCAAATAGTCCTTTTTTCCCCTCGGGAGAAGCTGTGAAGGGAATCCATTGTTTTTCAAAGCTCAGGTGCAGAAATCACTGCAGGAACTGCCCCAGGTGAAGACAGATGGCTCAGCTCTGATAGCTGCACCCCAGACAGCCAGGCAGCCAGCCATTTCTCAACAACAGATTCATATGGGTTCGCATGAAAAATCAAGCTATGGTGTCCCTGTGTGTGCTGTATATATTTGTGTGTCTCTTGCTCTTTGTGTGTGTGTGTGTGTGTGTGTGTGTGTGTGTGTGTGTGTGTGCGCGCGCGTGCTTTTGTGCAGGGGGATGTTTGTGTGAAGTGATACCTGTGGGGTTTGTGTGTATGAGACATAGAGGGAGAGGTTAACTCGCATGTTTATCTTTGTGAACTACAGTCACTGGCTTAGCCAGGGTTGTGAGCCTCACCATCACCCTCTTATCACCCTCTCTTTCTCATCTCTACACGGGGTTCTTCTGCCATACATGCCAGTGTGTCCATGACATGTTAAGCAATACCTCTCACACTCAGCAGCATGTAGGAATGGTGTGACAGAGATAGAGAATTCCTAATGAAGGGCTGAGGGATCTGCCTTCCTAATGGGGGATCATGTGGGTTTGGCAGAGTTGATTCAGAGGTTCCCTTTCAGAACACTATGATGAATAGTACCAGCCTCACTATGTCTGCTGGGATGCGGGTTGGCCTAGCCTCGGGTCTTGACCCTCCTCAGGAAAGGCCAACACCACAAGGCTCATTGTCTCACTTAGGGGCTAGAGCAGGGCTCTCTCAAGGGTCTCTGCAATGTCCCGTTGAATACTGAGCACAGACACAAGTAGGCCTAGTGGCTTTGGGGCCTTCCAGGAACCACGTGTGGGTATCTCTACCAGGGAGGTCAACAATGGTAATAGCATGAGCTGACACCAGGGAATGGCTCCAATCAATGCACACACTGCATTGGAGGCTTGAAAAGAATGTGAGCTTGCAGAGCAGGGGTGTGCCTAAGATTGGTGGCTGTTATTCTAATTAGCACTATTATCACCTTCCCTCCATGTCTTCTTCAAAGTGTTGGCACAAATGTTAGCCTAGGTAACCTGTGTTTTCTGGAAATAGGGCAGTACTTCAGACCTCCGTGACTTTTACAGCTTGTAGACATTTGTGCAATGGTCATGAAGGTTTCTAACAGCAAAAACTGGGGCACAAACAGAGATCCTGCCTAGCTTCCCTCACCTAGATGAGCAGTTGTCAACCTGTGGATCTTGACCCCTTTGTCAATTGTCTGTCTCCAGAAATATTTACATTACCAATCATAACAGTACCAAATTACAGTCAGAAAATCCCTACAAAAGTAATTTTATGGTTGGGGGCCAGCAGGACATGAAAAACTGTATTACAGGCATTCAGCATTAGAAAGGTTGAGAACTACTGAACTAACGCCAGGGAAACAGAGTGCAGAAGACAGGGCCTCCTGTGGAAGCATGCTGCCTAGTGCATGGTTTGTCCAGCTCTGCATGGGAGTGCACATTTAGAGAGGCCTTTCTCACCTCGCCAGAATCTTTCCTAGCAGAAAACACAAAACAAACAAACAAACAAAAAACCTGGGGTTTATACGTCTTTGTTTTAGTAACCCATACTTCCTCTGATCGATTACACAGAAGTATTGACCTGCAGTGACTGAGGAGAAGAAAAGAGTAAGTTTCTTCTTCACCACAGGGTGAGATGCCTCTGCCTAGGAGTTGTTGAAAGTCTGCTGCTGTGTTATTCTCAACATGTTCCTGACTTTGGAGGCATTACTACTCATGATTTGGGACATGCAAACTGAAGATGGTCCGTGTTAGTTAATTTCTGGTAGGTCCCCAGGCTATCCCTGGAGTAGAACCCTTGGCTCTGAGCCTAGTATGCTCTCTCTCAACATCCAGACTTTCCATCGATTACCACCATCAGGAATTCCGAAGCACCCATAACCAGGCATGGCTGCTGTTTTCTAGGGCCCAGCATCCCAGAGGTCAGTGAAACACTTGCTCAGAGCCTAGATCAGGTCCTAGATCAGAAGGGCCTAGATCAGAATGCCCTTGATCAGAAGGGAGAGCCCTTCTCTGAAAACAATGAGGGAAGTATTCAATCATGGTAACTGTTGAACTCTTAGACAGAAAGCACAGTGAAAAGATACTAAATGTCCAACTGCAGCAGAGCAGCTCCACAGAGACCTAAGTCTCAGTTCCCTTTCCATTTCATTGGCTAGCTAATGGGGAAGGTGATGAGCATGGTTTCTGAAAGGTTGTCCTGAAACACACACACAGAGAGAGAGAGAGAGAGAGAGAGAGAGAGAGAGAGAGAGACTCCTTTCCATTCCAGGGGTCTGTTCCAAGCATATTCCATTCCCCCCCCTCACCTATACAAACAAGCACACTGGCTGTTGGTCCATCGCAAGCCAGGTTTGCATCCTGAGAACACTGTCTACCCTTTGATGAGGCTTACTTCCCGGTGGGCTTCTGTCTCTGCTATGCAGATCATAACCCGAGTTCACTCATGTGGATTCACTCCTTGACACAGGTAGGCTTGGAGTGGGAATGTGACCGAAAAAAGGGGACACAAGCCCCAAAAGAAGAATATGCAGGCACAAAAGTTCCCAAGTAGAAAGGAAAAATCATCCAATGTGGGCATGCGTGTGCACACACTCAAATCTCAATGGTAGTGCCCAAGCGGCATACATACCTTTTAGCTTTCTGAGAGCTGTCACGACTCCAAGCCACTTACAGTGCCAGCTGGTTCGAGTAAAAGGCCTTTGGGTCAAAGTCAGTGTGAGGACAGTGGTGAGTGCTGTTGTTGTCATCTCTCCCAGTGACAAGCTGTCAGAGTGTAGGTCTGAGGCAAGGAAGCTGATGTCCCTGAGAGCGTCAGCTCCTCAGCCTCAGTGGCAGCACACTGCCCACACCTTGAAGCTGCACTGCTATCTAAGAAAGTGTGGCAGGGCAGGTGGCAGGCCTACAGGCTGTGGCTTCTTCGATGTCACTGAAAGCAATTGGGTTCACAGTGTCCAAACTAGTACAAGGGGCTGCTGACAGACTGCGATCTGCCTTTTTCGTTTTCCTTCTTTTCTTTTAATTTTTGTATATGGGTGTTTTGTGTGAGTGTGAGTTTGTGTGTGTTCGTTTGTTTTATAATCTTTCGAGACAGGGTTTCTCTGTGTAGCCTTGGCTGTCCTGGACTTGCTTTGGAGACCAGGCTGACCTGGAACTCACAGAGCTCCACCTGCCCCTGTATTCCCCGAGTGCTGGGATTATAGGCACGCGCCACCATGCCCAGCTGCTTTTTCTTTTCCTGAAGGCGTGAGACAGTGTTTAGTAAAGACCTGGACAGCCAGAAGGAATAGACTCAGGGCTTGAGTCTCCTCTCTTCCCTTGTTCCTCACCATCATTGGAGAGTCAGTACAACCACCCTCATGAGCGGGCCTCTCACTTGAGCAGTGGGGACTTTGCTATCACTCACATAATGGGTCCTTTGAACAGTAGTTGTCAGCCAGGGGCCTAAAGCGTGCTTGGCAGTTATCTGATGCTCTATGCACCCAGGCACACCACACAGGCAGAAGGCTGTCAACAGGCAGCTGAGTTAATTGGGTCCAGAATAACTGGCAGACCTCTCCCCTGTCCAGATCCTGCTAATGGATAATCTTGGTTTTTCCTCTAGCTGTGTCCTTCTGCTTACTAAAATGTCCTGCTATAAGTTTCTCTCTGCCACCCCTGGGCCACTCATTTCTCTCCCCCGACATTGTCCTCAGAAGTGGCTTCCGGACCCTTGATGTCACCCTTCTTCTGAGCCCTTCATCTCCATCCTTCTCAGTTCCCATATTCCCTTCTCCCCACTTGCAGCAATATTGCATTTAAGGTGGTTCTATAGTCATATGTCCATTGCTTCCCTTATCTCTTAAATCTGCCCAGATCCAGCTCCTCTCCTAATCCTGTAATAAAGGGACTCTGATAAGTGCTTCCAGAGATGCGTGCATTGCTAGATGCAACGGCTGCCCATATTTCTCCTGGTATTAGCCCTTGTGTCAAAAGGCTTTGTCATTCTGAGTAAAGAGGACAGTGTGGTCCTGTTGGTAGGTTAATTTCTGGGTTGGCTGGGTGTTCCTGATTTTCCCCTTCATCCCTGCTGTGAACCTCTTCAGCACCTACTGTCCTTTCTTCACCTAGATGATGTCATGCTCAGGGTTCTGGTTATTTATCTGCTACCTTTGTTCATATACAGACACCACAACAGTCAGAACAGATCAGGCAAAGCTGTGGGTCCAGATGTTACCTACATATCTGCTGCTAAGACCATTTGTTCTGGCTACTTTTACATTAACGGATGAAAATTATACTCATCTGAGAAGACGAAACATCAATAGAGATAACTCCTCCATAAGGTCAGGCAGCAGGCAATCTCATAGGCCATATGCTTTTTAAATTTTATTTAATTACTTATTTATTTTAATTCATTTTAAAATTTATTATAATTTATTCACTTTATAATCCAGCTGTAGGCCCCTCCTTGGTGCTCTCCTAATCCAGCCCTCCCTCCCATTATCCTCCCATGACCCTCCTCGAATCCAATGATAGGGGAGATTCCCCTCTCTTTCCATCTTAACCTATCCTATCCAGTATCAACAAGACTGGGTGCATTGTCTTCCTCTGTAGCCTGGTAAGGATGCCCCACCCTCAGGGGGAGGTGATCAAAGAGACAGCCACTGACTTCATGTCAGAGACAGTCCCTGTTCCCCTTACTAGGAAACCTACTTGGATACTGAGCTGCCATGGGCTACATTTGAGCAAGGATTCTAGGTTATTTCCATGAATGGTCCTTGATTGGAGTGTCAGTGTCAGAAAAGATCCCTGAACCCAGATATTTTGACTCTGTTGCTCTCCTTGTGGAGCTCCTCTTCCCTCCATGTCTTTCTATCTCCCCCTTTTTTCATGAGATCCCCCGCACTCTGCACAAAGTTTGGCTATGAGTCTCGGCATCTACTTTAATATCCTCCTGGGTAGAGTCTTTCAGAGGCCCTAAGTGGTAGGTTCCAGTTCTCTTCCCTGTTTTCTCTCTCTTCCAATGTCCATCCCATTTGCCTTTCTGAATGAGGATTGATCATCTTACCCAGGGTCCTCTTTCTTGCTTAGCTTCTTTAGGTACACAGATTTTAGTATGATTATACCCTATATGATTATACCCTAATACCCACTTATGAGTGAGTATACACCACATGTGTCTTTCTGCTCCTGGAATACCTCACTCGAGATGATCTTTTCTAGTTCCCATGATTTGCCTGCAAATTTCACAATTTCCTCGTTTTAATTGCTGAGTAATATTCCATTGTGTAAATGTACACACTTTCTCTATCTATTCCTCAATTTAGGGATATCGGGGTTGTTGTCAGATTCTTGCTATTATGAATAAAGCAACTATGAACATGGTTGAGCAAATGTCCTTGGTGTATACTTGAGCATATTTTGGGTATATGCCTAGGAGTGGTTGAGCTGGATCTTCAGATAGCACTATTCCTAATTGTCTGAGAAAGTGACAGATTGATATTTCAAAGTGGTTGTACAAGTTTACATTCCCATGAGCAATGACAGAGGGTTCCTCTTTCTCCACATCTTCTCCCGTATGTATTGTCACTTGAGTTTTGGTCTAAGCCATTCTGATGGGTGTAACGTGAAATCTCAGGGTCATTTTGATTTTCATGGCCCTGATGACTAATGACAGTGAGCATTTTTTTAAGTGTTTCTCTTCCATTTTTTAATTCTTCTATTGAAAATCCTCTCTTTAGTTCTGTAACCCATTTTTATTTGGATTACTTGATTTGCTACTGTTTAACTTCTTGTGTTCTTTATATATTTTGGATATTAGCCATCTGTCAGATATAGGTTTAGTGAAGATCCATTCCTAGTCTGAAGGCTGTAGTTCTGTTCTGATGACAGTGTCCTTTGCTTTATAGAAGATTTTCAGTTTCAGGAGGTCCCATATATTGATTGTTGATCTTAGAGCCTGTGCTGGTGGTGTTCTGTTCAGGAAGTTTGTTCTTGTGTCAAAGAGTTCAAGACTCTTCCCCACATTTTCTTCAATCAGTCTTAGTATCTCTGGTTTTAAGTTGCAGTCTTTGATCCACTTGGACTTAAGTTTCTGCAGGGTGATAAGTATGGATCTATTTGCCTTTTTCTACATGTAGACATCCAGTTAGACCAGTACCATTTGTTGAAGATGTTATCTTTTTTTCCCATTGCATGGTTTTAGTATCTTTGTCAAAAGTCAGGTGTCCATAGGTGTGTGGGTTTCTTTCTGCGTCTTCTGTTTGATTCCATTGATCCACCAGTCTGTTTCTATGCTAGGACCATGCAGTTTTTTGTTTTGTTTTTTTTTTTTTTTTTTTTTTTTTTTTTTTTTTTTTTTTTTTTTTTTATTACTGTTGCTCTATAGTACAGCTTGAGATCAGAGATGGTGATAGATACTCGCAAATATCTTTTAATGTAGAGGATTGTTTTAGATTTTTGGTTTTCTTCTTACTTCATATGAAGTTGAGAATTTTTCTTTCAAGGTCTGTAAAGAATTATGTTGGTACTTTGATGGGAATTGCATTGAATCTGTAGATTGCTTTTGGTAAGATGGCCATTTTTACTATGCTAATCCTGCCAAGGCATGGAAGAGCTGTTCTTCTTCTGATATTTTCTTCTATTTCTTTCTTCAGAGATTTGAAGCTTTTTCCACACAAGTCTTTGGCTTGCTTGGTTAGAGTTACACCAAGGTACTTTATGTCCTCTGTGGCTATTGTGAAGGGTGTTGTTTCCCTAATTTCTTTTTCAGCCCATTTGTCTTTTGTATATGGGAAGGCTACCGATGTTTTTGAGTTAATTTTATATCCAAACACTTTGTTGAAGTTCTTTATCAACTGTAGGACTTCCCTGGTAGAGTTTTGTGGGTCACTCATATATACTACTGTATCATCTGAAAATAGTGATACTTTGACTTCTTCCTTTCCGATTTGAATCCCCTTGATCTCCCTCATCTGTCTTATTGCTCTAGCAAGGACTTCAAGAACTCTGTTGAAGAGATATGGAGAGCGTTGGAAGCCTTGCCTTGTCCCTGATTTCAGTGGGATTGATTTAAGTTTCTCTCCATTTATTTTGATGTTGGCTACAAGCTTGCTGTATATTGCCTTTACTATGTTTAGGTAAGTGCCTTGTATCCCTCATCTCTCCAGGACTTTAAACATAAATGAGTGTTGGATTTTTATCAAATGCTTTTTCAGCATCTAAGGAGATTAACATGTGGGTTTTTTTTCCCTTTTACTTTGTTTATATGGTAGATTGCACTGATGGATTTCCGTATATTGAACCACCCCTGCATACCTGGGATGAAGCCTTCTTGGTCATAGCGGATGATATTTTTGATGTGTTCTTGTATTCGGTTTGCAAGTATTTTGTTGAGTATTTTTACATCAATGTTCATAAGGGATACTGCCCTGCAATTCTTTCTTTGTTGGGTCTTTGTGAGGTTTAGATAGCAAGGTGACTGTGGCTTCATAGAAGGAGTCTGGTAGTGTCCCTTCCGTTTTTATTTTGTGGAATAGTTTAAAGAGTGTTGGTGTCAGCTCTTCTTTGAAGGTCTGGTAGAATTCTGCACTGAAACCATCATAGGATATATTCTTAATTAATGGTTAATGTTGGGCAGCCCAGTCCATTGTGGGTCTGGTCACCTCTGATCTGGTGGTCTTGTGTTCTATTTAAAAACAAAAACAAACAAACAAACAAACAAACAAACAAACAAAAAAACAGGTTGGGCAAGCCTTGCAGAGCCTGCCAGTGACCAGAAATCAGGCCTGTCCTCCGCCTTACTTCCTGTCTTCTGGTTCAGGTCCTGTTGGTGTTCTTCTACTGACATCCTCCATCCATGAATGACTACTATGTGGAAGTGTAAGCCAAATTAACTCTTTCCTCCATGTTAAGATATTGAATCATAGTGTTAATAATCCTAAGGAGGACCCCATCCACTGAAATTCCAGAGCTGCTTGTGAAGTACTTCCTCAGTTCCCATGAGAACCAAAGAACATAGTGATACAACATGTGCTGACTTCAATTCCTGGCCACCTCTCCTTGGGTAGCAGCCATTCTCTATCACAACACCCCCTCTTTCTGGCCATACTGACCACATGCTAGTAACTGCTGGGGCTGGAGGGCTGAGGCTTGCTCCTCCCTGCCATGCCACATCCTGTCCCTCAGGAATTCTGTGGAAGTATTCCTTGCAATGCAGACAGACAGAGCCTGCGTTTTCTTCCTCAGCCCTTATGGAGCATTACCAGGAAGGCCTCAGTGCCCATTGCTGTCTTGGCTTCCTGTGCTCTCCGTGCTCCCCATTCCCCTGCCTGCATTTGTTCTATGCCGAACACATTGAGTCATGAGTGATCCTTCTACAAAGCCTGTCAGTTCCCATTTCCCCTCTGCTCAACTAACGGTGTACCTTGTTCTATCTACCTCACTTTTATGTGCAAACATGAGGCAGGTTTCCCAAATGCTCAGCTTGTCAAGGTGGGAGCCAGGGTCCTGTTTCTGCTTTTGATTTTGGCTCCTGTGCTTTTACTTTCAGCTCAGTGCATCTCACCCCTGCTGGCCTTTCTCTTCTTAAGTATATGCTAGGCACTCCCTGGCTTTAAAGCATTGTCCCTTTTTTCTAAACAATACTTAACACATCAGCAAGATGATCCCCTATGTCTTCTTCCCTTCTTTCCCACATGCCACCTCTCCAGAAAAGTCTGCCTTGCTCATCCTATATTATTCAGTTGAACCTTCTTGAGTTGTGCCAGCATTTCCAGTAGTCTTCACCGTCTCACCCAGCTCTGAGGTCCCTCCACATCACCAGTACCACCTGTAAGCAACGTGAGTGCCACCTCCTTCTCTAGCCTATATCTCTTTGCTGGAAAGATGCATATCTTACTTTCTGTTTCTTAGCTGTTGCATGCACCATTCATGGTGAGAAGGAAACTTGTGAGCTGTTGACCTGCGTATTACACAGGTAGACTGAAACCATGCCTGAACTAACACACACACACAGTGTGTGTGCAAGGGTGATATTTTTAGAACATCTTGTCAGGTAAAATGACACAAATCAGTTCATTTCAGAGGTTTGACAGCAGAGAAGGAAACAGAAACCTGGTTAACAACATCTGGAGTGAGGAAAGGGCACCTTTGCTACTTCGGTTCTTGACACCTTGAGATACCATGGGGGCAGGAGCATCGTCCTTCTTTTCTGAGCCCCTGCTTCTGCTCTAGCACGTTCTTCTCTGCTATGGTTCTGGGCTTGAAAGCATTTGACACCGAGGGCTCTCCCTGGGCTGAGTGGAGCCATTGTGTCCTACAGAATGCACATGTCCTTGCAGCATTGAGATGCCAACTTCAGTCTTGACTGGCTCTGTTTTCCCATGGAAGCCTGTAGTGGACCAGTTGTGTGGTCCCAGAGACCTGTGGGAGTGATCTGGTTTCTGCTGTTGCCCGCCTGGCCCCGAGTTCCTCTTCCTTGAAAGAGTGGTACACACGTTTGAGATAATGCAGGGAAACAGCCTGGCATAATTTAGGAACCTGGCATAATTTAGGAACCCGGTAAATGCCAACCTGATACTCTTGCCAGCCTTGGGGATTTTCTTCTCCCTCTCTCCACTTCCCAAGCCCCTGTTTTCTAATCCTCTGGAGTGTTCCAGCAGCCAGGTGTTCACTCCTTTTCTTTCATCCTTGCAGACTGAAACCACAGCTTTCCCATTGATCTCTTGGACACGATGCAGTGGTGGGACCAGTTTAGTCTTGAGAGTCAACGCAAGGCCTCATAGCTTGCTCATCCCCACAGATCTGAAGGCTGAAAGAATTTGTGTGGATCTTACAATGAGCATGCTCATTTGCTGACCCTCATCCCGGAGTCCCCTTGCCTGGCTCTCCCCCGGTCCTGTCCATCGTTTCACAGCCACTGGGAACCTAGATCCCCCTCAGCTCTTGCTCCACCAAAGGAAGGGTCATACTTCAATAGTGTTGTGAGAGGACTGAACCTGCAGCCAGATGAGCCTGGTCCCTTTGGGGAACCCCTTCCCCTGCTCCTCCCAGGAAAAGAAAGTCATCCAAACCCTTGTTTCCACAGTCAGGCTGAGCAGAGCCTCCTGATGAAGCTGTTGGGATTCCTGCAGCTATCTCTGGTACAGTGCAACTGGAGGCTTACTGCTGTACTTTCTACCCTAATAAGGGGTATTCCTGTTCCAGGTCTTCACCCAGCTTCTTGGCCCATACTCACTGATAAGCATGATATGAAGCTACATCTTTATTCCCAAGAGACCATCAACAGACTCAGGGAGGTTCTAGAGGGACATACATCACATCTGGCCCTGAGCTAGCTGGCACTTGTGTAAAGCTTATGTATTGATCATCTTTCCCTGGCAGACAAAAAATATGTCCCTCCTCTGGCATGCATGAAATCCCAGAGGAACCTTTCTGCTACAGGTTCTCCTACTTCCTTGCTGACTTTGCTGGGTCTGAGGGACGTCTGAGAGGAACCTTCTACGAAAGAGGAGAAGAGTGAGCCTTGGCTTTTATAGAACTGTTGGCTGGATACTGAAATTTCCCATTTTCTTTGAAGGCAGAGATCCTGGGAGTGTGCATTGGCAAGCCATAACAGATGGCAGGGTGGCCTAGAGAAAGGAACTCTGGGAGTCTTGGATAAAGAAGCAGGATCTTGTCTCAGGTCTGCCACTTCAGTGGTTCTGGGCCAGAGAGCCCTGTGCTGACCTCTCCCTTGGATTCCTTGGCTTCCCGCCTCTTGAGGTAGATTAACAGTTATGTGCCTTCAGGGGCAGTGAGAAGCCTCTTGATTGCCTGTGTCAGGCTTCTCTGGCCCTTCCTGAATCATAGAATGTGCTCATCCTACGTGTTGGGAGCTTCTGAAGCTTCATGGGCTCTGCTTCTGGTGGAAGCCCCCTTAGCCTGCAGACTGCTAGCTGTGCGTCCTTGGGCTTTGCATAAAATCCTTTGCCACCCAGTGCTGCACCCAGTGACTGGGCCTTGTACTCAGCTAGAAGCCAAGTGAAACTAGAGTGGAGGAGGGAAAAAAGCAATTTGGCCACTGTGCTTTGTGGGGCTACCTGCTCTAGGCACCTGTCAATCATGCTCCCTAGAAGTAGACCGCAGTCTGTTCTCTTACTACTTTTCTTGTGATTAATGTGGTCAGCTCTACAGCTGGTGAATTCTTCTTGTGCATGTTCTCAGCCAGGAAGCTCAGGAGAATGGGGAGGAGGCTCCCATGTCTGCACATGTGCAGTATCCACACTACCTCAAGGGGAAAGTGAGATGCCAAGATTACCTTGCCTCTGAACACAC
>NW_026589383.1:0-7839 GCF_907164565.1 Psammomys obesus | reverse complement strand
CACCACAGCCAGCTGCACACAGTAGTTGCTTTACTAACACACACTTTCATTAACAGGTGCAGGAACGAGAGTACTGTCATGACAGATCAAAAACACACACTTTCACTAACAGGTGCAGGAACGAGTACTATCATGAAAGATCGAAAATATACATAACCTATAGTATGTAACATATATAACTATATATTCACTTTTGTTTCTCTTAATTAACTTCAGGCAAAGTTAACTACTTGATCCATTTGCTAAAACAAATATCCCATTTGAGCATTTTCTTAAGTTAATGATCAAGAGTGCTAGCACCCTGAGGCAGTACTGCCGAGTGGTTAAGACCTTCAGGCTTCAGGGTCACACAGTTTCAAAGATTTTCTCAGGTTTTCCAACTACCCATCACGAGACCCTCAACAAGTTTCTATGTAGCAATTTCCTGTAACACAGGACTACGGTGATACACTGTCTTTATGGATGGCTGTTGTAAGCCTTGGCTGATGTAATCGCCCAGTAAATAGCAAATTCAGCTATTATTCTTGAGAAATTAAAGCCACGAAGATTACCTGTTGTGTTACGTATGTTCTCTTGAATATATACACTGCATATTTCTATTGATGGTTTTTGTATTAGGACTCGAACTAGGAAATAAGAAAACACACAGAGAATTCAGTGCTGAAGTGAATGGTGTGACAGGTGTTTTATTTCTCACTCCAGGAAATTGAAGTTATTTCAACAAACCTGAATATCTGGATTGAAGATTAAAATATTAGCAAACTGGATTGAGAACCAGTTTAGAGACAGAATAAATAAATAAAAACGCAGAACATATGGATTCACACCACTGTTATGTCACATCTGATCTAATGGCCTTATAGAAACCCTTAACTTACCCACACCCAGGCCTGAATGAGTATTATTACATCCCTTTCAAGAAAGATAGCTTACTGCCATTGGAGTTTAGTAGCCATTTAATAAAATAAGCTTCTGAGCCTTTTAGTCATCTTCATTGTTGTTGTTTTTGTCACAATTATGACTTTTTTTAAGGTTCTGAGTACATGTGGGGTGTGGGATGGCAGCTGGGGGGGACACTTGGAGTCAGCTCAGAACACACCCAGACACCAAAGCCTCAGCACAAAGAAGATTTGTTACCCTGGGATGAGGAGAGAGTGTGTGCCTCTGGATCAGGCAAAGACAGCAGCAGGTATGTTTTTGCAGGAGTGGGTTTTTGAGGAGTAAAAGGGGAAGTCTGTGCTAGGGTGAGTTGGTAAGTGCTGTTTGTACTAACTTTAGCCAGTGTAGCCAAATAATGAATTTGGATTACTGGACCTTGATGTTTTGATAGTTGGACCTTGGTGTTCAGCCTCAAGAATAAGCTTGGCATAAGAAAGTGTTTAAATAAGGGACTGAACCTTTGGTGCCAGCTTTAGAAGGGTAATCTAATTGTTTAGCAAAGGAGAGGAAAGGGGAAAGGGCAAAACCTGCCGGCTGCCATCTTTGCCATGCTCTGGTCTTTTAGAGATCCCCTGGTGACTCTCAGAGGAATTTGGAAGCATGAAATGAATGTGAAGTTTCTGCCCTGGACATAGATACTGTCCTGTAAGCACTCATGTCATTGACCTTCCCCCAGGTTCAAGGCCAAGTCATCTGAAGAGGCAGTGATATTTGTGATGGAAAGAGAGGAAGAATTCTGAAGCAAAAGTTCTTGCTTTACCTACCTAAGATGCTCATCCCAATCAGGGTCAAGAGAAGAAGGATCAGGCCAGCACAGCTGAGTTTCAGAGCCAGCCTGTGTGAACATGAGTACTGGCAGGCATCTGTGAAGTTAGAAACCTTGTTACTCATTTAGGTCAGTTGAGTACATCTGGAATACTAGTTAAAGGTGGTTTGGATCAACATGGACAATTGGATTCAAGTAGACAGTTAGCTGCAGATATGAGTCTTCTTAAAGCAGAATTCCATGAAATATGAGCCTTCTTAAAGTAGAATTCCATGAAATAAATTCTCTATTAGGTTCTGAAACCCAAAGAATTAAAAATTAGTTTTTTGGGGGGTTATTGAATTGAAGTTTAAAGCACAAGCCTGAACAAAGGCAAGGCAGATGGAGAAATGTCCAGCCACCTGTGGGGAGGAATCAGCCTTACTGCATTCTTTCCCTGCCCACTAGAGGTACAGTTGCTAGGAAAGTGGCTCAGATGGCCTGGCTCGAAGCACCTACAGAAATACCATCTCCTGGCAACCCACCTAGGTGGCCTGACCAGAACCATTTATGGACTTGGTGCCTAAAGTAAACCAATCATTTCAAAAGTCACTTTCCCTTACCCAATCATATAACGCCAAGGCATGTAACTCCCTGGCTGCAGTTTTGCTTTTAAAAACCTTTTCCCCCTAGACCATCCAGCCACATATGTTGTAAATGGTCGATTAATATTTACTAATAATTATCTTTTATTAAAGCTGCTGTTAGTCCTAAACAGTTGTATAACCAAATCACCACACAGAGACTGGGTTTATTTAGTGAACCTAGAACACAATGCTGGGCAATAATTATTCCCTCTTAAGCCTCCAAGCCCGCATAGTTTCCTAACATTTAGATTTTATCGGTTATACTTGCTTTTTGTGAAATCTTAGGTCTGGTTCATTCTCCACGTTGGTCCAAAATCTATCCTCCAGCTCTGCTCTCCAAGCTCTCTCGCCTTTTCTCCTCCTACTCATTTCCTGCCTTCTAGCTCCTCCCCTCTTTCCGGTCCTCTGGTTTCTCCCCTCTCCTGCGTACTTCCTTTCCCTATCCAACATTGTAGATAGTTGCTTTATTTTGGCCTGTTTACACAAAGCTGAGACAGGATGCTTAGAATAAGTATCACAATGCAATGTCCGGATTGAAACCAAAGAGTGGGGTTGGGAGAAATCAGCATTTGAATGAACAAGGATAAGGTGTATACATTTCCAAAGAACATCACAGCAGCACACATACCTCTCTGTTTCCACGGGGTGCTTTAGACCCAGGCTCGAGCAAGTATCAAATAAGCTTTCATGTGTTTTGCAATGGACTCACCTTCTGGTGATGTTTTGGGGTCTCATGACCTAGGTACAGTATTTTTGGAGGTCCAACTGATATTCCTGGACCCCCCAAGGACTCCAGAACCTCGGTCCAGAGGGTCCAATACTGGCTGATGAGGTTTTTTTTTTGTTTTTTTTTTTTTTTTTTGTCTCAGTGTTTCTGTGTCCATATGTGTGTCTACTTTCTGTTCTCTGAAAACCGTCCAGGTGTTGGTTAAAATGGCAAAATGTAGACAGGAGCAGACGCCCTTGTGGGTAACGGCCACTGTGGTCCTGGGAGATGTCCCTGGATCTGGGGTGGTTGATGGAGAGCCCATCAGGCTGTTTTTGTTGGAGGAGTTTGGAGTGCTTGACTGAGAACCCACCTGCCTTGTCTCTGGGGTGGTTGATAGAGAGCCCACCCATGAATTGGAGAATTTTGGTGGATATGGAATCCCACCATTTAATCTATTCTCTGTGCTGCTCTGGGCTTCCATGGCAGAGTCTGAGCTTGAGTTGAGAAACGGCTACACAGGCATTAGTTTGTGCTTGTCTTTTTATGTTTTTCCTTGTGTTTGTAAATCTTTGTTTATATCCGACTGTGGGACTGGGACTGTGAAAGACTTCCTCTAATCACACCCCCCCACCCTGTTCCTTCTGACCCTTCCACTTGCAGGTCATTCCTCATCCCAGCATCAGGCTGCAGAGCAATCTGCAGAAGCAGCAAGATTATGAACACTCCTCTGGAGGCTGGTGATCTGGCTGGGGCATGGGGGGTAGGGGGTGGAGGAGATGTGAGGGTGGGGCCAGGGATGAAACTGTTGATATTTCTCCTGGCCAGCTAGCAGCTGCCACTGAGTGCACTTTCATCATGAGCAGGGCGGGCTGCAAGAGCTTGCCCAAGCTGGTGGAACAAAGTGCTTGAAATTATGGCTGGATTTAGTAAGAAATGTTTTGTCTCTCTGTTTGGATGTATGTGTGGCCATTACATGGTTGTTTCTGAATGATCTTAAATGGTTAATATGCTTTGCATGTCTTGGTTATAGATTAAGAGTTATTGGATATGTTTAAAGGTTAAAGGCAAACTCTTGTTTAGAACATATATGTGTGCATATGTGTTTGTAAGATCTATAGAAGCACAGAGGTTTTTAAATAGCAACAATGTGCCTTGTCATGCCATGTGATGTGACTCTGCCATCTTGAAATTGCCATGTAGTGTGGGGCAGAACAAAGGAAAAGAAAGATTACAGAACCTCTTAGTCATGATAAATCTTGTTTATCATCCTATTTCCTTTTAGACTAAGAATACAAGTCTCATTTTAAAATGATATTGGTTTTAGAGATTGGAATGTTTGCACTGGTAAAATTTGGTTTTGACTTTTAAAATTATGGTTAGGCTTTGTAACTTCACTCCTAAAAAGGCTACTTTATTTTGATATTGCAAAAACAAAATTCTTCTAAAAATGTGTTTAATACTATGAAACAGTTTAAAGTTTATCAGGCATTTTAAATAATGTTCTTGGGCAGTCTATCAAAGAACTTGGAACAGTTCCTCAACCCTTTGGGGGAGGACAAAAGACCTTGGTAATTATTTTATTAACTTTACCAAGTGAAACCAAGCCGTACTGTCTGAGTCAATTAAGTAAACTGCACTTTTTACAGTGTATCATATCAGGATGGTAAGGTAAAAACCCATGGAAGGACTTAGTAAAGAAATGATGACAAGGATTTTAATGGAAGCTTTTATGGTGTCTGAAAGGCAAGAGAGAAAGCAAGAGACTAGGATAGTAAAGGAAAGAAACAAAAGCCTAACCTGAAGGTATATAGAATGTTATGGAAAGTCAGTGTGGATAGAAAGCCAAAGGGCATTTGAACTGTATTTGCTTTGGTTTTTCATACCTGCAAATATGATTTAAGAAGGAACTGTAAAATATATTGTTCTTCATTTAAAAGGCTGGTGATTCTTCAATGCAAAATGTTTCCTTATGCACTTTAAAGGGGGAAGAAGACTGCATCTCCATGTTAGCCCAGGGTTATACAGGGTTGTTTTCAAGTCATTGTTAACCATTATGTGAAATATATGCCTGACCACCAAGTCCTGAGTGAATGCATAGATGCTGATTCTTTCTGGCCAATAGGTTTGGTATGGCCAGAATAGTTCAAGTACAGTTTAAAACTGTTCTATACTGTTCTGTTAGGCAGTTGGTTCTAAAACTTATTTGATTGCAATTTAGAACTTAGTTACAGGAAAGTGTAACTGCTCCACAGTGCTTGCTATACCGTGGAAGGTAGCAATGCCGTCAGTGGTGCCTAATGGCTATGATTTGGACTGCCGGCCACAGCCTGTAGCAACACATGGCTAGCTGCCATGTTGATTCAAGAATAAAGAAAGTGGACCCGTGGTTTCACTGCCGTCTTTGTTGAGGACTTCCAGCTGTGCTCAGTTCTCTGTTTAGTGCTAAGTGAACATTTTGTCCTTTAAGTTTATGCTGTTCAGTCTTAATGCAATATGATAGGATCAGCAAGACTTGCTAGCCCCTCTATGAACTCTATCTGATTGAAAGTTTTCTTTTGATTTTAGTTCAGAAAGATATTTAAAGTTATGCTAATGACTGTAGTTGGTTACAAGATTGTGGTTTACCTAGTCTTTTGTTATTATTCTCAAGGATAAGTCTAGGAAGCCTAAGATGATGGGTAACAACAAAGTTTGCCTATGTAGATCTACTTGAATTAGATATGGTCCTAAAACACTTATCCAAGGCATATACCAGAAATAGAGATTATGGCATTCTGTTTTACTGGTTAATTTGGAGTAGATGACTAACATAGACAAAGAGTAATTCATATGCTGGCCCTCAAGCTTGTCAGAGATCTGATAAATGTGGCATTTTAACATGTGTAAACTTATTATGACAGAGTCCCCAGTCCTGGAAGTAGTTCCTCCCCAATCCTGGCAGTAGCTCCCCAAGGTCTGAGAAGATTTGGGCACAACGACAGATGACTTTCGACTCTGCATTGTGGTATGCTAACCACTGGGCAAGACCACCAAAACTGGCCCACCACGAGGGTCCAGCCCAAACTATGGACAAAGTTGTGGACACCTAGAGAGTCATGGTTTCAAATTGCTGAAGGTGAGGCGAGGTCATTATCTCATGTTCTTTTTTCCACAGAAACAGTCTCTCATCTTCTGTGCCTGATGACTGAACTGCCTCTGCTTATGATGCCATGAGACCACAGGAGCCAGGGACAACTGCCTAGGTGGTGGACTGACTAGTCATCTCTGTCATTTTGATTGGTACATACATAGACTGGAACATTTATTTGGATTATATTTATCCTACTCAGGTCTCTGATCACATTGATGGCTAAGCTAAGCAAATGGTAATTTTGCAGCTGAAGAGAAAACAATTAAATCCACTGTTAGTTCATTGGTGAATTCATTAGCTAGTTAGAACTACTGGGTACTAGATCTTTTATTTGGAAAGACAAACATGTTTGCCTTGCTCACAGGCTTCATGTTAATTTTCTATGTCTTATGGTGAATAACTGGATAGGTCTGAGGATATGAAAGTTTAAGTTATAAGTATCTAACAAAATTGTTTGAGGGTCTAGGAAAATGTTTCAAAGTTTGTAAATGCAAGGAAGATTGGAGGGTCTAAGTAGGTATTTTAAGGTATGTGAATGTAAGTTGTAATGATATAAGAAAGCAATTTAAGGCATATTGAAAATGGGAGATATTTCAGATTTTTTCCTCTTCTCTGCTATTGTTGTGCTTGTGTTATAAGATTTCAGAAGTTCAGAGTTACAACATGGATCAATAGAGTTCTGATAAGTTGATGGAGCACTGACTGCTTATTATCCAGTCACAAGCTTGAGATTTTAATTTCTTTTTGGTTGTCTTCTGGAGATAGACTTAAAGGTGCTTCTCATCATGCTAAAAACATCTGTATAATGTATAGATCTCAGACCCAAAAGACATAGCTTTTACTAGGTTTTCATGGCATGAGTCTACTGCTGTCTTGTAGACACTTGTTAACTGCTTCTTCTAAAGTATGAATCTCAATACAATGGTACTCCTAATCTATTTCCTTTTGTAAACTAAAATTCATATGAGTTTCAGAAAATCAAAAAGGTGGAATACCTGGATCTGGCATAACTCAAATGGACACCAGATGAGTTTTTCCCTTGGTCTTGGGATTCCTCACTTTCTCTAATTACTAGACAAATTTTAACTTCTATCTTGAGCCTGCATTTGTCTCTGTAGAGTTTCACCCGGTTGACAAACACTATTCGGGGATCAGCTATGGACTAAACCTGGACTTTCTGGAAGCTGGCACGATTGCCCCCTGCCCCTTCAGGTAGATCAACTAACCAAATGCTTCTGAGGACTGCCCCATTGTGGCGTTTCACACTCACCCCTGCTGGGGACAGCACCCTGGTCAGCACTGAAGCATACAGAAGAGACCTCCACCCTAATCCCACCTGGCAGGCTGAATGCTAAGTCAAAGGGGGCTTCCTGACATTAGTTACTATCTTGGGAACCTGCTTAGCTGGAGTAGGAACTGCTATTGCAGCGCTGGATGCACAAAGCCAGAATCATAACAGCTTAAAGGCAGATACTGATAAAGACAGTCAATGCCTTGAGTACTCAATCACCCAGTTAGAAAAGAATGTTGATTCCCTGGCAGAAGTAGTGTTGGGAAGGGGCTTGGATCTGTTGATTTTACAGCAGGACAGGCTATGGGTAGACCTTAGAGAGAAATGTTGTTTTCATGTAAATCAGTCAGGAATGATTAGGAAATCCTTAGCAAGAAT
>NW_026589382.1:0-4982 GCF_907164565.1 Psammomys obesus | reverse complement strand
TGTCGAGGAAGTTGGTACATTTAAATGTTGCATTGTTTCCTTATTATCTCATCTCTTTCAATATGGAATAGTTCCGTTATCTTTTTCATAATCCTGTCACTTTTGATGACTGTGGGACAGTCATAATTTTTATTCATTTATTTATTTATTTGTTCATTTTACATCCCACTCAGAACCCCACTCCCTCCTCTCCTCCCAGTCCTGCCCTCATCCCACTCACCCATTTTCCCCAGATAGCCCCCAACCAACCCACCCTGGCACATCAAGTTACATCAAGATTAAATACTTCCTCTTTCACTAAGGCAAGACAAGGCAGCCCTACTAGGGAAATGGGATCCAGAGGGAAGCAACAGAGTCCAAGTCATGGACAGCCCCTGCTTTAGTTGTTAGGGGACCCACTTGAGTTTCATTTGTGTAGGAGGCCTAGGACTATTCCAGTCATGTTCTTTATTTGGTGGTTCAGGCTCTATGAGGCCCCATGGTCCCAGGTGAGGTGGCTATGTAAGTCTTGTGGTGTACTACCCCCCCTCTCAGCTCCCTAAATCTTTCCTTTAACTCTTCCACAAGACTGTCCAAATTCTGCATTATGTTTGTTTGGCTGTGTGTTTCTGCAACTGTTTCCATTATCTGTTGGATGAAGCCTCTCAGATGATAATTCTGCTAGTCCGCTGTCTACAAGCATATCAGAGTATTATTAATAGTGTCAGAAGTTGAATCTTTTCCATGGGTTGGGTCTCAAGTTGTGCCAGTCATTGGTTGGCCATTTCCTCAATCTCTATTCCATCTTTTATTCCTGTATATCTTGTAGGTGACAAATTTGGGTCGAAGGTTTTATGTGTTTTTGGTGTCCCCCTCCCTCCTCTAGCTACAGGATGTGTCTACTTCAGTTTCAATATCCCTGCTGCGAGGAGTCTCAGCCAGGGTCACCCCCATATCTTCCCAGGCACCCCCAAAATTCCAGGTCTTTATCTTGTCTCAGAGATGTCTCAACACCAATTTCCCTTCTCTCCTAGCCCTCTCACCCCCATTCCCACTTTACCCACATCTGATCCCCCTCCTGTTCCTCTCTTCACATCCCCGTCTCCCACCCACTTCCTCTCTCGATCCACTTCCCATGTCTGTCCCCTTCTTAGTGGGATTCAATAATCCTCTATTCAACCCTCCATGTTACTTAGTTTATTTAAATCTGTGGGTTGTACCATGGTTATCCTGTACAATATGGCTAATATCTCAGGTTGGTTATTTTTGTAGACTCTCTAAGCTCTTTGTGTACTCATGGATCAATACATAAACTCGGACCAGGGTATCACAAAAGTGTAACACACTGTGTCCTGTCAGGTGGTACATACTTTCACTTTGATTACTTGTAATCAGTGTTTTCCAGGTTTTCTACTACAGTGTTAATACCTGCACCCCCTGAGTATCCTTGACACTCTGTGTCTTGGTCCTCATCAGAATGTTAATGCATTAGCCATACACTTACATCAATATGGATTCATGATTTATGTGCCTTCTGTAGTGGAGTGGATTGTTACTGTTTGTTTTAGTCTGCTGGGGCTAAGTGGCAAATGATTTATAAAGAAAGGTTTTACTTTTCACAGTTGTGAACTCTGGGAAGTCTAAAGTTAAATTATAAGGTCTAGTTGGGGGCATGCTTGTCTACAGTCCTGTTCTCACTTTAAACTTAGTGTTCTAAAGGGCCACATGATTTTATAAGGTCTCTTCAATAAGGTTATGAACCTATTTATAAGGGGTTCACCTCCCAGACCTGAGTACCTCCCAAAGATCTCATGCAGTTCTGTTACTTTAGGTCTCAGGACTTCAACATAGGAATTTTGGGAGGACATAGATATGCAGATAATTTTGATGTTTAAATTGTTTTGTCATTTGACCAATGAGAGCTTATATATCCAGCTTCTGTGTCTTTTTTTTCTTTCCATTTTTATATTAATTTTATTAATTACACTTTATTCACTTTTAATCCCTCCATGCCCCTCCCTCCTCCTCTCCCAATTCCATTCTCCCTCCTCCTTCTTCACACATGTGCCTCCCCAAGTCCACTGATGAGGAAGGTCCTCCTCTTTCTTCCCCTGATCATTGTCTATCAGGGCTCATCAGGAATAGCTTCACTGTCTTCCTCTGTGGTCTGGTAAGGTTGCTTCCCCCTCAGGGGGAGGTGCTCAAAGAGCAGGCCAATAAGTTCATGTCAGAGACAGTCCCAGTTCCCATTACAATGGACACTGGACTGCCATGGGCAACATCTGTGCAGGTTTCTAGTTTATCTCCATCAGTGGTCCTTGGTTGGAGTATCAGTCTCAGAAAAGACCCCTGTGCCCAGATTTTTTTTAGTTATCTTGTTCTCCTTGTGGAGCACCTGACCTCTCCAGATCTTATTATTTCCTAATTCTTTAATGAAGTGCTCTTCACTCTGCCCAAAATTTGGCTACAAGTCTCAGCATCTTCTCTGATACCCTGCAGGGTAGAGCCTTTCAGATTCCCTCTGTGGTAGGCTCCTGTCCTGTTCCCTGTTTTCTCCCTCTTCTGATGTCCATCCTCTTTGCCTTTCTGAATGAGGATTCAGCATCTTAGCCAGAGTCCTCCTCCTTCATAAGTTTCTTTGGTTGTACAGATTTTAGTATGTTTATCCTATATTATATATCTAGTATCCACTCATGATTGAGTATACACTCTGAGTGTCTTTCTGCTGCTGGGATACCTCACTCAGGATGATCTTTTTCAGTTCCCACCATTTGCCTGCAATTTTCATGATTTCCTTGTTTTTTTTTTTTTTTTTTGTTTTTTTGTGGTTGCTGAGTAATATTCCATTATGTAGATGTACCACATTTTTTTGAATCCATTCCTCAGTTGAGGGGCATCTGGGTTGTTTCCAACTTCTGACTATTACAAATAAAGCTGTTACAAACATGGTTGGACAAATGTCTTTGTTGTATACTTGAGCATGTTTTGGATATACGCTTAGGAGTGATATAGCTGAATCTTGAGGAAGCACTATTCCTAATTGTCTGAGAAAGTGCCAGATTGATTTCCAATGTGATGTACAAGTTTACATTCCCACCAGGAGTGGAGGAGTGTTCCTCTGTCTCAATATCCTCTTCATTATGTACTGTCACTTGAGCTTTAGATCTTAGCTCTTCTGATGGGTGTAAGGTGAAATCTGAGGGTTGTTTTGATTTGCATTTTCCTGATGATTAAGGGCATTGAGCATTTAAGTGTTTCTCTGCCATTCCTCTATTGAGAATTCTCTGTTTAGCTTTGTACCACATTTAGGTCTTTGAATGAAAATGATCCCTACAATCTCATATGTTTGAAAATCTGTTTCCCATTTGGTGGAACTGTTTTAGATAAATTAGGAAGTGTGATCTTGTTGAAGAGGTGTGTCACTGTGGGTGGGCTTTGAGGTTTTTAAACCCCACACCATTCTCAGCTCTTTGCCTCATACTTGTAGATGTAAGCTCTCAGCCACTGTTCAGTCTGGTGCTCCGCCTGCCATTCCTGTTTGCCAACATGGTCCCTACTATGATGGTCATGGACTTATCCTCTGAAACTCTAGGTACCCAAACAACTGTTTCTTCTATAAGCAGCCTTGGTCATGATATCTTAGCACAGTGATAGAAAAGTAACTAAGACAAGGGGTTTGAAAACAGGAGAGAAATGCTTTGAGGTACACTTATCTCAAAGATCCTTTTGTCCTGTCAGATTAATAGTAAGATTTCAGAAATTTCAGGTTTCACAACGCCCTGACCTATCCTGGTGGGGCAGGGGAGGGGCTTTCGCCAGGTCAGCACAGGGGCAGTTCACATCTCTCGACTGTCAAGCATGATGGAAGCGTCATTGTTATGGATACAGACGCTGAATGGAAAATGCTGAGCTCGTCCCGGGCCTGGTGCGAGGCGGTGGCAAGGGTTGGCGAGGGGAACCCGCTTCCTGGGCGCGGTGATGGCTGTCATGGCTTAGCTAGTGGACTACTTCATCTTGGTTGGCTGAAACCTGGAGATGCCAGGTAGGGTGTGGGGTGGGCGCTGCCGTCTGGGTTCCGCCTCCCTCTGCCCCCGGACTCCGCCTCCGCTCCCAATCTCCGCTTCTGACCCAGGCTCCGCCTTTGCTCCCGCCGGTTCTGCATCTTTCCTCCCCTGGGCTCCGCCTCCACCTCCCAGGGCTTTGCCTCCCGCAGCCTCCAGGCTCCTCCCCCGTTCCCTTCCCGGTCCGCCTCCGCTCTCAGGCTCCGCCTCCGTCTCCCGGGCTCCGCCCCCACCCATAGACTCCTCCCTCGCCTCCGCCTCTGGGCTCCGCCTCCGCCCCCAGAAGCCATCCTGTGGTGGTGCTGGGCCTGGCATTGAGGCTGGGAGGCGGGAAGGAGAGAGGGTTGGGTCCCGCGGAGGAGGAGCAGCAGGTCCAAGGGTGTCAGCCATCGCGGAGCAGCTGAGTCTGGCTGGCTGTGGGCGTGTGTGAGGGACCCGCAGGACAGCGTCGTGGAGTGAGGCTGGGGCGGTGTACCCGGGGCTGGGGACTGGGCGGGTCGGGAGAGCCTGCCCGCATTCAGACAAGAGCTTCTGTGGAGGCTGTTGGTATGCAAGACCGCGCCTTAGTGCCATAGGGGTTTGGGAGGGCAGGAGCACAGTGTATGGAGTTCCTAGGGATACACTTGTGCCCTGCATCCTGAGGAAGAGTGATGTTGGGACCAGTCCTACAGGAAACGAAAGTGCAGAGAGTCCGGTGTTGCCTCCTGTCTGGCCTGGGGCGGGTGGGGTGGGAGAGTTTGGATATCCCAGTGGAATGAACACGAGCTACTTGGAAAGGCCACAAGATATGCCAGCATTCCAGAATGAAATGATTCTTAAGTAAAGACAACCAGCCAACCACTGCAGGTACTCTCTCTCTCACACTTAGATTTCAAGTGATTGGATTGTTCTCTTCATTCCATCAGAGAATTCTTCTTAAGGCACAGTTTGGTATATACATTG
>NW_026589381.1:0-3792 GCF_907164565.1 Psammomys obesus | reverse complement strand
TGTTCCGTGGGGTCCGTGTGTTCTCTGTGTGTTCCGTGGGGTCCGTGCGTTCTCTGTGTGGTCCGTGGGGTCCATGTGCCGTACAGCCTCTGTGTGTTCTGTGTGTTCTCTATGTTCCATACATGTAGTCTATATGTTCTATACAGTGTGCACATATTCCATGCATTCTGTATATTCTATACAGTCTATATATTCTACACATATATATACATATATATTCTATACATACATATACATACATATTCTCTATATATTTATATATATTTATGTATTTACTATATATTGTATATGTTCTCTGTACATTCTATATTTGCATATTCCCTATATTCTCTATAGACATATATGTTCTCTATATTCTATATATATTCTATGTATTTTCTATATTCTGTATGTATTATTTTATACATTCTCTATATTGCCTATATCCTCTCTATGGACTATATATATTCTGTCTTTTCTATATATTCTCTATATCCTCTCTGTTCTGTATATATATTCTCTATATGTTCCCTCTATGCTAGATATATGCTAGATATTCTGCATATTCTATATATATATTGTATATGTTCTTTGTATGTTCCTTATATTCTGTATATTTATTATAAATGTCCCCTATGTTCTGTATGTACATTCTACATGTTTCCTATGTTCTCTATGTACATCTATATGTCCCCTATGCTCTGTATATATATTCTATATGTTCCCCTATGTTCTCTATGTACATCTATATGTCCCCTATGCTCTGTATGTATATTCTATATGTTCCCCTATGTTCTATACGTATAGCCTATATGTCCCCTATGCTCTGTATATATATTCTATATGTTCCTATGGTCTCTATATTTATTCTATATGTCTCCTATATTCTGTATAGATATCCTATAGGTTCCCTATGTTCTGTATATATCGTATAGGTTCCCTGTGCTCTGTATATATATTTTATATGTCCCCTATCATATATATATATATATATATATATATATGTCCTATATGTCTCCTATCTTCTGTATATATGTCCTGTACAGTCCCTATGTTCTGTGTATATGTCCTATATGGCCCCTATGTTCAGTATATATGTCCTATATACTCCCTATGTCCTGTGTATCTGTCCTATAGGTTCCCTATGTTCTGTATATATGTCCTATATGCTCCCTATGTTCTGCATATATGTCCTATAAGCTCCCTATATTCTGTGTATATGTCCTATATGGCCCCTATGTTCTGTGTACATTCTATATGTCCCGCATGTTCTGTATATACATATTCTATATGTCCCCTATGTTCTTTATAGATACCCTATATGTCTCCTATGTTCTGTATATGTATCCTATAGGTTCGCTATGTTCTGTATATATATCATATAGGTTCCTTGTGCTCTGTGTATATATCCTATATGTCCCCTATCTTCTGTGTGTGTGTGTGGGTGTGTGTGTGTGTATATATGTCCTGTACGGTCCCTATGTTCTGTATATATGTCCTATATGCTCCCTATGTTCTGTGTATATCTCCTATAAGGCTCCTATGTTTTGTGTGTATGTTCTATATGTCCCCCATGTTCTGTATATATGTCCTATATGCCCGAGTGTTCTGTATGTACATTCTATATGTCCCGCGTGTTCTATATATATATATATATTCTATATGTCCCCTATGTACGTTATAGATACCCTATATGTCTCCTATGTTCTGTATGTGTATCCTATAGGTTCTCTATGTTCTGTATATATCTTATAGGTTCCCTGTGCTCTGTGTGTATATATATATATGTATATATATATCCTATATATCCCCATAATATATATGTGTATGTGTGTGTGTGTCCTATACGGCCCCTATGTTCTGTATATATGTCCCATACGGCCCCTATGTTTTGTATATATGTCCTATATGTTCCCTATGTTCTGTTTATATGTCCCATACGACCCCTATGTTCTGTATATCTGTCCTATATATTCCCTGTGTTCTCCATATATGTCCTATACGGCCCCTATGTTCTGTATATATGTCCCATATGGCCCCTATGTTCTGTATATATGTCCCATAGGCCCCTATGTTCTGTGTATATGTCCTATACCTTCCCCATGTTCTGTATATGTGTCCCACACGGCCCCTATGTTCTGTGTATATGTCCTATATGGCCCCTATGTTCTGTATATATGTCCCATATGGCCCCTATGTTCTGTGTATATGTCCTATACCTTCCCCATGTTCTGTTTATATGTCCCATACCTTCCCCATATTCTGCATATCTGTCCTATATGTCCCCTGTGTTCTGCATATATGTCCTATACCGTCCCCTGTGTTCTGTATATATGTCCTATACGGCCCCTACGTTCTGTGTTATGTCCTATATGTTCTCCATGTCCCCCATGTTCTGCGTATATGTATCCTATACATCCCCTGTGTTCTGTATATATGTCCCATACAGCCCCTATGTTCTGTATATATGTCCCATACGGCCCCTATGTTCTGTATATATGTCCTATATGGCCCCAATATTTTGTATATATGTCCCATACGGCCCCTATGTTCTTTATATATGTCCTATATGTTCCCTATATTCTGTATATATGTGCTATACATTCCCTATGTTCTGTATATATGTCCTATACGGCCCCTATCTTCTGTATATATGTCCTATACGGCCCCTATCTTCTGTATATATGTCCTATATGGCCCCTACGTTCTGTATATATGTTCTATCCGGCCCCTATATTCTGTATATATGTCCTATACAGCCCCTATGTTTTGTATGTACATTCTATACATCCCATATGTTCTGTGTATATATATCCTATGCGTCCCCTATGTTCTGTATATATATGTCCTCTATGTTCTGTATGTACATTCTATATGTCCCCTATGTTCTGTGTATATATATCCTCTATGTCCCATATATTTTGTTTATATATATTCTATATGTCCTCTATGTTCTGTATATACATTCTATGTGTCCCCTATGTTCTGTATGTACATTCTATATGTCCCCTATGTTCTGTATGTACATTCTATAGTCTTCCGTGTTCTGTATATATATTCTACATATTCCGTATGTTCTGTGTATATGTCCTATACGTTCCCCATGTTCTCTGTATACATGTTCTATATGTCCCCTCTGTTCTGTGTATATGTATCCTATATGTCCCCTGTGTTCTCTTTATATATGTCTTATGTGTCCCGTATGTTCTGTATGCACATTCTATATGTCCCCCATGTTCTGTGTATATGTATCCTATACGTCCCATATGTTCTGTGTATATGTATCCTATATGTCCCGTATGTTCTGTGTATATGTATCCTATATGTCTCCCGTGTCCCGTATATATATTCTACATATTCTGTATCTTCTGTATGTATGTTCTCTATGTCCCCCGTGTTCTGTGTATATGTATCCTATAGGTCCCCTGTGTTCTGTATATATGTCCTACAGGTTCCTCATGTTCTGTATATATGTCCTATACGGCCCCCATGTTCTGTATATATGTCCCATATGGCACCTACGTTCTTTATATATGTCCTATATGTTCCCTATGTTCTGTATATATGTGCTATACAGCCCCTATGTTCTGTATATATGTCCTACAGGTTCCCCATGTTCTGTATATATGTCCTATACGGCCCCATGTTCTGTATATATGTCCCATATGGCACCTATGTTCTTTATATATGTCCTATATGTTCCCTATGTTCTGTATATATGTGCTATAGGCCTCCATGTTCTGTATATATGTGCTATACGGCCCCCATGTTTTGTATATATGTCCCATATGGCACCTACGTTCTTTATATATG
>NW_026589380.1:0-5928 GCF_907164565.1 Psammomys obesus | reverse complement strand
TCAGGTGTAATTCTAATGGGTTTGCCATTATATGTTACTTGGCCTTTTTCCCTTGCAGCTTTTAGTATTTTTTCTTTGTTCTGTATACTTACTGTTTTGATTATTATGTGGTGGGAGGATTTTCTTTTCTGGTCAAATTTGTTAGATGTTCTGTAGGCCTCATGTATTCTTATTGGCCTCTCCATTAAAGTTAAACTTGGGGAAATTTTCTTCAATGATTTTGTTGAAAATATTTTCTGGGTCTTGGAGAAGGGAGTCTTCTTTTTCCTCTATACCTATTATTCTTAGGTTTTGTCTTTTCATATTGTCTTGGATTTCTTGGACGGTCTGTGTCAGGAATTTTTTGGATTTAACATTTTCTTTGACAGATACATCGATTTCTTCCATTGTATCTTCTACACCTGAGATTCTTTCTTCCATCTCTTGTAGTCTGTTGGTTATGTTTACCTCTGTAGTTCCTGTTTTCTTTTCTAAATTCTTCCTCTCCATTATTTCCTCCATTTGTGTTTCTTTTAATTTTTCTAGTTCTATCTTCAGGTCTTGAGTTGTTTTTTTTTTTATTTCCTTCACCTATCTTATTGATTTTCCTGTTTTTCTTTTAGTTCCTTCAACTCTTTTTCTTTTATTTCTTTTAGTGATTTAATTATTTCTTCTCTGAAGGCTGCAATCTGTTTGGCTGCATCTTCCCGTATTTCTTCCCAATGGCCATAATCTGCTTGTCTTTAACTTCCTCCATTTCTTTACGGATAGCCATGATCTGTTTGGTTTTATCTTCCTCTAATTCTTTATGTATTTTATTTGTTTCCTCTATTATCCTTCATCAGCATAGATGTAAGGTCATCTTCTTGATTTTCTATTATGCTGCGTTGTCCAGGGCTGTTTGCCCCTGGATGGCTGGGTTCTGGAGATGCCATATTGCTCTGTCTTTTGTTGGTTGAGATTTTACGCTGACCTCTACCCATTGGGCTGTTTTAGGTGTTGGCTGTTAGTTTCTGTGCTTCCTGCAGTCCTGAGGTAGGGAGAGTCCCCTTGGCTGGAAGATTATTTTTCCTGAAGGTGTCCTCCTCTGCTCTTTGTGTATGGTCACTGTATGGCCAGTGTTTCTCAGGAATTGCCACTGCTCACCTCAGGTATATAGACCTGAGTAGTAGCTGTGGTCTTTGTTAGTCAGGGGGGGCTCTCCTCTTACCCATAGAAGTTCTCAAGACAGCTGCCCCACTGCTGGGTTTCTCATTATAAATTTAGTGAGCTGCTGCTGTTGTTACAGTTTTCCAGGTACAGTCCTCTTGAAGAACCTGCTGATTCCCTAGCTGTGGGGTTTTCTCCCAACAGGGAAACTCAGTCTGTTATCCTGGGGCACACAGTTCTGTCCGGGAAAGTGAGAGGAGCGCCCAGCGAGTCTCTGGGCCAGAGGCTGAGTGCTTCGCTCTGGGCCTGGAGAATGTGCACATAGGTTGAGTTGGTGCCTTGGGGCGCCGCTCTGGTCTGGAGGCTGGTAACTGAGGGCTCCACTCTGGTCTGAAGGCTGGGTGCCTCACTCTGGACCAGAAGCTGTGTGTCCCTGTCTGGGATGGCGGCTGTGGGCACTGCTCTGGTCAGGACACTGTGGGTGCAGCCCTCTTGAAGTACCAGGGATTCCCACAGTTTTGTCAGTCTAGCTAGGGATAACTGGTTGATCCTTGGTACAGTATCTGAGGGCTGCTGTAATGGCTCTCTGGCTTTTGTAGGTCTGAGGATGCAGCTGTGTGCCCCAGTGCCCTAGGGGTACTCAAAAATGGTAGCTGAACACAGTGCTCCTGCCTGCAGTAGAAGGCTAGAGTCTAGAGTCTGTGTGAATCCAGAAAGTCTTTTGGTGCTGGGTGTCCTGAACGTTAGACCTGATGATCCCCCCCCCCGCTGGGGGTTTCCTCCTACCAGAGACACCCAGTCTTTGCTTTGTGGACCACCATTCTGTCTGGGGTGGCGAGTAGAACCCACGGGCACATACACCCGCCCGTGGCTCTGCCTTTCTGGCCTTTAAGAGCCTGGGTGTCTGCCTAAACTGAGTAGTTTTCCCGAGACCTTTTCGGGGTGGTGGTATCAGCTGAGTGCTCTGAGATCAGACCAGCTGTTCCCCTACCTGTGAGTTTGCACCCGACAGAAACTCAGTCTCTGGTGCCCTGGGGCCCACAGTTCTATCTGAGGTGGAGAATCAGGCACACAGGCAGGGCTCTGTGCAGGCGCCTGTGTCCCTGGCTCTGGCTCCGGGCTGGCTCCTGGGGTGCCTTCGGAACCCGAGTCTTTTCTATGGGATGTCTGGGTGACCTAAGGTCGGTCCCAATCGTTTCCTGCTCCGTGGGGTTATCTCTCAACTGGAAAATCCAGTCTGTGATGTTGTAAGCCAACAGTTCAGTCTGGGATAGTGACCAGATCACACTGGTGTGTGACTCTGGGCTGGTGACCAGGCACCTGGCGGAACGGGATCTCTTCCTCGGTTTAGCCGGATGAGTTAAAGCTGATTGAATCCCCCACCATGGGGTATCCTCTCACCTGGGAAACACAATCACTTATGTTTTATGGCTGTGAGTTCTGATTGCTGGTCACTGTACCGATCCTGCTGTGCTGCTGCTCAGAATGAGAGTCCTCCCGGGGCCGCCATCTTGCCCCACTTCCCCTTCTTTCTTATAATTGACAAAAACAAACAAGCAAACAAACAAACAACCTTATATAATACTCTGCTTCTAAAGCCCCAAAAACAAAACCCCCAAACAAAATTCCCAAAACCTTATGTAATACTCTGCTTCTAAAGCCTTTAGCAAGGTGTGGCTCAAGCCTGGGGTATTCAGTTCCAAAGCTATTGCTTGTATAACTCTCCTGCCTAATTCTATGAGCTTGCCCCTTGACACCCTCCACAAACCTGGGATTCCAGATAACCTTTATTCCTCTTGTTTCCATCCCTAAACATACTCTTTTCTGTTCTTTTATTCATTGTGCAATGGTAGGTAGCCTGATGCCGGACACTCAGCCTGTTAGATTTATAAATGCTATAAATGCTCTTTTTTTTTCTTAATCATTAATATTTCAACTCCAGGCATCTTCTGAGGGAAAGAACTGAGAGGTTCATTGTACCCTTTGCTGAAGTGCTTTTTTATTATGGGTATTGCGAATGTTTCACATTTTTATTTAATTACTGCAGTAAGAGGATGGGCGAAATCAAAAGAAGAAAAAAATTAAAATGCCATTGGAAAATGATTAAAAACTGCCCAATTATCAAAAACAATAATTGAATACAAACTGAATTTCATCATCTCTATAAAACTACTCAGACAAGTGGCAGACTGCAGTGCCATCAAGGCTGACATCATGATTCAAAGTGCCTGTGTGGTCCCCACACAGGCATTTCACCCAGCTGCCTCCAGCCATGACCCAAATTCCTTCTGAGATATTGAGAAAGTTCTACTGGAAGTATAGAGGACATGATAACAGATTCTTACAGTTTAGGAAGAAAAATAGAAATCCCAGAGATATCCTAATAACTCAAATATGTATGTAGAGGGAGAAGGTAATGCATACATAATATGCATACAGATAGACAGACAGATAAACAGACAGACACACACAAACACATAGCATGGCATATGCTCTTTTACCATAAGCAGGGGTTTAAAGGGCATGCTTTAGCCCTAATTTAGTCACCAATTGGCCATAATAATTTCATCCATTTCTTTGTGTGTGTGTGTGTGTGTGTGTGTGTGTGTGTGTGTTTATTTATTTTAAACTCTGTGTGTTGGTATAGTGTTCTTTTAAAATGTATATGCCTTACCCTTGTTAATTCAAATGCTGATTTCCCCACCCCCAACTCTCTGATTTCAATCTGGATATTGCATTATGATACTCACTATAAGCATCCTGTCTCAACTCTTGTGTAAACAGGACACAAATAAAGCAACTAGATACAATGTTGTGCAATGGGAGGAGCCAGAGGACAGGAAAAAAGGGAGGAGCTAGAGAACAGGAAGGGGCGAGAAGGAGGAGGAGCTCGAGGAGAGGAGAGCGAGGAGAGCGAGGAGAGCAGAGCGGGAGGAGAGAGCTTGGAGGACTTAAAGCATGAACCAGACCTAAGATTTCACAAAAAGCAAGTAAAATGTGGGAAATCTAAATGTTAGGAAACTGAGGGCTTGGAGGTTTAGGAGGGAGTAAATACTGCCCAGCATTGTGTTCTAGGTTAACTAAAAACCCAGTCTCTGTGTGGTGATTTGGTTATACAGCTGCTGAGGATTAACAGCAGTGTTACTAGAAGATAAACCCATAGTAAATACTAATAACTAAATACAACATCTGTGTATCTGTGGGTCATGGGAGTATGTGCACATGAGTGCAGATATGCACACAGGCCAGAAGAGGGCATCAGTTCTCCTAGAGCTGGAGTTACAGCAGGATGGGAACTACCTGCTATGGATGCTGGGAACTGAACTTGGGTCCACTAGAAGAGCAGTGCTTAAGTTAACCACAGAACCATTTCTCCAGCTCTTGTCCCAATCTCTTAATTTATGGTATCCTCCTCAGTAATCTCAAAAGGACCCCAAAGCATTAAAATTCAATTTCTGTTGATAAGAGGTACTGAAAGCCCACTGAAGAGATGAATGCAGACTATCCTTCTCCCCAGTGGCCTTGAGGGAGGGCAAAATGTTTCTAAGTATATGAACACCAACTCTCTCCACCAAAATTGAGGTCTGAAAAGAGAAGAAAAACAGTAACTAATCAGCCTCAGAGAGACACTCAATAGGCTATTGTGGGAGAAGCAAGAAGAAATGGAAAAACAAGTGTTTGAAACCAGGCCTCTGCCTGTGCTGTGTAACCCTGGGCACAGGATGCCAGGCCCTGAGCTCAGAATTACAAGGAAGATTCCAGTAAGAACCGAGTAACCTGACTCATGTTTATGGTTGTAAGCCAGCACATCATCCAAGTGACATTTTGTTTTGCTCTCTAACAAATGTTTATATTACATAGGGTCATTTTGTGATTCCAAGGCCTTCTCTAAAGAAGTCTGTAAGATGACATGTGTAAATTAATGTATGCTAATATTTTTAGAAAGAATGTTACGAACACTAAAGATGGACTTGGTAGGCAGTACATAATACTCCTTGTGATCATTTATTGAAGGGTTGGTAGCCACTTGTGAGTATTAATATTTACTTTTTTGCATGTTTTTCTAATTTTAATTTTTGTAAAGGTTAAGATTTAGAAATGGAGTACCCTCTAAAATGAGACATTTGTTGAAGGTCTGGTACCTAACACATCACATTGAGGCAGGACTTTGGGCAAGTGGATCATGGAGCCTGACTTCACTGGTAGATCAGTAAGTAGGTTAAGGACTCCATACTTTGTTGGCATTGTGGACAGGTGACAAAGACTAAGAGGCAGAGCCTAGTTAGAGGAAGAGGGTGTCAGGGATATGCCCTAGAGTGGTGTACTCTGTCTCACATACCTTCATGTCTGCTTTCTGACTGTTACAAGCTCTCTGTGTTTCTGCTGACACTTAAATACCTTGTGTAAGTGTAATCATATGATGTCTGTCATCATTTGCCTGTCTTGTGTCACTTAGAACATCTTTTGAATTCATTCATATTGTAGCCTATGTCACAATGTTTTTCCATTTCAAAACTGACTGTCATTGTAGTGTGTGCATATGCTGTATTTTGCATATCAGTCCATTTATTGATAGATGAGGGATGTTTCTACATTTTAATTATTGTGAATACTGCTGCTGTAATGTGAACACAGAAATATTTCCTTTAAAGTCTACTTTTAATGTTTTAATTTTTTAAAAAATTGCTCTCCAGAAAGGCTTTAATTTCTTTCTTTATTTCTTCCTTGACCCAGCTGTCATTTAGTAACAAGTTGTTCAGTTTCCATGTGTGTGTAGGCTTTTTGCTATTTCTGTTGTTG
>NW_026589379.1:0-1478 GCF_907164565.1 Psammomys obesus | reverse complement strand
GCCTCCCCAGGATCCTTCTGACTGAAGACCTACCAGGATGAGTGCTCAGACTCCACCCACACTCCTGAAGCTGGCAAGGCAGGCTCTGCTGAGAAATGAGACTTTGGACATGTCGACTGTGGACAAACTGCCCATGGAGCTCCTGCCAGCACTGTTCAAGGAGGCCTGGACTGGCATACACACTAGAACTGTGAAGGCAATGGTGGCAGCCTGGCCTTTCCCCTGTCTCCCTGTGGGGGCATTGATGAAGACTCCTGACTTGGAAACCTTCCAGGCAGTTCTAGCAGGAGTAGACACGTGGCTGCAAAGAAAGTTTCACTCCAGGTAAGCAATAAGCAAGTACTGAAGAATGGAGCCCATGGATAAGAGGGAAGAGATTGTGGGAGAATTGCTTCTTCATTATACATCCGATAGATCATCAGATAGGGATTCAGGGCTTTTGGAAGCTGTTCTTTGTTTGTCCTAAGGAAGACTGACTGTGTTCAGAGCTTGCAGTAAATGTAGCCACACAGTAGAATGTACCTGCCCTGGGTTTCCCACCTCCACTAGGATTGGGACTAAGGAGAAATAAAGAGTCACTTAGAGGAAGGAAAATGGTCAGGGCTACCTGTGCAGCTCAGGGAACAATTTTGCCCCTCTACATTGGCTGCTGAACAAACACTCACCTTGCCACGATTTAGAGCTGAGTTTAGAGATGTGGAGGAAATGCTGAGTCAGTGTGGGGTCTTGCCATGTAGATGACACTTTACATGTTTTCCTCACACGAGGGGAAAACTCCAGGTTCTTGAGCTGAGGAAGAAGCATCATGAATTCTGGACCATATGGGCTGGTGCAGAGGATGGTGACTGCTCAGCACAGACCCCAGATGAGCAGCAAGTAGTGAAGGTCCTTCCTAAATATGCATTAAGGCAGTACCTGAAGGTGGTAGCTGACCTTAACTTCAGGCCGCGTGTAGATGAAGAACAAAGATGCTTCTTGCAGTGGGCCGAGCAGAGAAAGGACTTCGTCCAGTTCTGCTGTTCAGAGATGACCATCTGGGCTCAGCCTGTCCACGCTATCAAGGAGGTCCTGAAGGTTTTTCATCTAGAGCACATCTGGGAATTTGAACTGAACACAGAATGGAATATGCTTATGCTGGAACGGTTTGCTTCCTACCTGGGCCAGATGAGAAACTTTTGCAAACTCTTACTGTCACCCGTCTCCAAGAATGTCTTCCAACAGGAAGCATCTTAAATGATATCCTTGAATCTGACCTTGGGGAAACTGGCCTCTTCTACCTTTGAGCAAGCACCACCCCATTCTCTCCAACACCATTTTCCAGAACTCACCTCCTGGTCTATCCCTAGGTCCCTGATGACCCCATTGGAGACCCTGTCCATCACTTACTGTGATATTTCACAAACAGAACTGAATTACTTCCCTGAGTGTCCAAAGCTCTTTCAGCTGAAACATCTGGTTATGAAAGGTGTGCACTTAAA
>NW_026589378.1:0-3477 GCF_907164565.1 Psammomys obesus | reverse complement strand
CAGAATTTCCGTCCTCTGCGTCGTCTTCACCTCACAGGGACACTAACGACAGCAGAGCCACGGTTAAAAAATAAAAAATTGTGAGGACGGAAACAGAAGAAACAGACAGGAACAGAGGAAAGAACCAAACACCGCGAGAGTAAAACAACCTGCCCCTCCGCTTCACTCCAGCTGCAGCCTGATTGGACAATTCCACTCCGTCGGCGGCTAGGACACGCCCCCAGAGCCTTGAGTGACAAGTAATCCAACCCCTGACAGAGAGACTCTAAGGGACAGTTTTGTCCCCACTCTAGCAATGGTTCTGATGACAGGACACACTTGACCTGTAGAAGACACAGCCATGGGTTTAATATATATGCTATTCACAACTGAACATCCCTAATATGACAATTATTTTTAAATTTTATTCTGGATACTTTAAGACAGTGTCTCACGTAGCTTGCCTCAGGTTCAGGGCAACCTTGAACCCTTGATCTGCCTTCCTCCATCTTTCGAACGACGCTACGAGGACACTTGTGCCAATATGCAGGTTATGCAGCACTAGGGATCCAGCTAAGAGTTTCCTGCATGCTAGGCGAGGACTGCCGACTGGGCCACAGCCCTGATTTTTTAAAATTTAAATGTCATAATCTTCCTAGCTGGAGGAGTGGGATGGCTCTTCTTGGTTGTCAACTTGGCTACATCTGGAATCAACTAAAACCTAAGTAGCTGAGCATGCTTGTGAGGGATTTTTTTCTTGACTGGATCCTTTGAAATCCAGAAGACCCATCCTAAATCTGGGCCACACTTTGGGGGCAGCCTATGCAAATGGACATGGGCGAAGGAAGCTTTTGCTTTTTGCCTGCTTGTCTTCACTCTTACTGGCAGGGCCATCTATACTGCTGTCAAAGCATTACTAACTGGCATTAGACTCTACTTCTTGGGGATTCCCGTGTATACTGAAGACCGACTGAGGCATCCAGCTGTTGGAGGACAGCTATTGTCGAGCTAGCTGGACCACAGCCTGTAAAGCATTCTAATAAATTGTATATACTGTCTGTTCTGTTCCTCTAGAGAACCCTGACTAATACAAGGGGGTAGCCTGAGCTTTGAAATGGAAGACAATCCTCTAGGACAGCAATGGCTAATAGAAATTAATGAAGGGCCACGACTGTAATTTTACATTTTCTAGAAACCGCATTAAAATTTTTAAAGGAAGAGGTAAAGTTCGTGGATAGTGGTGATGGAGAGCTTGGTGGCTGATCTTCAGCTCTAAAACAAACCAAAGAATATAAAAACTGACAAACAGACCTGAGTAAAATTCCTTGTGTTTTCTATAACACAATGCTGCAACATATATATAAAATGTACATTTTTAACTTTTATTACAAAGTACTTGATTTGGATAGGTATGGCCTCATAGGCTCATGAGTTTGAATGCTTGGCCCATGGGAAAGGGAACTATTAGGAGGTGTGGCCTTGTTGGAGTAGGTGTGGCCTTGTTAGAGGAAATGTGTCATTGTGGAGGAAGGTTTTGAGGTCTCATATGCACAAGCTATGCCCAGTGAAAAAGAAACAGACTTCTGCTGCCTTCAGATGAGGATGTAGAGCTGCCAGCTCCTCCAACAATGGCGCATGGTCCAGCACAGCTCTGTGCTTGGACCATGTTCCAGCAGAAGACAATCAAAGTTTAAGGTCATTCCTGGGCATCTAGCAAGTTCAAGGCCAGCCTGGGAGTCACCATATCTTAGAAAGGGTGGGATGGTGTTTAGGAAGGAAAAGAGAAAGAGAACTCACAGAGAGCATGGCCTGTGGGTTGTAAGGCACTTGGCAATTAGAATGTCCATACAACTTTCAAGTATGCTCAGTCTATTCATGTCCCTAAGCCTTCATGCATGTGTGTGTGTGTGTGTGTGCGTGTGTGTGTTTTACACATTTTAAAAAGATTTATTTATTTATTATTTATACAGCATTATGTCTGCATGTATGCCTGTGTATCAGAAGAGGGCAACAGATCTCATTATAGATGGTGGTGAGACACCTCATGGCTGCTGGGAATTGAACTCAGGACCTTTGGATGAACAGCCAGTGTTCTTAACCTCTGAGCCATCTTTCCAGCCACCATTTTTTTTTATATATTTTTTTAAACCCAGAAGAGATTGTGTGTGTGTGTGTGTGTTTTTTTTTTAAGAGTTCATTTATTTATTTTATGGATGTCAGTGCTTTGTCTGCATATACATCTGCACACCACGCCAGAAGAGGACCTCAGATCCCATTATAGATGGTCGTGAGCCACCATGTGGTTGCTGGGAATTGAACTCAGGACCTCTGGAAGAACACCCAGTACTCCTAACCATTCAGCCATCTCTCCAGCCCCCGTGTGTGTGGTGTGTGTGTGTGTGTGTGTGTGTGCTTATAGCCCATGCATTCAGAGCAGGGAGGCCAAAAGAGGACCTTGGGGCCCCTGGAACTGAAATTTGAACCACTTGGGAACTGCACAATGTGAATGCTGGGAACTGAACCCAGGTCCTTTGCCCTTAACATCTGAGCCATTTCTCCAACCACACTCTCTGTTTTTAATAAATTCAACTGTGCTTCATATGGGCTGTCCCGGAAATCCTTTCTTCATCAAAGCCATGGATCCTGGTTTTGCCTGGGAGGAACTCTCTGTCACAGCTGGACATGGTGGCACATGCCTTTAATCCCAGCATTTGGGAGGTAGAGGCAGGTGGACCTCTGTGAGGTCAGGACAATCCTGGTGTATATAATGTGTTCCAGGCCGAAACTACATAGTAAGACACTGTCTAAAACAGAGAGAGAGATGGAGAGAGAGAGAGCGAAAGAAGAAAAGAAAGAAAGGTTTTTTTCTAGTTTATAAAGAAATATTTTGCTATATGATGTGTTTAAGGTTATCTATTTTTATACTTACATACATTTGAATTTTTCACTGTTCGTGGTTGACCAAAGGGACTATAAACATTCTGAAGTAAATACTGTTTTAAACAATTCCATTATATTACTAGGATTTGAGGCCTGACTTTTTTGAGCATAAACATACAAACAAACTCTACTGCACACTTTGGAACATTGAGTTGCTGGAGAAAGGAGCCTGGTGATTATCTGTCTAGAAGCCCCTTCCCCAGGCACAGACCTACCCTTGATGCTGCACTGACCCCAGAGCAGCTGTTGCATGGCTGTTGTTGGCCTGGCTCTGGTGACCAAAGGCTGGGACACACCTGCACTCACTCTCAGGCTCCGCAGGGATAGGCAGCAAGAGCCACAAGGAGCTGACTGCGGATGCCAGTAGGGCTTTGTAAAGAGGTGACCTTCTTTACTTCACCTCATACCACCAGCACCAATGATGCCCTTTGCTTCTACACCCTGATGACTCCCACCCTTCCAGAGCTGGGAACAGCGGCCTGGCCCTTCACTGCCAGACCAGCCTGTACACAACAGTATTCGGGCCTGTGAGTCTGCTTCTGCCTGTCCATATCCAGG
>NW_026589377.1:0-2604 GCF_907164565.1 Psammomys obesus | reverse complement strand
GGATTTATGTCAGGGTCTTCTCTTTGATTCCATTGATCCACCAGTCTATTTCTATGCCAATACCATGCAGTTTTTAGTATTGTTGTTCTATAATACCACTTGAGATCAGGGATGGAGATACCTCCTGAAGATCTTTAGAGAATTGTTTTAGCAATTATGGGTTTCTTGTTGTTCCATATGAAGTTGAGAATTTTTCTTTCAAGGTCTGTAAAGAATTGTGTTGGCAATTTGATGGGAATTGCATTGAATCTGTAGATTGTATTTGGTAAGATGGCCATTTTTACTATGTTAATCCTGCCAAGCCATGATCGTGGGAGATCTTTCCATCTTCTGATATCTTCTTCTAATTCTTTCTTCAGAGACTGGAAATTTTTTTCATACAAGTCTTTGACTTGCTTGGTTAGGTTCACGCTAAGGTACTTTATGTCCTTTGTGGCTATTGTGAAGGGTATTGTTTCCCTAATTTCTTTCTCAGCCTTTTTGTCTTTTGTATACAGGAGGGCTACTGATTTTTTTTTTTTAGTTAATTTTGTATCCAGCCACTTTGCTGAAGTACTCTGGAAAGCAATCTGGTGCTTTCTCAGACAACTAAGACAACTCAAGATCCAGCTATACCACTCCTACGCATATACCCAAGAGTCTCAAGTACACAATAAGGACATTTGCTCAACCATGTTTGTAGCAGCCTTATTTGTAATAGCCAGAAGCTGGAAACAGCCCAGATGCCTCTCAATTGAAGAATGGATGCAGAAATTGTGGTACATCTACACAATGGAATATTACTCAGCAATAAAAAAAGAAGGAAATCATGAAATTTGCAGGTAAATGGTGGGAACTAGAAAAGATCATCCTGAGTGAGTTGTCCCAGAAGCAGAAAGATGCACACGGTATATACTCACTCATATAGACATGTAATATAGGATAAGCATACTAAAATCTGTACACCTAAAGAAACTAATCAAGAGGGAGGACTCTTGCTAAAATGCTCATCCTTATCCAGAAAGGCAAAGAGGCTGGACATCAGAAGAAGGAGAAAAGAGAGAACAAGGCAGGAGCCTGACACAGAGGACCTCTGAAAGGCTATGCCCTGCAGACTATCAAAGCAGATGCTGAGACTTATGGCCAACCTTTGGGCAGAGTGCAGGGAATCTTATGAAAGAAGTGGGAAACAGTAAGATCTGGAGAGGACAGGAACTCCACAAGGAGAGCAACAGAACCAAAAAATCTGAGCACAGGGGTCTTTCCTGAGACTGATACTCCAACCAAGTAGCATGCATGGAGATAACCTAAGACCCCTGTACAAATGTAGCCCATGGCAGTTCAGTATCCAAGTGGTTTCCATAGTAATAGGAACAGGGACTGTCTCTGACATGAACTGATTGGCCTGCTCTTTAATTACCTCCCCCTGAGGGGGAAGCAGCCTTACCAGGCCAAAGAAGAAGACACTGCAGCCACTCCTGATGAGACCTAATTGACTAGGATCAGAAGGAAGAACAAGAAGACCTTCCCTATGAGTGGACGTGGGGAGGGGCATGCATGCAGAGGGTGGAAGAAGGGAGGGATTGGGATGGGAAGAGGGAGGGAACCACAGGGGGGATACAAAGTGAATAAAGTGTAATTAATAAAGAATAAAAAAAAGATACCTCCTGAAGATCTTTTACTGTAGAGAATTGTTTTAACAATTCTTGGTTTCTTTTTGTTCCATATGAAGTTGAGAATTTTTCTTTCAAGGTCTGTAAAGAATTGTGTTGGTAATTTGATGGGAATTGCATTGAATCTGTAGATTGCTTTTGGTAAGATGGTCATTTTTAATATGTTAATCCTGCCAAGCCATGAGCATCTTTCCATCTTTTGATATCTTCTTCTAATTCTTTCTTCAGAGACTGGAAATTTTTTCATACAAGTCTTTGACTTGCTTGGTTAGGTTCACACCAAGGTACTTTATGTCCTTTGTGGCTATTGTGAAGGGTGTTGTTTCCCTAATTTCTTTTTCGGCCCTTTTGTCCTTTGTATACAGGAAGGCTACTGATTTTTTTGAGTTAATTTTGTATCCAGTCACTTTGCTGAAGGTGTTAATCAGCTGTAGGAGTTCCCTGGTAGAGTTTTTGGGGTCACTCATGTATACTATCATATCATCTGCAAATAGTGATACTTTGACTTCTTTCTTTCCAATTTGTATCCCCTTGATCTCCTTCAATTGTCTTATTGCTCTAGCTAGGACTTAAATAACAATACTGAAAAGATATGGAGAGAGTGGACAGCCTTGCCTTCTCCCTGATTTCAGTGGGAATGATTTAAGTTTCTCTCCATTGATTTTGATGTTGGCTATAGGCTTGCTGTATATCGCCTTTACTATGTTCAGGTATGTGCCTTGTATCCCTGATCTCTCCAGTACTTTAAACATGAATGGATGTGGGTTTTGTCAAATGCCTTTTCAGCATCTAAGGAGATGATCATGTGGTTTTTCTCCTTCAGTTTGTTTATGGGGTGGATCCCTGATCTCAAGCTGTACTATAGAGCAACAATACTAAAAACTGCATAGTACTGGCATAGAAACAGACTGGTGGATCAATGGAATCAAAGAGAAGACCCTGACATAAATCC
>NW_026589376.1:1430-3235 GCF_907164565.1 Psammomys obesus | reverse complement strand
TCTGAGAGGGTCTGAGTGGGTTCGAGTCCCACCGGCTCTCATCTGAGCGGGAGCCAATTTCTGGCTCCCCATCTGTTTGGAAGAACGAGCCGACTCGGACTTTTCGGGGCTTCGCCCCTGTTCGAAGGCTACGGGCTCCATCTAGAGGACGGAGGAACAAGACCTCCTCCGCAGTCTCCATCTGAATTTTTGCTTTCAGTTTTGCTTCGTGCCGCGCGGCTTGTGTCGTGTTTTGTCTGTTTAAATCCTGTGTTTCTCATGTATGTATGTGTTTTTCTGTGTCTGTTTCTTTGTGGACTTGGACTGATAAGAATTTGGACAGAGGACAGTTGAAATTGAAACTAGTTCTCGGCTCGGGAGCTGGGGAGCTCGGGAGCACACGGCTGCATGACAGGACACCAAGCAGTGTGCTCTCCCTCCCAAAGGAGCCGAGGAGAAAATGCTTTCAGGTGGCTGGGGAGACGTGGAGCTGGAGCTTGGGCGGGCGGTGCTCGGACACTTGGGAGTCTGTGAAATAACAATGTACAACCAGCAGGGCACGGGCTCTGCAGCCCCGAGACGAAGGGGTGGAAGATCGCCCCCCCGCGCTCAGAGGGGAGGTGGGGCGGCGCAGCTGGACGCTCCGAGAGCTGCCTGCAGTGTTCAGGAGGGGCCCGGCCAGAAAGCAGGTTCATGACCTGCGGGGGAGGTAAGCTAGAGTGAAGCTCACAGGGAGCCAAGAGAACAGGCAAGGCTCGTGGGCTTGCTAGGTAAAAGTCCTTAGGCGGGGATTGGCACCTTAGCTGCTCCACGACAGGAGCTGCTTTGGCTGCCGAAAATAAAGAAAAACTCCTCCCCCTTGCCTTCAGCCAGCTCAGCAGAGAGAGAGAAGAGAGCAGCAGGAGCTCACCACGCCCTCTTGCTCCTCTCTTCCCTCCTCCCACCTAGGGGGCTTGCAACTTACAGATCAAACAGTAATTTAGGATGATTGTTTTCAATTGGTTTTAAATGGTTGATATGATCAAAAATAATTGGGTATGCTTTAAGGTTAAATTCAAATCCTTGTTTAAAACACGTATATGTGCCTATGTGTTTGTAGGGTCTATGAATACATATGTTTAAATAACAACAATATAAATTGCCACATGGTGTGACTCAAAAAAGAACAAAGGTTACAAAATCTCTGAGTCAAAATGATTTTATTTCTTTTTAAGATAAGAAGAAAGTCTTGTTTTAAGTTGATATTGGTTCTAAAGATTGGGTTGTTTTCACTGATAAATTTTGGTCTTAAAATCTGGTTTAAACTTCTGTCTGGTTTTGACTTTAAAATTATGGTTATGCTTTGTGAATTCACTCCTAAAGAAAATACTTTGCTTTGATATTACAGGGACGAGTTTTAAAAATTGTTTACATGTTTAAGGCTATAAAATATTTAAAGTTTATCAGGCATTTGGGTATGACAATGATCTTGGATAATCTGACAAAATTTAAAAGTTTCTCGATCCTTTTGGGGAAAAATAAAAATACTTTGATATTTATTTTATCAATTTTATTAAATAAAACCCAGCCGTATGATTTGTGCTGATTGAAAATTATTGCAGTTTTTAAAATGTATCTTATGGAGAGCTGTTTGTTTGTTAAGCTGCCTTGTTACAACCCTGGTCTTGTGGACGCAGGGCTCCAGCAGGATCATGTTAGGATAGAAAAGATTTTGATGAGAGTTTATATGTTGTTTAAAAAGCAAGAGAAAGAAAAAGAATGTCTGGTTAAGCCAGAAAAAGAAAGCTAGAAACCTGAAGGTTAATGTATGTTGCAGAAGGTTAGTG
>NW_026589376.1:0-1420 GCF_907164565.1 Psammomys obesus | reverse complement strand
GATTATAAATGCTCCACAATGTTTGCTGTATCATCATCAGCACCTAATAGCTATGTTTGGTATTATCAGTCACAGCCTGTGGTAGCCTAACATGAGGCTAGCCACCATGATCTTCAGAGATAGAGAACATGTAAAACTATATTTTTGCTGCCATATCTGTTTAGGGCTTCCAGCTGAGTTCAGTTACACGTGGTCAGCTGCCATGGTAGTCCAGAAAGAAAAAGGATAGAGCCATGAGTTTGTGATCATTTTTGCTCAGGTATCTCAGTTATGTTCAGTCATCTGATTAGTACTAAATACAAAGCTTTTTACTGTTCAATTTTAATGCAAGTGATAGGAACAACAAGATTTGCTAGGCTCTCTATGAACTATGTCTGATTAAAAGATTTGCTTTGATTTTAGTTCAGAAAGAACAGATTTAAAGTTATACTGACAACTACAGTTGGCTACACCTAGTGTCTTTGTTTAGTTTTTCTTTTATACAGTTTAAAACAGATAATAAAGATAGACAAACAGATAACTCAGATATGCTGGCCCTCAGGCTTGTCAGAGATCTGATGAATATGGCATTTTAACTGTGTAAGCTTATTGTGACAGAAAGTCCTAAAATCCTGGCAGTAGCTCCCCCAAGGTCTCCGAGAAGATTTGGGCACAACGACATATGACTGCGACTCTGGATTGTGGTATGCTAACCACTGGGCAATATTGCCTCAACTGGCCCACTGCTAGGGCCCAGCCTAAGCTGTGGACAAAGCCGGGGACATCTGAGGAGCCATTGTCTCACATTGTGAGAGGCAAGGTGAGGTCAATCTCTTCTGTTCCTCTTTCCACAGAAGCAGTAAAAGCAGTCTCTCACCTTCTGTGCCTGGCTGGACAGCCTCTGTTCAGGATGCCATGAGACAAGAGCGAGGGACACTGCCTAGGTGATGGACTAAGTAGTCATCTCTGTCATTTTGATAAACACATAGATTGGTATATTTATTTAGCTTATAATTTATCCTTCTCAGGTCTCTGAACACCTTGATGGCTATGCTAAGCTTACGACAGCTTTACAGCTAGAGAAAAGACAAATAGATCCACTGTTAGTTCATTGATCAGTTCATTAGCTAAAACTACTGAGTACTAGATCTCTTATTAAAAAAAGAAAGACAGGTTTCCCTTGCTCACAGAATTCATGTTAGTCATCTGTGTCTTAAGATATATAGCTAGAAAAAAAAAAAAAGATACGGAGCCTATATAGAGTCTAAAGATATAAGAGTTTAGGTTATAAAATCTAAAATGTTATTATTTGGTCTGAAAAAAATGTTTCAGGGTTGATAAATACAAAAAAAAAATTAGAGTGTCTAAGTTGATAAAAATAGTTTAAAACATGTTAAAATTGAGAGATATTTTAGATCTCTCCCCCCTCTTTGCTACTGTT
>NW_026589375.1:1547-2618 GCF_907164565.1 Psammomys obesus | reverse complement strand
CACCATGGCCTAAAACTTGACCTCAAAAACAACACAAATAACAAAATATTACATAGACATGGAAATTAAACAACTCTCTACTCAATGACAGCTTGTTCAGGGAAGAAATGAAAAAAAAAAGAAATTAGAGACTTTGAAAATGAAGGCACAGCTTACCCTAACTTACCAGACACAACAAAAGCAGTACTAAGAGGAAAGTACATAGGATTAAGTGCTTCCAGAAAGATGTTTGATCCATCACATACAGTCCACTTAATAGCACACAGAAAGCCCCCGAAAAGAATCAGACACACCCAAGAGGAGTAGATGGTTGGAAATAAACAAACTCGGAGCTGAAATGAATGAATTAGAAACAAAGAACACAATTCATAGAATCACTAAGACCAAGAGCTGGTTCTTTGAGAAAATCAACAAGATAGACAAACGCTTACCTAAACTAACTAAAAGGTAAAGAGAAACTATTCAAATCAGCAAAATCAGAGATGAAAAGGAGGACATAAGGACAGACATTGAAGAAACCCAAACAATCATTAGGTCTTACTACAAAAGACTATCTGCCACAAAATTTGAAAATCTAAATGAAACGGACAAAAGTGGGATCTGGAAAAGATCATCCTGAGTGAGGTATCCCAGAAGCAGAAAGACACACATGGTATATACTCACTCGTATAGACATATTATATAGGATAAACCTACTAAAATCTGTACAACTAAAGAAACTAATCAAGAGGGAGTACTCTTGCTAAAATGCTCAATCTCTATCCAGAAAGGCAAAGAGGATGGACATCAGAAGAAGGAGAAAATAGGGAACAAGTCAGGAGCCTGACACAGAAGACCTCTGAAAGGCTCTGCCCTGCAGACTCTCAAAGCAGATGCTGAGACTTATGGCCAACCTTTGGGCAGAGTGCAGGGAATCTTATGAAAGAAGTGGGAAACAGTAAGATCTGGAGAGGACAGGAACTCCACAAGGAGAGCAACAAAACCAAAAAATCTGAGTACACAGGTCTTTCCTGAGACTGATACTCCAACCAAGGACCATGCATGGAGATACCCTAAGACTCCTCCTGCACA
>NW_026589375.1:0-1447 GCF_907164565.1 Psammomys obesus | reverse complement strand
AAAAAATCTGAGCACATAGGTCTTTCCTGAGACTGATACTCCAACCAAGGACCATGCATGGAGATACCCTAAGACTCCTCCTGCACAAATGTAGCCCATGGCAGTTCAGTGTCCAAGGGGGTTCCATAGTAATAGGAACAGGGAATGTCTCTGACACGAACCGATTGGCCTGCTCTTTAATTACCTCCCCCTGATGGGGTCAGCATTACCAGGCCACAGAAGAAGACAATGCAATCACTCCTGATGAGACCTAATTGACTAGGATCAGAAGGAAGGAAAAGAAGACCTCTCCTATCAGTGGACTTGAGGAAGGGTACGCGAGCAGAGGGGGGATGAAGGGAGGGATTGGGATGGGAGGGGGGAGGGAACCACAGGGGGGATACAAAGTGAATAAAGTTTAATTAATAAAGAATTTTAAAAAATGGGTTAGAGTGCTAAACAGATTATTCTCAAAAGATGAATATTAGTTAGCAGAGAAATGTACAAAGCCCTTAGTCATCAGGGAAAAACAAATCAAAGTGACCCTGGGATTTCATCTTACTCCCATCAGTATGGCTAAGATCAAAACCTGGAATGACAACACATACTGGAGAAGATGTTGAGAAAGGGGAACCATCCTCCATTGCTGGTGTGAATGTAAACTCGTTCAACTCCTTTGGTAATCATTCTGGCACATTATCAGACAAGTATCAATAGTGCTATCTCAAGTTCCAGGTATAGCACTCCTAGGCATATATCCAAAATATGATCACGTATAAAAGGACATTTTCTTAGCCATGTGTAGAGCAGCTTTATTCTTAACAGCCAGAATTTGGAAACAACACAGGTATCCATCAACTGAGGAATGGAGAGAGAAATTGTGGTACATTTACACAATGGAATACTGCTATGCAATTAAAAACAAACAAAAAAAGCATGATAGGAACTACAAAGATCATTCTGAGTGAGCTATCCTAAAATCAGAAGGACACACACGGTATGTGCTACTTACAAGTGGATATTAGTAATGCAATGTAGCATAAACATTACAAAATCTGTAAACCTAAAGAAGCTAAACAAGGAGAGGACTGGGTAAGATGATCAGTTCTCACTTAGCAAGGAAAACTAGACAGAAATAGGAAGAGAGCGAAAACAGGGAACAGGACAGGAGCCTACCACAGAGGACCTCTTAAAGACTCTACCCAGAAGGGTATCAAAGTAGATGCTGAGATTCATAGCCGAACTTTGCACAGAATGCAGGGAATCTTATGAATGTAGGTGGAGATAGAAAGACCTGGAGGTGACAGAAACTCCTCAAGGAGAGGAATTGAAACAAAAAAAAAAAATCTGGGCAAATGTGTCTGTCTGAGCATGATACTCCAACAAAGGACCATGCATAGAGATAACTTAGAACCCCTGCACATATATAACCCATGGCAGCTCAGTCTGCATATGTGTTCCCTATTAA
>NW_026589374.1:0-1545 GCF_907164565.1 Psammomys obesus | reverse complement strand
GGACCTCTACAAGGAGAGCAATAGAAACAAAAAAAGCTGGGCACAACGGTCTTTTTCTAAGATTGATATTCTAACCAATGTCCATTCAAGGAGATAAACTGAAACTGTTGCACAGATGTTTCCCATGGCAGCTCAGTCTCCAAATGGACTGCCTAGTAAGGGGAATAGGAACTGTCTCTGACGTGAACTCAACGGCTTGCTCTTTGATCACCTTCCCCTAAAGCAGGGCAGTCTTACCAGGCCACAGTGGAAAACAATGCTGACAGTCCTGATGAGACATCATAGGCTAAGGTCAGGCAGAAGAGTAGGAGGACCTCCCCAATCAGTGGACTGGCGAAGGATCATGGGAGAAGAAGAGGAAGTGAGGGCAGGATTGGGAGGAGAGGAGGGATGGGCCTACAGCTGGGATACAAACAATAAAAAAGAAACAAACAATAAAAAAAAACAAATTTAATTGCTGTATGAATCCTGAGATTATAAGCATGGGACACTGTGAGTCACCATATGACTCTTCTTAAAATATCTTTCTGGTGTGTAAACAATTGGCAGTTTTATTGTCAGTAATTAATTTTACTAAGCAATTCTCTGATATGTATTCAAATGTGACTAAGCAAACATTATGTCTATTTTTGTTGATGTTTAGGAAATTAGCAAGGCATTATCTCTTTACAGCAGCGAATTGCTCCTCTTCTTTGTGGTGGTCAAGCACACCAAGCCACTCTTCGTAGAGTCCAGATGTCATCAGACTATTTTCAATGTTTTGTAAAAACTCCTTATATACATAGAAAGGAAATATTTTGTGGAAAAATACAAATCAAAGAAATTACACAAACTACTCTAAAGTATAAATTAAATGAGGGAAAAACATTTGTCATAGCTCTCAACCTGTGCCTAAGGTAGAACCTTCACTGACATGGAGGTCCACTAAGTTTGGCCCATCAAAACTAGAAATGTAAAAGCAGATCTTTCAGTAGTGCTGCTACTGTAGAGAGATCTTCCCTTGGTTCAAAAGGCCCCTATTGGACAGCTGAGCCAACTAGCACACACTGTGGGAACAATATACCAGCTCAACTCCTATTTTTAAATGACATCAACAGACACATTGTGGTAAATTCTGCAGGTCAAAGGTTTTTGCTTTTAACCTTAATGGTTCTGCATTAAGAGATCTAACTGCATGTGCCCATGTATTCATAAGCAAAGGCTGAGTGAGCATGGACTTACTCTCTTGTACTTTATACTTTGAGAGGAAATGGTTCTAGTGACATCCTGTAAGTGGTGGAGGAAATGGAATGTGTATCTTTTTAAAAGACTATGAACAAATATCAGAAACCTGGTAATGTGACACTTTGTTATCCATAGTGGAATGAGTGTATAAACTCAGAGCTCAGGACAGAAAAACAACAATCTCAAGTAACAGCTCAACCCTGGAGATAGAGCAAAAGTCTAGATAATTCTTTGCTAGGGAAAACTCAGGGGAACCTTCCTGCTGAGTCATTCAAAATCAGGGAGAAGATTTCAAATCACCTTGATAGTTTCCAAACACAT
>NW_026589373.1:0-14377 GCF_907164565.1 Psammomys obesus | reverse complement strand
TGTTTCATTGCTTGTTTTCTTTTCATTTTTGTTGGGATATTATCTGTATGCCCTGTTTTCTTGGGTGAAGTTGTTTTCATTGGATTGGAGTTTTCCTTCTAGTATCTTCTGTAGGGTTGGTTTGCTGTATAGATATTGTGTAAATTTAGTTTTGTCATGGAATATTTTGTTTTCTCCATCTATGTTGATTGAAAGCTTTGCAGGGTATAGTAGTCTGGGTTGACATTTGTGATCTCTTAGAGTCTCCATGATGCTTGCCCAGGCCTTTCTGGCTTTCATAGTTTCTGATGAGAAGTCTGGTGTGATTCTGATAGGTCTACCTTCATATGTTACTTGGCCTTTTTCCCTTGCTGCTTTTAATATCTTTTCTTTGTTCTGTAGATTTAGTGTTTTGACTATGATGTGACGTGATGTGTTTCTTTTCTGGTCTAGTCTATTTGGTGTTCTGTAGGCCTCTTGTGTATTTATGGACATCTCTTTCTTTAAGTTGGGAAAATTTTCTTCTATGATTTTTTTGAAAATATTTTCTGGATCTTGGAGCCTGGAGTCTTCTTTTTCATCAATTCCTATTATTCTTAGATTTTGTCTTTTCATAGCATCCTTGATTTCTTGGATATTTTGTGATTGGAACTTTCCTGATTTTACTTTTTCTTTGAGAGAAGTATCAATTTCTGCAAGTGTGTCTTCAGCTCCAGAGATTCTCTCTTCCATCTCTTGTATTCTGTTGGTGATGCTTACTTTTGTGGTTCCTGATCTTTTCTCCAAGTTCTCCAGCTCAAGAGTTTTCTCATTTTGTGTTTTCTTTATTGATTCTAATTCTGTTTTCATGCCTTGCACCATTTCTTTTATGTGTTTGAATTTGGATTCCTGTCTCTCTACGATGGACTCTATTTCTTTGTTCATTTCCTTTTTGTATGCCACTAATTTTTTCTCTACTTGTGTCTCTAATTGTTTGGCTATGTTTGCTTGTGTTTCTTTAAGGGTTTTGTCTATTTCTTCTTTCTTTACCTCCAATTGACTGGCCAACTCTTTGAAAGATTTGTTCATTTCCTCCTTATGAGCCTCAAATAATTGAGCAAGCATGGCTTTAAGGTCATTTTCCTGTGCTTCTGATGAATTGGAGTATCCATCGATTTTGGGGTTTGCTGGTGAAGTCATGATGTCCTGATTTATGTTGGAAGTGTTCTTTCGCCTACCCCTGGCCATTGGCTTATCTGAGACCTTCCCTGTTTGTTTTTGGTTTCTGCAGATGAGACTGGTACTGTCTCTCTCTCGAGTCTGGAGAATTCTTCAGGAAGTTGAGAGAGGTCCCGTGTCCTTAGCGTATGCTGAGGACTAGCTGTACAGGCAGGACACTTGGCAGAGATCGGCGTATCTGGGCTCTCTGCTCTCTGGTTTGGCCCTGCTTCTTTGATTTGCTCTGCCAGTTCAGTGCTGCTGTCACTGCCAGGTTATGAGGTCTTGCTGCAGCTGGAGATTTCAGGGTGGTCACGTCAGTGGGAATCGGGGTAACCAGCCTTTCTGTTCTCTGGTTTGGCCCTGGTTAGTCTTAAACTGGAGGGCTGATGTGCCCTGCCAGCTCAGTGCTGCTCCACCGCCAGGTTAGAAAGTCCCGCTGTAACTGGAGACTGGGTTGCTAGTCCAGATGCTTTCTGGGAAGTCCTGGGGTCTCTTTACTGTGCTCTCCAAGCTTCGGAGGCCCAGCGCCTGGTGTGTCTAGCTTGTATGGCGTTTCTGTCTGGTTTTGGTGAGTATATAGAGTATTCTCTGTCACTGTGGGATTGGGCGGGCCGTACCGTCAGTGATGGCGCTCCTGTGGAGCTAGTATGGCGTCTAGCAGACTCGGGCCCTGGGAGGATGGTGCAGCCGCTGCGCGTGAATCTGGGGCTCCGAGACACAGTACTGCTGGCCTTTGCCGATAAAGGGCTTGGGGCTCCGCCTCCGTGGCTGCAGGCCCCAGGCAGTTAGGTCTGCGCTGAGAAAGGCGAGTCCGCTGCGCCAAGGAGGAGGAGGGAGGTCTGGGGGAGGGGAGTGCCGAGAGATCAAAGGATCGTTTCTCACCTTCCCCAAACAAGTCCCTGGGTGACCCGAGACCGAGGTTTTCACCTCCTGCGATGTTCCCTGTTGTTTAGAAAGTCTCTCCATTGTTTCCCTGGCTTCAGAAGTTCTTCCACTCATCAACTCAGAACTTTATCTCTTCCACACCTCGGAAACTGTGTGTGCTAGTCGCCATCTTGGCTCCGCCCCCTTGCTTTCATTTTCATTGAATTTTAGAAAGTCTTTAATTTCTTTCTTTATTTCTTCCCTACCCAGTGGTCACTAAGTAGAAAATTATTCCGTTTCCCCAAGTTTGTAGGCTTTCTGTTTCTGTTTTTGTTCAAGATCCATGATGAGCTGATAAGATACAAGGGGTTATTTCAATTTTCTTGTATTGGTTGAGGCTTGCTTTGTGACTGACTACTTGGTCAATATAGTCAAAAAGGTTCCACAAGGTGCTGAGAAAAAGTATATTCTTTTGTTCTGTATATTGTTGTAGTAAATAAAAATGATGTTGGGCTAAAATTATTATTATTAGCCCTATAATTATTGCAGTGGTATTATTTGACCCGCTATTACAAATAGTAAGACACAGATACTTGTTGGATTTTACAATTGCCTTATCACCTTGGCCTGGCCAGATATTTCTACTTCTATCTCAATAACCACACCATCCATCTCCTAGCCCCCATCCAATGTGATCTGCCTTAATCATTCCTACCTTTCATCCATAATTTCAAGATATTTCCTTGTATTCTTCATCTGGGCCTTTTCATGTCATTATGGGAGTCCTTCCTCCCAGCCCATGTAGTTTTTTTTCTCCATGCTAACTCATCATAGCATCCTCCTTCCTCTGCTCTTCCTGTCTGTCTCTCAGGAGTCTCCTAAGTCCTCTAAAGCTAGGGAACCTTAGCCACACCTATCCCATTCTACCCTGCCCAGGTATAGGCTATTTAATCAACCAATCAGGTATGTCTTAGACAGGTTTATACAACAAAGATAGGTATATCCGGGGAGTAACCAGATCTTGAGGGCCAGTAACTAGCATCAATATACAAGTGTCAGACTAACTCTCAACAATTCCCCCTTTCTGTCTAAAGAAAAAGACCATTTTCAAAGTAAGAATAATTATTAAACAATTATAAAAAGTAAGACTATATATATGTATACACATATAAATATAATGTCTAGTTTTAATGCATTTAGCAATCTTGAAAAAAATATCTATCCTGTCTATGGGTTCTAAAGTTTTGTACCTAAGTTACTTTTATAGTTTGTATCTATCAACCTAAAAATATCTTTCTAAACTGAAAACATCTTTTTAATTTCTAAGCAACTAAGCTAATTGTGACTATCTGGTCTTCAACCCCATTAGACACTTGAGTCATTAGGAAGTGCATGTTAGCAGCCTCCAAAAAATAGAAAATGACAGAGACAGTTTGCTGTCTAGACAGCCACCCCAAATTCTCTATAACTTTGGAACATCATCTCCAGTCTTCTGCCCAGTACCTTTGACAGACATATATGTAAATCAGGAACAATTTAGGTCTTGCTTACCCTGTCTTGGCAATGTTTGACAGTTGAGTTGTTCTGCATTTGACCTTGTCCATTTTAGGCAGAATTCTGTTTGTAATAAAGCAAGGGCATTTTCTTTTCCTGGGAGCTGGTTTGCCACATTTGAAGCCATCTCCATATGGCAGTTCTTCGATGATCATCATCTTTGAAGTAGGCTGGGTCCTGACAGGAGATAACATGTATAATTGTCAAAAAATTCTTAAAATAATAAAACATTTTAAATGCCATATTATATAGGTCTCTAAGGTTTTCTTGGGTGTAGTTAACCTCTTTGGGTTGTAGTTTTCCATCAAGTATCTTTTGTAGGGCTGGATTTGTGCATAGATATGGTTTAAGTTTGGTTTTTGTCATGGAATATTTCATATTCTCCATCTATATGGTGATTGAAAGTTTTGCTGGGTATAATAGTCTGGACTCATATCTATGGTTTCTTAGGGTCTACATGACATCTGCCAAAGCCCTTCTGGATTTTAAAGTCTCTGTTGAGAAGTCATGTTACTTGGCATTTTTCTCTTGAATCTTTTAATATCCTTATACTTAGTGTTTTGATTAATCTGTGGCAGGAACATTTTCTTCTCCGGTACAACTTATTTGATGTTCTGTAAGCTTCTTGTATATGTACAAGCATGTCTTTCTTTAGGTTGGGGAAATTTTCTTCTATCGTTTTGTTGACAGTATTTTCTGGTGGTTGGAGCTGGAAATTTTCTCTTCTTTTCTTGTTATTCTCAGGTTTCTTCATTTCATAGCGTCCTTATTTTCTGGCAGATGTTCCAATTAGTATCTTGGAGTCAGAGTCTCATAAGAAGGTTGCTGGCATTTATTTGAATCACAACCTCCAGGGTGTAATGAAGACCTTCAAGTAAGGCCAGATAAGGATATCTCCCTAAAAGTGGGGGGTACTCAGGACTTTCCTGGGAACACTTAGAAGCAATACTCCTGGGAGAAGGTTAAAATGATTCATTAGAAAATTTCCATCAATCCAGTTTCTTCAAGTTTCACAAATATTAAAAGCCTTCCCCACCCTCCAAGCATGCAACACATGATGGCAAAATGTGATTGTAGTGAAGTGAAGGATGGCACAATGGTGATTGTATCATATGGCTCAGTTTTGGTGGATCTTTGTCAAGCAGCTGTGCTGGCTTTTTGATTTTCATTGTTTCCATTAGATATGGCTGTGCCAAACCAAGTTGAATCAGCCAGCTTGGAGAGGAGTTTGACCAAGAACAGTTGAGTTGAAACAGCCAGCCAGAGTTCAGAAAGAGCTAGAAAGGGTGAGCTTATTCAGCAGTAAGTCTCAGACACTGTAAGCGTTATAGGCTTAGATTAAGTTGTATGTAGGTTAGAAGCTTGCAGGACTAGGGCTAGGTTAGCTGAATTAGGCAGAAAGCTTCCATCAGGTGAATGAAAGTTAATTTTACAACCATTCCTGCATCTCTAAGATGAAGCATGCATGAGTATGGTAGATGATTTTTTTCTTTTTGTTTTTGGAGACAGGGTTTTTCTGTGTAGCCTTAGCTCTCCTGAACTCAGAACAGGTTGGCCTTGAAATCACAGAGATCCATCTGCCTCTGCCTCCTTGAGTGCTGAGATTAAAGGCTTGTGCCAGCACACCTGGCTCAGAGATACTGTTGATGTGAACATAAAGTAAAATAGACATTTTGAAAAACATTATAGGTTCCTCTAAAGTAAAATTTAGTTACCTTAATTTAAACAATAAAATAAAATAAGATGAATGGGTGATTGAGCCATCCCAATACTGGAAATATATGAAACCCTGAAGTCAGGAGGTAAAGAAAGCATTTGCACTTCTATGTTTCCTGTAGCACTGTTCATAACAGCCAGAGAATGAGAAGAAATAGCCAACATTGTATTCAAAAATAGAAAACACATCTATGCACAGCAAGATATTATACAACCATGAAAGAATAAAATCTTGTCCTTTGTGCCAACATGGGTAAACCTAGAAGAAATTATATGGAATGATAGAGGAAAGAAAATCATTGCCTTGATGTTCAAATTTGACACAGGTTGTGGTTGTGTGCTTATATTCAATCCAATAGGTCAGTAGCATCAGTGTACCAGCATAGCTGATGGTATCCTTGGAGCAGTTTATTGAATCACATAATAAATCACATTCAAAATTCAAAGCAACTCTTCATTTCTTCTAGGAAGAAGACAATTCTCAGAAGTCAAATTACATTCCTTAATTTGAGGGAAAGAACCATGTAACAGGGTACACAATTCTATTAATTGGGATGACAAAGGAACATATAAACATGGTCTAGCTTGATCTGGCATCCATAAAGCAAAGACTTTGCAGTAACATAAATAAACAGACCTTAATGGAATAGTTACGGTAAATGTGCAAATCATGGTGCTTTCTTGGAGCTTCTGCTTGCAATTACCGTGACTTAAGTGCTTTGTGATTTAGCACAATTATTTTCCAGATACTCCAGGCTTTACTATTAGGATGGTATATTTTATTTAAATGGATTTGAAAGGAGCCATGCAAACAAAAACTTTAAAACATATAATAAATTAAAATGACAGGAAAGGAGGCATGGAGGGAAACAGAGAGAAAGAAGAAGAAAATAAAATAAAATAAAATTGAATTCTTTAAATTCTCATATTTTTCTCTAACTTTTAGACTCTTTGTGTCGAAGAAAATGGCTTGAAATAGTTGTGATTTTCACTGCTCAAAGAATTAAACTACCATTTAATGACTGGCAGTGGGGATCAGTGATACAGAGCTTGTTTAGCTTACACCAAGGCCCAGCACTGCAATAAAAAATGAATGAATAAACACATCAAGCATATAAAATATTTGAAGGATGGATGTCTGAAAAAAATATATTTGCAATAGCAAGAGAGCTTTATTACAAGAGCAATCGAACTTGGGACCTAAGTCTCACTGATGCAGCAGTAGAGAAGTGAAGACCCCAAACTCTGAATGAACAGGATTTTTAAAAATTCTTTATTAATTACACTTTATTCACTTTGTATCCCCCGTGTGGTTCCCTCCCTCCTCCCATCCTAATCCTTCCCTTCCTCCAACCTCTGCATGCATGCCCCTCCCCAAGTCCACCGATAGGGGAGGTCTTCATTTCCTTCTTTCTGATCCTAGTCAATTAGGTCTCATCAGGAGTGGCTGCATTGTCTTCTTCTGTGGCCTGGTAAGGCTGCTTCCCCCTCAGAGGGAGGTAATTAAAGAGCAGCCCAATCAGTTCATGTCATAGACAGTCCTTGTTCCCATTACAATGGAACCCACTTGGATACTGAACTGCCATGGGCTACATCTGTGCAGGGGTTTTAGGTTATCTCCATGCATGGTCTCTGGTTGGAGTATCAGTCTCAGGAAAGACCCTTGTGCTCAGACTTTTTGTTTCTGTTACTCTCCTTGTGGAGCTCCTGTCCTCTCCAGATCTTACTGTTTTCCATTTCTTTCATAAGATTCCCTGCACTCTGCCCAAAGGTTGCCCATAAGTCTCAGCATCTGCTTTGATAGTCTGCAGGGCAGAGCCTTTCAGAGGTCCTCTGTGTCAGGTTCCTGACTTGTTCCTTCTTTTCTACTTCTTCTGATGTCCATCCTCTTTGCCTTTCTGGATAGGGATTGAGCATTTTAGCAAGAGTCCTCCCTCTTGATTATTTTCTTTAGGTGTATAGGTTGTAGTAGGTTTATCCTATATTATATGTCTATATGAGTGAGTATATACCGTGTGCATCTTTCTGCTTCTGGGATACCTCACTCAGGATGATCTTTTCTAGTTTCCACCATTTCCCTGTAAATTTCATGATTTCCTTGTTTTTTATTGCTGAGTAATATTCCATAGTGTAGATGTACCACAATTTCTGTATCAATTCCTCCACTGAGGGGCATCTGGGCTGTTTCTAGCTTCTGGCGATTACAAATAAGGCATCTACAAATATGGTTGGGCAAATATCCTTATTGTGTACTTGAGCCTCTTTTGGGTATATGCCTAGGAGTGGTATAGTTGGATCTTGAGGAAGCGTTATTCCTAGTTGTCTGAGGCAGCGCCAGATTGCTTTCTAGAGTGGTTGTACAAGTTTACATTCCCAACAGCAGTGAAGGAGGGTTACCCTTTCTCCATAACCTCTCCAGCATGTGTTGTCACTTGAGTTTTTGATCTTAGCCATTCTGATGAGTGTAAAGTGAAATCTTAGGGTCGTTTTGATTTGCATTTCCCTTATGCCTAAGGACATTGAACATTTCTTTAAGTGTTTCTCTGTCATTCAATATTCCTCTATTGAGAATTCTTTGTTTAGCTCTGTACTCCATTTTTTAATTGGATTACTTGATTTGTTGCTGTTTAACTTCTTGAGTTCTTTATATATACTGGATATTAGTCCTCTGTCAGATATAGGGTTGGTGAAGATCCTTTACCAATCTGTAGGCAGTCGTTTTGTTCTGACAACAGTGTCCTTTGCTTTACAGAAGCTTTTCAGTTTCATGTGGTCCCATTTATTAACTGTTGCTCTTAGAGACTGTGCTGTTGGTGTTCTGTTCAGGAAGTTGTCTCCTGTGCCAGTGAGTTCAAGGGTATTCCCCACTTTTTCTTCTAAGCCTTTTAGTTTCATATTAAGGTCTTTGATCCACTTGCACTTTAATTTTGTGCATGGTAGATATCCAGTTAGACCAGCACCATTTGTTGAAGATGCTTTTTTCCATTGAATGGTTTTGGCATCTTTGTCAAAAATAAGGAGTCCATAAGTGTGTAGATTTATGTCAGGGTCTTCTATTCAATTCCATTGATCCACCTGTCTGTTTCTATGCCAGTACCATGCAGTTTTTAGTATTGTTACTCTTTAGTTCAGCTTGATATCAGGGATGGAGATACCTGCTGAAGATCTTTTGCTGTAGAAAATTGTTTTAGCAATTCTGGGTTTCTTGTTGTTCCATATGAAGGTGAGAATTTTTCTTTCCAGGTCTGTGAACAATTGTGTTGGTAATTTGATGGGAATTGCATTAAATCTGTAGGTTGCTTTTGGTAAGATGGCCATTTTTACTATATTAATCCTGCCAAGCCATGAGCATGGGAGATCTTTCCATCTTCTGATATCTCTTCTAATTCTTTCTTCAGAGATTGGAAATTTTTTTTCATACAAGTCTTTGACTTGCTTGGTTAGTGTCACACCAAGATACTTTATGTCCTTTGTGGTTATTTTGAAGAGTGTTGTTTCCCTAATTTCTTTCTCAGCCCTTTTGTCTTTTGTATACAGGAGGGCTTCTGATTCTTTTGAGTTAACTTTGTATCCAGCCACTTTGCTCAAGGTGTTGATCAGCTGTAGGAGTTCCCTGATAGAATTTTTGGGGTCACTCAGGTATACTATCATATCATGTCCAACTAGTGATACTTTGACTTCTTTATTTCCAATTTGTATCCCCCTGATCTCCTTCAATTGTCTTATTGCTCTAGCAAGGACTTCAAGAACAATGTTGAAGAGATATGGAGAGAGTGGGCAGCCTTGTCTTGTCCCTGATTTCAGTGGGATTGATTTAAATTTTTCTCCATTGAGTTTGATATTGGCTATAGACTTGCTGTATTTTGCCTTTACTATGTTCAGGTATGTGCCTTGTATTCCTGATCTCTCCAAGACTTTAAACATGAATGGATATTGGATTTTGTCAAATGCCTTTTCAGCATCTAAGTAGATGATCATGTGGTTTTTCTCCTTCACTTTGTTTATATGGTGGATCACACTGATGGATTTCTGTATATTGAACCACCCCTGCATGTCTGGGATGAAGCCTACTTGGTTGTAGTGGATGATATCTTTGATGTGTTCTTGGATCCGGTTTGCAAGTATTTTGTTGAGTATTTTTGCATTGATGTTCATGAGGGAGATTGGCCTGAAATTTTCTTTCTTTGTTGGATCTCTGTGCAGTTTAGGTATCAAGGTGACTGTTGCTTCATAGAATGAGTTTGGTAGTGTTCCTTCTGTTTCTATTTTGTGGAATAATTTGAAGAGTGTTGGTGTTAGCTCTTCTTTGAAGGTCTGGTAGAATTCTGCGCTGAAACCATCTGATCCTGGGCTTTTTTTGCATGGGAGACTTTTTGACAGCTTCTGTTTACTTAGGGGATATAGGACTATTTAACCTGGTCTTGATTCAGCTTTGGCATGTGGAATCAGTCAAGAAATTGTCCATTTCATTTAGATTTTCAAATTTTGTGGCATATAGGCTTTTAAAGTAAGACCTAATTATTGTTTGGATTTCTTCAGTGTCTGTGGTTATATCCCCCTTTTTGTTTCTGATTTTGTTGATTTGGATAGTGTCTCTCTGCCTTTTAGTTAGTTTGGCTAAGGGTTTGTCTATTTTTTTGATTTTCTCAAAGAACCAGCTTTTGGTTTCATTGATTCTTTTAATTTTTATTTGTTTCTAATTGATTGATTTCAGCCCTGAGTTTGATTATTTCCAGCTGTCTACTTCTTTTTGGTGTGTCTCCTTCTTTTTCTAGGGTTTTTAGGTGAGCAATTAAGTTGCTTGAATGAGCTGTCTTGAATTTCTTCTTGAAGGCACTTAGTGCTATGAACTTTCCTCTTAGCACTGCTTTCATTGTGTCCCACAAGTTTGGGTATGTTGTGCCTTCATTTTCATTGAATTCTAGGAAGTTTTTAATTTATTTATTTCTTCTCTAGCTGTCATTTAGTAGCAAGTTGTTCAGTTTCCATGTGTGTGTAGGCCTTTTTCTATTTTTGTCATTGAGGTCCAGCTTTATTCCATGGTGATCAGATAGGATACAAGGGATTATTTCAATCTTCTCGTATCTGTTGAGGCTTGTTTTGTGACCAACTATATGGTCCATTTTGGAGAAGGTTCCGTGAGGTACTGAGAAGAAGGTAAATTCTTTTGTGTTTGGGTGAAAAGTTCTGTAGATGTTTGTGAGGTCCATTTGATTCATGACTTCTGTCAGAGTTGTTTCTTCGTTTAATTTCTGTTTTGTTGACCGGTCCTTTGTTGAGAGTAGGGTGTTGAAGTCTCCCACTATTAATGTGTGGGGGTCCATGTGTGATTTAAGTTTTATTAAAGTTTCTTTTACAAATGTGGGTGCCCTTGTATTTGGGGCATAGGTGTTCAGGATTGTGATGTCTTCCTGGTGGATTGTTTTCTTGATGAGTATGAACTGTCCATCTCTATCTCTTTTGATTAATTTTGGTTGAAAATCTATTTTATTAGATATTAGACTGGCTACTCCTGCTTGCTTCTTGGGTCCATTTGCTTGGAAAACCATCTTCCAGCCCTTTACTCTCAGGTAATGTCTATCTTTGTGATTTAGGTGTAGGTGTGTTTCTCGTATTCAACAGATTGTTGGGTCTTGTTTACACATCCATTCTGTTAGTCTGTGTCTTTTTATTGGAGAATTGAGTCCATTGATGTTGAGCGAGTTTAATGACCAGTGGCTGTTAGATCCTTTGATATTGATGTTGGCTATGGTAGTGTGTTTGGCTACTTTTTGTTTTGCTGCAGTGAGGTCATTTATTTCCTGTGTTTTCCTGAGAGTAGTTAGTTTTCTTGGGTTGTATTTTTCCTTATAGTATCTTCTGTAACGCTGGATTTGTGTGTAGGTATTGTTTTTTTTTTTACAAGCAATAATATTAATTTATTATTAATTTATCTAAACAATTATTCAGACTAACCAAAAAAAAGTTTCTGCCACAAAAACAACTTAAAACTTCAGCATTACCTACAAAAAATAATTTTCCCAATCTCACAATATTTGCTTAAATTTAGAGAATGTGCTTGCTTAATTGAATATGTGTTTATGTTTAAAATCAGTGAAAATGATCAGTTTGGGGAAGCATATTAAATATCATGCATTAGATAATAGTATAGAAAAAGGTACTATATCATGAATTTTTTTTAATGTTTTTTTTTAATTTTATTTTTCTTTTTAGTTACATTTGTTAACTCTGTGTCCCAGATGTATCACGCTCCCTCATTCCCTCCCCAACCCCACACACCCTCCCTGGTCTCCTCCCTGCCCCTTTCCAAGTCCACTGATAGGGGAGGACCTCCTCCCCTTTCATTTGACCCTGTTTTATCAGGTATCTTCAGGGCTGGCTGCAAAGTCCTCCTCTGCGGCCTAACAGGACTGCTCCTCCCCTGGGGGGAGGTCAAAGAGCCTGCCCTTGAGATCCTGTTAGAAATAGTCCTTGTTCCCCTTACTTTGGAAAACTACTTGGTTACTGAGCTACCATGGGTCACATCCGAGCAGAAGTTTTAGGTTATATCCATAGATGGTCCTTGGTTGAGTGTCAGTCTCAGAAAAGACCCTGTGCACGGATATATTTGGTCCTTGTAGAGCTCCTATCCTTTCCATATCATACTAACTCCCCTTCTTTCATATGATTCCCTGCACTCTGCAGAGGGTTTGGTTATGAGTCTTAGTGTCTGCTTTGAAACACCGCTAGGTAGTCTTTCAGATGCCTTTTGTGGTAGACTCCTATCATACGTTCAATGCAGATTCCATTTGTCTTTCTAAATGAGGATTGATCATCTTTGCCTGTGTCCACTTTCTTGATTATCTTCTTTAGGTGTGTAGATTTCATTATGTTTATCAATGTTTATCATATCTTGTAGGTCTATATAAGCAAGTATATACCATGTTTGTCTTTCTCCTTCTGGGATACTTCACTCAGAATGATCTTTTCAAGATCCCACCACTTGCCTGCAAATTTCATGATTTCCTCCTTTTTGATTGCTGAGTAGTATTCCATTGTATAAAAATACCACAATTTCTGTATCTATTCCTCCATTGATGGACATCTGGGTTGTTTCCAAGTTCTGGCTATTACAAATAAAGCTGCTACAAACATGTTTGAACAAATGTCCTTGTTGTGTACTTGAGCAAATTTTGGGTATATACCTAGGAGTGGTATAGCTGGGTCTTGAGGTAGCACTACTCTTAGTTGTCTGAGAAAGCGCCAGATTGACTTCCAAAGTGGTTGTACCAGTTTACATTCCCACCAGCAATGGAGGAGGGTTCCCTTTTCTCCACAACCTCTCCAGCATGTGCTATCACTTGAGTTTTTCATCTTGGCCATTCTGATGGGTGTGAGGTGAAATCTCAGGATCATTTTGATTTGCATTTCTCTAATGGCTAATGAGGTTGAGCATTTCTTTAAGTGTTTCTCTGCCATTCGATATTCCTCTTTTGAGAATTCTTTGTTTAGCTCTGTTCCCCATTTTTTAAGTGGATTACTTGGTTTGTTGCTTTTCTGCTTCTTTAATTCTTTATATATACTGGATATTAGCCCTCTGTCAGATAAAGGGTTGGTGAAGATTTTTTCCCAATCTGTAGGCTGTCTATTTGTTTTGATGACAGTGTCTTTTGCTTTACAGAAGCTTTTCAGTTTCATGAGGTCCCATTTATTGATTGTTGCTCTTAGAGCCTGTGCTGTTGGTGTTCTGTTCAGGAAGTTGTCTCCTGTGCCAATGAGTTCTAGGCTGTTCCCCACTTTTTTTCCCAACTGATTTAGAGTATCTGGTTTTATGTTGAGGTCCTTTATCCACTTTGACTTTAGTTTTGTGCAGGGTGATAAATATGGATCTTTTTCATTTTCCTGCATGTAGACATCCAGTTGGTCCAGCACCATTTGTTGAAGATGCTGTCTTTTTTCCATTAAATGGATTTGGCTTCTTTGTCAAATATTGAGTATTCATAGGTGTGTGGGTTTATTTCTAGGTCTTCTATGTGGTTCCATTGATCCTCCTTTCTGTTTCTATGCCAATATCATGCAGATTTTATTACTGTTGCCCTGTAGTACAGCTTGAGATCGGGGATGGAGATACCTCCAGATGATTTGTTGTTGTATAGGATCGTTTTGGAGATTCTGGGTGTTTTGTTTCTCCATATGAAGCTGAGAATCTTTTTTTTTTTCAATGTCTGTAAAGAATTGAGTTGGTATTTTGATTGGGAATTGCATTGAATCTGTAGATTGCTTTTGGCAGGATGGCCATTTTCACAATGTTAATCCTACCAATCCATGAGCACAGGAGATCTTTCCATCTTCTGATATCTTCTTCGATTTCTTTCTTCAGAGACTTGAAGTTTTTCTTAAACAGGTCTTTCACTTGCTGGTTAGTGTCATACCAAGGTACTTTATGTTATTAGTGGCTATTGTGAAGGGTATTGTTTCCCTAATTTTTTTCTCAGCCTTTTTTCTTTGGTATAGAGGAGGGCTTCTGATTTTTTTGAGTTGATTTTGTATCCTGCCACTTTGCTCAAAGTGTTTATCAACTAAAGGAGTTCTTTGGTTGAGTCTTTGGGTTCGCTCATGTATACTATCATATCATCTCCAAATAGTGACACTCTGACCTCTTCCTTTCTGATTTGTATCCCCTTGATCTCCTTTAGTTGTCTTATTGCTCTGGCTAGGACTTCAAGTACTATGTTGAAGAGATATGGAGACAATGGGCAGCCTTGTCTTGTTCCTGATTTCAGTGGGATTGATTTAAGTTTCTCTCCATTGAGTTTGATGTTGGCTATAGGCTTGCTGTATATTGCCTTTACTATCTTTAGGTATGTGCCTTGTATCCCTGATCTCTCCAAGACTTTAAACATAAATGGGTGTTGGACTTTGTCAAATGCTTTTTCAGCATCTAAGGAGATGATCATGTGGTTTTTCTCCTTCAGTTTGTTTATGTGGTGGATTACATTGATGGATTTCCGTATGTTGAACCACCCTTGCATGCCTGGGATGAAGCCTACTTGGTCATGGTGGATGATATCTTTGATGTGTTCTT
>NW_026589372.1:0-3111 GCF_907164565.1 Psammomys obesus | reverse complement strand
TACATGCCCAAGAATTGTATACTTTGGTATTCAGGTAGATAGATTATGAGCCTTCTGAGGAACTGTCCTATTGATTTCCAAGTGGTTTTACAGTTTGCTGTCCCACCATCAATGAAGGAGTATTCCCCAGTTTCCACATCTTTGTTAGCATGATGTAATTTGTGGTATTTATCATAGCCATTCTGTTGGAGTAAGATGGAATCAAAAAGTAGTTTTCATTTGCATTTTTCTGATGACTAAGGTTGTGGAACATTTCTTTGTTTCTTAGCCATTTGAGATTCTTCTATTGAGAAACTCTGTTGTAGTATTTTTACACAATGGAATACTAATCAGCAATCAAATAGGAGGAAATCATGAAATTTGCAGGCAAGTGGTGGGATCTAGAAAAGATCATTCTGAGTGAAGTATCCCAGAAGGAGAAAGACAAACTTGGTATATACTCGCTTATATAGACCTACAAGACATGATAAACATAATGAAATCTACACACCTAAAGAAGATAATCAAGAAAGTAGACACAGGCAAAGGTGATTAATCCTCATTTAGAAAGACAAATGGGATGTGCATTGAACTTATGACAGGAGTCTACCACAAAAGGCATCTGAAAGACTCTACCTAGCAGTGTTTCAAAGCAGACACTAAGACTCATAACCAAACCCTCGGCAGAGTGCAGGGAATCATATGAAAGAAGGGAAGTTAGTATGATATGGAAAGGATAGGAGCTCTACAAGGACCAAATATATCCAGGCACAGGGTCTTTTCTGAGACTGACACTCAACCAAGGACCATCTATGGATATAACTTAGAACTTCTGCTCGGATGTGGCCCGTGGTAGCTCAGTAACCAAGTAGTTTTGCAAAGTAAGGGGAACACGGACTATTTCTAACAGGATCTCAAGGGCAGGCTGTTTGACCCCCCCCTCCCAGGGGAGGAGCAGTCTGTTAGGCCACAGTGGAGGACTTTGCAGCCAGCCCTGAAGATACCTGATAAAACAGGGTCAGATGAAAGGGGAGGAGGTCCTCCCCTATCAGTGGACTTGGAAAGGGGAAGGGAGGAGACCAGGGAGGGAGTGTGGGGTTGGGGAGGGAATGAGGGAGCGGGATACAGCTGGGACACAGAGTTAACAAAATGTAACTAAAAAGAAAAATAAAATTAAAAAAAGAGAAACTCTGTATAAATTTCTACCCCAATTTTTAAATTTTTTTATATTTATTTTTCTATTAATTATACAGCATTCTGCCTGCATATGTGTCTGCACACCAGATCTCATTATAGATGATTGTGAGCCACCATTTGGTTGCTGGGAATTGAACTCAGGACCTTTGTAAGAATAGCCAGTGCTCTTAACCTCTGAGCCATCTGTCCAGCCCCCATATTCCATTTTTTTTTGATTACTTGGTTTTGATTTCTAGCTTCTTGAGTTCTTTATATAGGTTATATATTAGCCCTTCACTGAATGCAGAGTTGGTGAAAATCCTTTCCCATTCTGTAAGTTGCAACTTTGTCCAATTGATGGTGTTCTTTGTCCTAGAGAAGTTTAAATGGATGTTGGCTACAGGCTTTCTGAAAACTGCCTTTACTATGTTTAGCGTATGTTCCTTGTATACGTAATCATTTGAGAATTTTTATTTTGAAAGCATTTTGTGTTTTTTCAAATGATTTTTCAGCATTGTAGATGAACTTATTTTTATTTTATTTTTTTCAGTATATTTATATGGTGGATTATTTTGATATATTTATTGTTGAACATTTCCTTCCTCTCTGAGATGAAGCTTACTTGATCATGGTGGATGATCTTGTTGGTGTGTTCTTGGAATCAGGTTGCAACCTGAATTTTACTGAGTATTTTGCATCTGTGTTCATATGGAACGTTTGTCTGTTATTCTCCTTTTTTGAGTCTTTATGTGGTTTGGGTATCAGGGTTAATGTGCCCTCATAGAAAGAATTTGGCAATATTCTTTCTGTTTCTAATTTTTAGATTAGGGTAAGGAGTACTGGCATTAATTTTCTTTGATGGTCTTATAGAATTTTGCTCTAAAGCCCTCTGGCTTTGGGCATTTTTTATTTAGAAAATTTAAATGATGGATTATACTTCTCTAGGGTTTAGTGTTTGGTTTAAATTGTTTATTTTTTATGTGTTTTTGTATTCGCTTTGCAAGTATTTTGTTGAGCATTTTTGCATCAATGTTTATAAGTGAGGTTGGCCTGAAATTTTCTTTCTTTGTTGGGTCTTTGTGAGGTTTAGGTCCCAAGGTGACTGTGACTTCATAGAATGAGTTTGGTACTTTTCCTTCTGTTTCTATTTTGTGGAATAGTTTGAAGAGAATTGGTGTTAGCTCTTCTTTGAAGGTCTGGTAGAATTCTGTGCTGAAACTGTCTGGCCCTGGGCTTTTTTTGGATGGGAGATTTTGATGAATGCTTGTATTTCCTTAGAGGATGTAAGACTATTTAATTGATTACCTGTCATTGATTCAGCTTTGGCAAGAGGAATCAATCAAGAAAATTGCCCATTTCATTTAGATTTTCAAATTTTGTGGCATATAGACTTTTGAAGCAAGTAAGTAAGTAAGTAAGATTGTTCGATTTCTTCACTGTCTGTTGTTAGGTCTCTGTTTTTATTTCTGATTTTGTTAATTTAGACATTGTCTTTCTGCCTTTTAGTTAGTTTGGCTAAAGGTTTGTCTATCTTCCTGATTTTCTCAAAGAACCAGCTCTTGGTTTCATTGATTCTTTGAATTGTTTTATTTTTTTCTAATTTATTGATTTCAGCCCTGAGGTTGATTATTTCCAACTGTCTACTCCTCTTTGGTGTGTCTATTTCCTTTTCCTCTAAGGCTTTTATGTGAGCCATTAAGTTGCTTGAATGAGATGTTTCAAATTTCTTCTTGAAGGCACTTGTTGCTATGAACTTTCATCTTAGCACTGCTTTCATCATATTCAAGAACACATAAGGAGGATCCAAGATGGTGGCAATCAGTGCAAACTCTATTCAGAGGAGCTGAAACTCCAAATTGGTGAGTCAAGGTGATGCGAAACCCAAAAAGACTGTACGAGGAGTCCGGGGAGAAAGGGGAAAAATTAAGAAAAAACACAAATGGAAGAAATTGTGGA
>NW_026589371.1:0-3311 GCF_907164565.1 Psammomys obesus | reverse complement strand
AGTCTTAAACTGGAGGGCTGATGTGCCCCGCCAGCTCAGTGCTGCTCCGCCGCCAGGTTAGAAAGTCCCGCTGTAACTGGAGACTGGGTTGCTAGTCCAGATGCTTTCTGGGAAGTCCTGGGGTCTCTTTACTGTGCTCTCCAAGCTTCGGAGGCCCAGCGCCTGGTGTGTCTAGCTTGTATGGCGTTTCTGTCTGGTTTTGGTGAGTATATAGCGTATTCTCTGTCACTGTGGGATTGGGCGGGCCGTACTGTCAGTGCGGAGCTAGTATGGCGTCTAGCAGACTCGGGCCCTGGGAGGATGGTGCAGCTGCTGCGCGTGAATCTGGGGCTCCGAGACACAGTACTGCTGGCCTTTGCTGATAAAGGGCTTGGGGCTCAGCCTCAGTGGCTGCAGGCCCCAGGCAGTTAGGTCTGCGCTGAGAAAGGCGAGTCCGCTGTGCCGAGGAGGAGGGAGGTCTGGGGGAGGGGAGTGCCGAGAGATCAAAGGATCGTTTCTCACCTTCCCCAAACAAGTCCCTGGGTGACCCGAGACCAAGGTTTTCACCTCCGGCGATGTTCCCTGTTGTTTAGAAAGTCTCTCCATTGTTTCCCTGGCTTCAGAAGTTCTTCCACTCATCAACTCAGAACTTTTTCTCTTCCACAGCTTGGAAACTGTGTGTGCTAGTCGCCATCTTGGCTCCGCCCCCTCCGGAAATAGCCAACTTAAGACTAAGGGTTCCAAGGTATTTCACTCGGCACATTGCCTGCTTATCGCTTTGTGTATTTATTCCCATCTCCTGCAAAAAGAAGCTTTTCTGATGAGAGCTGAGCAAAGACTGATCTGTGAGTATGAAAGAATGCATTAGAGATCATTTCCTTCATATATTCCTTTAGCAGAACAGTAAGTAGTGTATGTTTTTTCCATAGGTCCGTAGAATGTTTATTTTCAGGTTGTTGGCCACCTGAGCAGTATTGGGTATGATTTCTGTCTCATGGAGTGTGCGTTAAATCAAATCAGATGTTGGCTAATTACTCCCATAAACTTCACCCTACTGTTGCCCCAGTACAACTTACTGGGGTGTCATCATTTTAGATTGCATGGCTGGGAGCTGCATTGGTGTTTACTCTTTTCTTCTGGTAGCATGCATGATACCTTCGAGTGCCATGACTACTAGTCAATTGATTTGAAGGCTCTAGTTAGGCACCTGTTTAATTACAATTACTCCAATAGGATTTTTTATAAATGATATACTACTGTCCCTTCTTTAAAGACTAGAAGGTGTGCTTTTCTTTTTTTTTAATGAAAGTTACTCCATTTGAAAACAAAAAAAAAAAAATTCTTAAGCTGTTATTCAGGAACCAATAAACCAGGTATTCATTTTATACTATAGTGAAATAAATTAGGTAATTATATAACGATGCTCCTATTGTAGAGATACTTTTGTAATTTTTCATTTGGAATTTTATTTAACTTCTTTTTTTTCTTTTTAAAATTCTTTATTAATTACACTTTATTCACTTTGCATCCCCCTGTGGTTACCTCCCTCCTCCCATCCCACTCCCTCCCTTCCTTCACCCTCTGCATGCATGCCCCTCCCCAAGTCCACTGATAGGGGAGGTCTTCTTTTCCTCTCTTCTGTTCCTAGACAATTAGGTCTCATCAGGAATGGCTGCATTGTCTTCTTCTATGGCCTGGTAATGTTACTTCCCCCTCAGGGGGAGGTAATTAAAGAGCAGGCCAATCAGTTCATGTCAGAGACAGTCCCTGTTCCTATTACAATGGAACCCACTTGGATACTGAACTGCCATGGGCTACAGCTGTTCAGGGGTCTTAGGTTATCTCCATGCATAGTCCTTGGTTGGAGTATCAGTCTCAGGAAAGACCCCTGTGCTCAGATTTTTTGGTTCTGTTGCTCTCCTTGTGGAGTTCCTGTCCTCTCCAGATCTTCTTATTTCCCACTTCTTTTTTTGTTTAATTTTATTTTTCTTTTTAGTTACATTTTGTTAACTCTGTGTCCCAGCTCCCTCATTCCCTCCCCAAACCCACACTCCCACTCTGGTCTGCTCCCTGCCCCTTTCCAAGTCCACTGACAGGGGAGGATCTCCTCCCCTTTCATTTGACCCTCTTTTATAAGGTATCATCAGGGCTGGCTGGAAAGTCCTCCACTGTGGCCCAACAGGACTGCTCCTCCCCTGGGGGGGGGAGGTCAAAGAGCCTGCTCTTGAGATCCTGTTAGAAATAGTCCTTGTTCCCCTAACTTTGGAAAACTACTTGGTTACTGAGCTACCACGGGCCACATCTGAGCAGAAGTTCTAGGTTATATCCATAGATGGTCCTTGGTTGAGTTACAGTCTCAGAAAAGACCCTGTGCCCAGATATATTTGGTCCTTGTAGAGATCCTATCCTTTCCATATCATACTAACTCCCCTTCTTTCATATGATTCATTGCACTCTGCCGAGGGTTTGGTTATGAGTCTTAGTGTCTGCTTTGAAACACTGCTAGGAAGAGTCTTTCAGATGCCTTTTGTGGTAGACTCTTGTCATACGTTCAATGCACATCCCATTTGTCTTTCTAAATGAGGATTGATCATCTTGCCTGTGTCCACTTTCTTGATTATCTTCTTTAGGTGTGTAGATTTCATTATGTTTATGATATCTTGTAGGTCTATATAAGCAAGTATATGCCAAGTTTATCTTTCTCCTCCTGGGATACTTCACTCAGAATGATCTTTTCTAGATCCCACCATTTGCCTGCAAATTTCATGATTTCCTCCTTTTTGATTGCTGAGTTGTATTCCATTGTGTAAAAATACCACAATTTCTATACCCATTCCTCCGTTGATGGACATCTAGGTTGTTTCCAGGTTCTGGCTATTACAAATAAAGCTGCTACAAACATGGTTGAGCAAATGTCCTTATTGCGTACTTGAGCAAATTTTGGGTATATGCCTAGCAGTGGTATGGCTGGGTCTTGGGGTAGCACTATTCCTAATTGTCTGAGAAAGCGCCAGATTGACTTCCAAAGTGGTTGTACCAGGTTATATTCCCACCAACAATGGAGGACGGTTCCCCTTTCTCCACAACCTCTCCAGCATGTATTGTTACCTGAGTTTTTCATCTTGGCCATTCTGATGGGTGTAAGGTGAAATCTCAGGGTCATTTTGATTTGCATTTCCCTAATGGCTAATGAGGTTGAGCATTTCTTTAAGTGTTTCTCTGCCATTCGATGTTCCTCTTTTGAGAATTCTCTGTTTAGCTCTGTTCCCCATTTTTTAATTGGAATACTTGGTTTGTTGCTTTTCTGCTTCTTTAGTTCTTTATATATACTG
>NW_026589370.1:3601-4634 GCF_907164565.1 Psammomys obesus | reverse complement strand
GTTGAAAAGTCAGGTGTGATTCTAATAGGTTTGCCATTATATGTTACGTGGACTTTTCCCCTTGCAGCTTTTAGTATTTTTTCTTTGTTCTGTATACTTACTGTTTTGATTATTATGTGGCGGGAGGATTTTCTTTTCTGGTCAAATTTGTTGGGTGTTCTGTAGGCCTCATGTATCCTTATTGGCTTCTCCTTTAACTTGGGGAAATTTTCTTCAGTGATTTTGTTGAAAATATTTTCTGGGCCTTGGAGAAGGGAGTCTTCTTTTTCCTCTATTCCTATTATTCTTAGATTTTGTCTTTTCATATTGTCTTGAATTTCTTGGATGGTCTGTGTCAGGAATTTTTTGGATTTAACATTTTCTTTGACAGATACATCGATTTCTTCCATTGTATCTTCTACACCTGAGATTCTTTCTTCCATTTCTTGTATTCTGTTGGTTATGCTTAGATGGACAGATTTTAGTGGGTTTATTCTATGTTGTATGTTTATATGAATGAGTATATACTGTGTGTGTCTTTTTGCTTCTGGGACAACTCACTCAGGATAATCCTTTCCAGGTCCCACCATTTACCTGCAAATTTCATGATTTCCTTATTTTTCATTGCTGAGTAATACTCCATTGTATAGATGTACCACACTTTCTGCATCCATTCTTCAGTTGAGGGGCATCTGGGCTGTTTCCAGCTTCTGGCTATTACAAATAAAGCTGCTACAAACATGGTTGAGCAAATGTCCTTTTTGTGTACTTGAGCCTCTTTTGGATATATGCCTAGGAGTGGTATGGCTGGGTCTTGAGGAAGCCCTATTCCTAGTTGTCTGAGAAAGCGCCAGATTGCTTTCCAGAGTGGTTGTACCAGTTTACATTCCCACCAGCAGTGGAGAAGGGTTCCCCTTTCTCCACAACCTCTCCAACATGTGTTGTCACTTGAGTTTTTGATCTTGGCCATTCTGATGGGTGTAAGGTGAAATCGCAGGGTTGTTTTGTGTCGCGCGCGGCCTTTGCCGATAAGGACGACGCAACAACCGAGGAT
>NW_026589370.1:0-3591 GCF_907164565.1 Psammomys obesus | reverse complement strand
CTGGCAAGAAGAACCAGGAAGCAGGAAGCCGGCGCCATCTTGTAATGCTAATGAGGTTGAACATTTCTTTAAGTGCTTTTCTGCCATTCGATATTCCTCTACAGAGAATTTTCTGTTTAGCTCTGTTCCCCATTTTTACGTGGATTACTTGGTTTGTTGCTTTTCAGCTTGTTCAGTTCTTTATATATGTTGGATATGAGTCCTCTGTCAGAAAAAGGGTTGGTGATGATTCTTTCCCAATCTGTAGGCAGTTGCTTTGTTTTGATGACGGTGTCCTTTGCTTTACAGAAGCTTTTCAGTTTCATGAGGTCCCATTTATTGATTGTTGCTCTTAGAGCCTGTGCTGTTGGTGTTCTGTTCAGGAAGGTTTCTCCTGTACCAATGAGTTCTAGGGTATTCCCCACTTTTTTTTTCTACCCGATTTAATGTCTCTGGTTTTATGTTGAGGTCTTTGATCCACTTGGACTTCAGTTTTGTGCAGGGTGATAAGTATGGATCTATTTTCATTTTTCTACATGTAGACATCCAGTTGGACCAGCACCATTTGTTGAAGATGCTATCTTTTTTCAACTGTATTGTTTTGGCATCTTTGTCAAAAATCAGGTGTCCGTAAGTGTGTGGGTTTATTTCTGGGTCTTCTGTTCGGTTCCATTGATCCACCATTCTGTTTCTATGCCAGTACCATGCAGTTTTTATAACTGTTGCTCTATAGTACAGCTTAAGATCAGGGATGGAGATACCTCCAGAAGATCTTTTATTGTAGAGGATTGTTTTAGCAATTCTTGGTTTCTTGTTATTCCATATGAAGTTAAGAATTTTTCTTTCCAGGTCTGTAGAGAATTGTGTTGGCAATTTGATGGGAATTGCATTAAATCTGTAGATTGCTTTTGGTAAGATGGCCATTTTTACTATGTTAATCCTGCCAAGCCATGAGCATGGGAGATCTTTCCATCTTCTCATATCTTCCTGTAATTCTTTCTTCACAGACTTGAAATTTTTTTCATACAAGTCTTTGGCTTGCTTGGTTAGGGTTACGCCAAGGTACTTTATGTCATTTGTGGCTATTGTGAAGGGTATTGTTTCCCTAATTTCTTTCTCAGCCCTTTTGTCTTTTGTATACAGGAGTGCTACTGATTTTTTTGAGTTAATTTTGTATCCGGCCACTTTGCTGAAGGTGTTTATCAGCTGTAGGAGTTCCCTGGTAGAGTTTTGGGGGTCACTCATGTATACTATCATATTGTCTGCAAATAGTGATAATTTGACTTCTTCCTTTCCCATCTGTATCCCCTTGATCTCCTCCAACTGTCTTTTTGCTCTAGCAAGGACTTCCAGCACTATGTTGAAGAGATATGGAGAGAGTGAAGAGCCTTGTCTTGTCCCTGATTTCAATGGGTTTGCTTTAATTTCCTCTCTGTTCAGTTTGATGTTGGCTATAGGCTTGCTGTATATTGCCTTTACTATGTTTAGATATGTGCCTTGTATCCCTGATACTTTAAACATGAATGGATGTTGGATTTTGTCAAATGCTCTTTCAGCATCTAGGGAGATTATCATGTGTTTTTTTTCTTTCAGTTTGTTAATATGGTGGATTTCCGTATATTGAACCACCCCTGCATACCTGGGATGAAGCCTACTTGGTCATAGTGGATAATATCTTTGATGTGTTCTTGGATTCGGTTTGCAAGTATTTTGTTAAGTATTTTTGCATCAATGTTCATAAGGGAGATTGGCCTGAAATTCTCTTTCTTTGTTGAGTCTTTGTGAGGTTTAGGTACCAAGGTGATTGTGGCTTCATAGAATGAGTTTGGTAATGTTCCTTCTGTTTCTATTTTGTGGAATAGTTTGAAGAGAATTGGAGTTAGCTCTTCTCTGAAGGTCTGGTAGAATTCTGCGCTGAAGCCATCTAGTCCTGGGCTTTTTTTGGATGGGAGACTTTTGATGACTGCTTCTATTTCTTTGGGGGATATAGGACTATTTAATTGATTTACCTGGTCCTGATTCAGCTTTGGTAAGTCAAATTGATCAAGAAAATTGTCCATTTCATTTAGGTTTTCAAATTTTGTTGAGTATAGACTTTTGAAGTAAGTCCTAATGATTGTTTGGGTTTCCTCAGTGTCTGTAGTTATGTACTCCTTTTCATTTCTGATTTTGTTGATTTTTTGTGGTGTCTCTCTGCCTTTTAGTTAGCTTGGCTAAGGGTTTGTCGATCTTGTTGATTTTCTCAAAGAACCAGCTCTTGGTTTCATTGATTCTTTGAATTGTTTTATTTGTTTCTAATTGATTGATTTCAGCCCTGAGTTTGATTATTTCCAGCCGTCTGCTCCTTTTTGGTGTGTCTGCTTTTTTTTTTCCCTAGGGTTTTTAAGTGAGCCATTAAGTTGCTTGAATGAGCTATCTCAAATTTCTTCTTGAAGGCACTTAGTGCTATGAACTTTCCTCTTAGCACTGCCTTCATTGTGTCACACAAGTTAGGGTATGTTGTGTCTTCATTTTCATTGAGTTCTAGGAAGACTTTAATTTCTTTCTTTATTTCTTCCCTGACCCAGCTGTCATTTAGTAGCTAGTTGTTCAGTTTCCATGTGTGTGTAGGCTTTTTGCTATTTCTGTTGTTGTTGAAGTCCAGCTTTATTCCATGATGATCAGACAGGATACAAGGGATTATTTCAGTCTTCTTGTATCTGTTGAGGCTTGCTTTGTGACCAACTATGTGGTCTATTTTGGAGAAGGTTCCATGAGGTGCTGAGAAGAAGGTAAATTCTTTTGTGTTTGGGTGTAAAGTTCTGTAAATGTTTGTGAGGTCCATTTGATTCATGACCTCTGTCAGAGATATTGTTTCTTTGTTTAATTTCTGTTTTGTTGACCTGTCCTTTGTTGAGAGTGGGGTGTTGAAGTCTCCCACTATTAATGTGTGGGGATCTATATGTGGTTTAAATTTTATCAATGTTTCTTTTACAAATGTGGGTGCTCTTGTATTTGGGGCATAGATGTTCAGGATAGTGATGTCTTCCTGGTGAAATTTTCCCTTGATGAGTATAAAGTGTCCTTCCTCATCTCTTTTTATTAATTTTGGTTGAAAGTCTATTTTATCAGATATTAGAATGGCTACTCCTGCTTGTTTCTTGGGTCCATTTGCTTGGAAAGTCGTCTTCCAACCTTTTACCCTCAGGTAATGTCTATCTTTGTGTCTTAGGTGTGTTTCTTGTATGCAACAGATTGCTGCGTTTTGTTTACGTATCCATTCTGTTAATCTGTGTCTTTTTACTGGAGAGTTGAGTCCATTGATGTTGAGAGAGATTAATGACCAGTGGCTGTTAGATCCTTTGATTTTGATATTGGCTGTGTTCAAAAGGTTGTGTGCTTGGTTGCTTTTTGTTTTATTGTAGTAAGGTTAATTATTTCCTGTGTTTTCTTGACAGAAGCTAATTTTCTTGGGTTGTATTTTCCCTTCCAGTGTCTTCTGTAATGCTGGATTTGTGTGTAGGTGTTGTTGAAATTTGTTTTTGTCATTGCATATCTTGTTTCCTCAGTCTATGAGGACTGAGAGTTTTGCAGGGTATAGTAGCCTGGGCTGACATCTGTGTTCTCTTAGGG
>NW_026589369.1:0-2636 GCF_907164565.1 Psammomys obesus | reverse complement strand
ATGCTCTTTACAAACATAGCTGCTGTGCATTTTAACTACACACATCATTGTTCCAGTTCTGTATGAGCTCTCCCACACATGTACAACATCTGCACACAGAAGCCCCCAGTACTCACACCAACAGCATCAGAAGTGAGTTTCTTTTTCATCCTTATAGGGAGCCGTACTCTAGCTATTGTTTACTCTTAGAGCACTTCTGGCTTTGGTCATTTATATTAGAGCAAGAGAAAAAGTAGCAGTTAATGTAAACAGGTAACTAACGTAATTCCTAGACTGCTATTACACAATAAAATACGATTAGAAAAACAAAGATCCCCTGCCACATTCATTAAAGTGGCAATAATTGTATGAAAATGAAAAAGGCTGTAAACAGTTCAAATTTTTCTTCTAAACAAATTACAAAATGATTCTTGTTTTTATCCTTGAGTGTCATTTAAAAATGCAAACCTGTGGATCCAGTTACCTCAGAGACTTATCCTAAGCACAGCTTTGACCTTAAAGTTTGGTCTGAGCTAGTTTGGCCTTCAAGTTTTTTCTAAGTTTGTCCATGAACTCAAATGTATTCAAGCAGTCAGAAAGTAGTACAATGGGTAAGCCCTTAATGTAGTTGCTTATTGATAGTTATCATTGATTTATCTTTTAGTTAAACTGCAGCTATTCCTAACCCAGCTGTATACCCAACTCACCACACAGAGACTAGGATTTATTTAATTAACCTACAGCACAATGCTGGGCAATAATTACACCTTCCTAAACCTCCAAGCCTGCAATAGCTTCATCCCATTCAGAATTTCCAACATTATACTTGCTTTTAATCATATCTTAGGTCCGATTCATCTCTCCCCATGGTTCCAAGTCCTGTCCTGCTGATCTTTGCTCTCCTCTCCCCCAACTCACTTCCTTCTTCCTACCTTATTCTCTCCATTGCACAGCACTGGTTGGTTGTTTTATTGAAAATAAAGAGAACAAATGGTGGCATGTTTACACAAACTTGAGACAGGTGATGCTTAGAATAAACATCACAATGCAATGTCCAGATTGAGACCATAGAGTGGGGTAGAGAAATCAGCATTTGAATGAACAAGGGTAAATTGTATACATACCTTAAAAACATTACCCCTTTAAGTCCACTAAAAAGGCTCCTTTTCTTTCAATACAATAATAATTTATTATAAAAGTTATGAAAACTATTAGGTAAGATGTACATGTGCAATGTCCAGTTCAGGTGCATTTAGCAATTTAAGAGAAAGTACTTGTTTATCTAGCCTATCTTGACAAATGTAGAGTTCTATACCTAAATTAACGGTTATCCTTATTGGTATTACCTATATGAAAACATTTTCTTAAATTCAAAACAACCTAAGATTAATTGTGGAACTATAACTATTTGGCCTTCAACCCCACCAGAGACTTGAGAATGAATAACATTAGTTACTGGAGTAAATAGGAAGTGTATGTTAGCAGCTTCCAAAAAATAAAAATTGACAGAGACAGTTAGCTGCCTGAACAGTCACCCATAACTCTCTATAGTTGGAGCATCATCTTCAGCCTTCTGGCTCAGAATATTTGACAGACATAAATGTGAAGCAGGAACTATTTAGGACTTGCTTACCCTCTCTTGGCAGAGTTTGGCAGTCAACTTGTCCTGCATTTAAGCTTGCCTATTTTTGGCACAATTCTGTTTGTTGAGAAATGAGGGCAGTTTCTTTTTGCCTGGGTGGCTCATTTGCCACATTTGAAGCCATCTCCATATGGAGGTTCTTTAAAGCTCATCATCATCTTTGAGGTGGGTGGGGTGCTGCCAGGAGATGACCTGTCTCATTGTCAAAGAATCTTTAAAATAATAAAGACTTTTTAAATTCCATATTCTTTAGATTTCTGAAGGTTTTGAGGACTTACCTATCTTTATGAAATCGACCTGTCTACAAAATCGTATCTATCTGTTAAACTTAGGATGTATATTCTCGTGATAAATTAGATGAGAGTCTGACATGACTATGAGTTGATTAACTAGCGAGTAACTTTCATTACCTAATACCTTAAACAGTTTAAAATTATAGGAAGTAAACTTGAGTTTGTATCAATATACTAAAATTTACCAGTGTATTAAAAATAGATTTTTGCATCAATATACGAAATCCTACACCAGAGTTAAAAATAACCATATTTGAAAATAACAAATAAAACCTTAAGTTGAGTAGATTCAATAATCTACCTTTTGTTGTATCATTCCTATAAGATATCCCTGTATTCCCCTTTATTTCTTTCCAACCCCTTTTCTCCTTATCTAAGAAGGAAGGATAGAGAAAAGATAAAGGGCAAGAGAGAAATCCCTGAGTCTAACCTTGTTTTCTCTCTGAGTAAGACCACTAATAATTTATAACCACCTCCCAATGACATTAAATTTTCATCGCGCCAGAAAACAACAAAAAACCTACCCAACCCCCTTAAAGGAAATTGGATGCCTTTCTCATGAATTTTTTCTAGCTGACTTTTTGGACATGCGAAAATCATATTAGGGGGCCCAAAGGAAATTGGGAAAAATGGTTAATTAAGCAAGCATTAACATTTGTGGTCCATTCTTTTAATGCTGAGAAATTTTAGGCTTAATAGAAGTCCTGTTTAGAACAGTCTAA
>NW_026589368.1:0-45225 GCF_907164565.1 Psammomys obesus | reverse complement strand
AAAAAATGTACTGAGGAGAAAATCAGGGAAACAACATTCATACTAGCCTCATATATCATGTAGTAACTAACCAACAAGTGAAGGAGTTGTATGATTAAAAAACAAACAACACAATGAAACAAATAAAAACACTTTAGGACATTGAGGAAAGAAACTCTTTCACCTTCATGTAGTTGGTTGTAAACTTAATTTTTTGTTATTGTGATTCAACTCAGTTGAAATATTGAGTGACTGCTTGACTCTTCAAAGGTAGAGACATATTGCCCTAGATGTAATTGAGCCCTCCTCCACACTGGCATCTTACTACAGTAAAACAAAAAGCAACCAAGCACACAAACATATGACCAGAGCCAACATCAAAATCAAGGAATCTAACAGCCACTGGTCATTAATCTCTCTCAACATTAATGGACTCAATTCTCCAATAAAAAGACACAGACTAAAATCAAACCTGCGAGGCAGGGCAAGATGGCAGCTCCGGGAGGACTCTCATTCTGAGCAGCAGCAGCAGGATCAGCACAGTGACCAGCAATCAGAACTCGTGGCCATAAAACACAGTCATTGTGTTTCCCAGGTGAGAGGATACCCCACAGTGGGGGATTCAATCAGCTTTTAACTCACCCTGCTAAACCATGGAAGAGATCCTGGTTCTACCAGATGCTTGGCTGCCAGCCGCCAACCCCAGCCCCAGCCCAGAGCCACAAGCCAGTGTCTCTGGTCACCGTTCCAGACTGAACCATGTGCACCACACTATCAGAGACTGGATTTTCCAGTCGAGAGATAAACCCACGGTACAAGAAACAATTGGGACCAACATTAGGTCACCCAGACATCCCCTGGAAAAGACTCAGGTTCCATGGGCACCCCAGGAGCCAGCCCGAAGCTAGAGCCAAGGACACAGGCTCCAACACAGAGCCCTGCCTGCCTGTGCGCCTGATTCGCCACCTGAGACAGAACTGTGGGCACCAGGGCACCAGCAAATGAGTTTCACTGTCCGGTGCAAACGCACAGGGAGGGAAACGGCTGGTCTGATCTCAGAGCACTCAGCCAACACCCCCACCCCGAAAAGGTCTCAAGAAAATTTCCCAGTTTAGGCAGACACCCAGGCTCCCAAAGGCCAAAAAGGCAGACACAGGCAGTTTCTGCAGCCAGCCAGATGGCGAAGACTGTGCAGTGCACACTAGGGCAAAAAAAGAGACTGGGAGTACCTGTCTCCAGAGAATCCACAGGGAAGGAAGGAAACTGTGCTGACTTAAATCACCCAATCCTTCCCTGGAAAAAGTCTAGCAAAAACCGGCAGGGCCAAGCTGCCATCACTCAGCTGTGCTCCAGACACAGGCACAAACAGTTGCTGCACGCCAGATGTCCAACTGGGTCACAGCAGCTGATCATTAAATTTACAGCAAGAAACCCAGAAACAGAGCAGCTGTCCTCAGGACTTCCCTGGGCGAGAGGAGAACCCTCTCGACTAACAGAGACCACAGTTACCACTCAGGTCTCTATCCCTGAGGTGAGCAGCAGCAACTTCTGAAAAAATCGCCAGCAATCCAGGGCCTATACCCAAAAAGCTGAGAAGACTTCCTTCAGAAAAAAAACAGCTTTCTGCAAAGGGGATTCTTTCCACCACAGGATCCCCAGGAACCACCAGAAAATAACACCAAACACCTAAGATAGCACAATGGGTAGAGGCCAGCGAAAAGATCAAGCAACAAAAGACAGAGCAATATGGCATCTCCAGAACCCAGTTACCCAGGGACAAGTAGCCCTGAACACCCCAGCATAACTGAAATCCAAGAAGATTACCTAACAACTATGCTCATGAAGATGATAACAGAGGAAACAAATAAGATACTAAAGACATATATTGCCATCCATAAAGAAATAGAGGAAGCTGCAGCCAAACAGTAAATGGCCTTTAGAAAGGAAATGCTTAAAGCGCTGAATGAAATAAAAGAATCAAAGTTAAAGGAACTAAAAAAAAAAAAAAAAAAAAAAAAAAAAAAAAAAAAAAAAAAAAAAAAGAAAAAAAAAAAAAAAAAAAAAAAAAAAAAAAAAAAAAAAAAAAAAAAACAGGAAAGTACAATCAGAAGGTGAAGGAAGTAAACAAAACAACTCAAGACCTGAAGATAGAATTGGAAAAATTAAAGAAAACACAAATGGAGGAAATAATGGAGAGGAAGAACTTAGCGAAGAAAACAGGAACTACAGAGGTAAGCATAAACAAGAGACTATAAGAGATGGAAGAAAGAATCTCAGGTATAGAAGATACAATGGAAGAAAACGATGTATCTGTCAAAGAAAATGTTAAATCCAAAAAATTCCTGACACAGACCGTCCAAGAAATCAAAGAAAATATGAAAAGACAAAATCTAAGAATAATAGGTATAGAGGAAAATGAAGACTCCCTTCTCTAAGGCCCAGAAAATATTTTAAACAAAATCACTGAAGAAAATGTCCCCAAGTTAAAGGAGAGGCCAATAACAATATCTGAGGCCTACACAACACCCAACAAATTTAACTAGAAAAGAAAATCCTCCCGCCACATAATAATCAAAACAGTAAGTATACAGAACAAATAATAATAATAATAATAATAATAATAATAATAATAATAATAATAAAAGCTGCAAGAGAAAAAGGCCAAGTAACATATAATGGCAAACCCATTAGAATCACACCTGACTTTTCAACAGAGACTATGAAAGCCAGAAGGGCCTGGACAGATATCATGCAGACCCTAAGAGAACACAGATGTCAGCCCAGGCTACTATACCAGCAAAACTCTCAGTTCCTCATAGATGGAGAAAACAAGATATTCAATGACAAAAACAAATTACAACAATACCTGCAAACATATCCAGCATTACAGAAGACACTGGAAGGGAAAATAGTTTCTTTCAAAAAAACACAGGAAATAATTAACCTTACTACAGTAAAACAAAAAGCAACCAAGCACACAACCATACGACCAGAGCCAACATCAAATTCAAGGAATCTAACAGCCACTGGTCATTAATCTCTCTCAACATCAATGGACTAAACCCTCCAATAAAAAGACACAGATTAACACAATGGATACGAAAACAAAACCCAGCAATCTGTTGCATACAAGAAACACACCTAAGACACAAAGATAGACATTACCTGAGGGTAAAGGTTTGGAAGACGACTTTCTAAGCAAATGAACCCAAGAAGCAAACAGTAGTAGCCATTCTAATATCTGATAAAATAGACTTTTAACCAAAATTAATGAGAAGAGATGGGAAGGACATTTCATACTCATCAAGGGAAAATTCCACCAGGAAGACATGACAATCCTGAACATCTATGCCCCAAATACAAGAGCACCCACATTTTTTAAAGAAACATTGATAAAATTTAAACCACACATAGATCCCCACACAATAATAGTAGGAGAATTCAACACCCCACTCTCAACAAAGGACAGGTCAACAAAACAGAAATTAAACAAAGAAACAATATCTCTGACAGAGGTCATGAAACAAATGGACCTCACAGATATTAACAGAACTTTACACCCAAACACAAAAGAATTTACCTTCTTCTCAGCACCTCATGGAACCTTCTCCAAAATAGACCATATAGTTGGTCACAAAGCAAGGCTCAACAGATACAAGAAGACTGAAATAATCCCATGTATCTTGTCTAATCACCATGGAATAAAGCTGGACCTCAACAATAACAGAAATATCAAAAAGCCTACACACACATGGAAATTGAACAACTTGTTACTAAATGACAGCTGGGTCAGGAAAGAAATAAAGAAAGATATTAAAGTCTTCCTAGAACTCAATGAAAATGAAGACACAACATACCCAAACTTGTGGGACACAATGAAAGCAGTGATAAGAGGAAAGTTCATAGCACCAAGTGCCTTCAAGAAGAAATTCGAGACAGCTCATTCAAGCAACTTAATGGCCCACTTAAGAACCCTAGAAAAAGAAGAAGCAGACACACCAAAAGGAGTGGATGGCTGGAAATAATCAAACTCAGGGCTGAAATCAATCAATTGGAAACAAATAAAACAATTTAAAGAATCAATGAAACCAAAAGTTGGTTCTTTGAGAAAATGAACAAGATCGACAAAACCTTAGCCAAACTAACTAAAAGGCAGAGAGACACCACCCAAATCAACAAAATCAGCAATGAAAAGGGGACATAAATACAGACATTGAGGAAATCCAAACAATCATTAGGACTTACTTCAAAAGTCTATATGCCACAAAATTTGAAAATCTAAATGAAATGGACAATTTTCTTGATCGATTTGACATACCAAAGCTGAATCAGGACCAGGTAAATCAATTAAATAATCCTATATCCCCCAAAGAAATAGAAGCAGTCATCAAAAGTCTGCCACCAAAAAAAAGCCCAGGACCAGATGGTTTCAGGGCATAATTCTACCAGAACTTCAAAGAAGAGCTAACTCCAATTCTCTTCAAACTATTCCACAAAATAGAAACAGAAGGGACATTACCAAACTCATTCTATGAAGCCAGAGTCACCTTGGTACCTAAATCTCACAAAGACTCAACAAAGAAAATTTCAGGCCAATCTCCCTTATGAACACTGATGCAAAAATACTTAACAAAATACTTGCAAACCAAATCCAAGAACACATCAAAGATATTATCCATTATGACCAAGTAGGCTTCATCCCAGGTATGCAGGGGTGGTTCAATATATGGAAATCCATCAATGTGATCCACCATATTAACAAACTGAAAGAAAAAAAAACACATGATAATTTTCCTAGATGCTGAAAAAGCATTTGACAAAATCCAACATCCATTCATGTTTAAAGTACTGGAGAGATCAGGGATACAAGGCACATATCTAAACATAGTAAAGGCAATATACAGCAAGCCTATAGCCAACATCAAACTTAACGAAGAGAAACTTAAAGCAATCCCATTAAAACAAGGGACAAGACAAGGCTGCCCACTCTCTCCATATCTCTTCAACATAATGCTGGAAGTCCTTGCTAGAGTAATAAGACAGTTGAAGGAGATGAAGGGGATAGAGATTGGAAAAGAAGAAGTCAAATTATCACTATTTGCAGATGATATGATAGTATACATGAGTGACCCCAAAAACTCTACCAGGGAACTCCTACAGCTGATAAACACTGTCAGTAATGTGATCAGATACAAAATTAACTCAAAAAAATCAGTAGCACTCCTGTAAACAAAAGACAAAAGGGCTGAGAAAGAAATTAGTGAAACAACACCCTTCACAATAGCCACAAATGACATAAAGTACCTTGGTGTAACCCTAACCAAGCAAGTCAAAGAATTATACGAAAAAAATTTCAAGTCTCTGAAGAAAGAATTAGAAGAAGATATGAGAAGATGGATAGATCTCCCATGCTCATGGCTTGGCAGGATTAACATAGTAAAAATGGCCATCTTACCAAAAGCAATCTACAGATTTAATGCAATTCCCATCAAATTGCCAACACAATTCTTTACAGACCTGGAAAGAAAAATTCTCAACTTCGTATGGAATAACAAGAAATCCGCAATTGCTAAAACAATTCTCCACAATAAAAGGTCTTCAGGAGGTATCTCCATCCCTGATCTCAAGCTGTACTATCGAGCAACAGTTGTAAAAACTGCATGGTACTGGCATAGAAACAGAATGGTGGATCAATGGAACCGAACAGAAGACCCAGAAATAAACCCACACACTTATGGACACCTGATCTTTGACAAAGGTGCCAAAACCATACAATGGAAAAAAGATAGCATCTTCAACAAATGGTGCTGGTCTAACTCGATGTCTACATGTAGAAAAATGAAAATCGATTCCTAATTATCACCCTGCACAAAACTGAAGTCCAAGTGGATCAAAGACCTCAACATAAAACCAGTCACATTAAATCGGCTAGAAAAAAAAAGTGGGGAATTTCCTAGAACTCATTGGTACAGGAGAGAACTTCCTGACCAGAACACTAACGGCATAGTCTCTGAGAGCAAAAATCAATAAATGGGACGTACTGAAATCAATAAATGGGACCTCCTAAAACTGAAAAGCTTCTGTAAATCAAAGGATACTGTCATCAAAACAAAGCGACTGCCTACAGATTGGGAAAGAATCTTCACCAACCCTTTATCTGACAGAGGACTCATATCCAGTATATATAAAGAACTAAAGAAGCTGAAAAGCAGCAAACCAAGTAACCCAATTAAAAAATGGGGAACAGAGATAAACACAGAACTCTCTGTAGAGGAATATCGAATGGCAGAGAAGCATTTAAAGAAATGCTCAACATCATTAGCCATTGGGAAATGCAATGGAAAAAGACCCTGAGATTTCACCTTACAGCCATCAGAATGGCCAAGATGAAAAATTCAAATGACAACACATGCTGGAGAGGTTGTGGAGAAAGGGGAAACCTCCTCCACTGTTGGTGGGAATGTAAACTTGTATGACAACTCTGGAAAGCAATCTGGTGCTTTCTCAGACAACTAGGAATAGCACTTCCTCAAGATCCAGCCATATCACTCCTAGGCATATACCCAAAAGAGGCTCAAGTACACAAAAAGGACATTTGCTCAACCATGTTTGTAGCAGCTTTATTTGTAATATCCAGAAGCTGGAAATAGCCCAGATGCCCCTCAACTGAAGAATGGATGCAAAAACTGTAGTGCATCTACACAATGGAGTATTACTCAGCAATGAAAATTAAGGAAATCATGAAATTTGCAGGTAAATGGTGGGACCTGGGAAGGATCATCCTGAGTGAGTTGTCTCAGAAGCAAAAAGACACACATGGTATATACTCACTCATATAAACATACAAGATAGGATAAACCCACTAAAATCTGTACATCTAAACAAACTAAGCAAAAGAGAGGACCCTAACTAAAATGCTCAATTCCCATCCTGAAAGGCAAAGAGGATGGACATCAGAAGAAGAAGAAAATAGGAAACAACCTAGGAACCTGCTACAGAGTGCCTCTGAAAGCCAGAAAAAGAAAACAGGAAACAAACTAGGAACCTGCCACAGAGGGCCTCTGAAAGCCTCTGCCCTGCAGACTATCAAAACAGATGCTGAGCCTGATGGCCAACTGGCAGCAGAGTGAATGGAATTTTATGTAAGAAGTGGGAAATAGCAAGAGCTGGAGATGACAGGAACTTCACAAGGAGAGCAACAGAACAAGATAATTTGAACATAGAGAACTTCCCAAAAACTCATACTCAAACCAAGGACTATTCATGGAGATAACCCAGTACCCCTGCACAGATGTAGCCCATGTCAGTTTAGTGTCCAAGTGGCTTACATAGTGATGGGAAGAGGGACTGCCTCTGACATAAACTGATTGGCCTGCTCTTTGATCAACTCCCCCTGAGGGGGGATCAGCCTTACCAGGCCACAGAAGAAGACAATGCAGCCATTCCTGATGTGATCTGATAGACTAAGATCAGAAGGAAGGAGAGGAGAATCTCCCCTATCAGTGGATGTGGGAAGGAGCATGCATGAAGAAAGGGGAGGATGGGTGGGATCGGGAGTAGAGGAGGGAGAGGCTTATGGGGGGATAAAAAATGAATAAAGTGTAATTAATAATAATAATAATAATAATAAAAGAAAAAAAGACACAGACTAACAAAATGGATGCGTAAAGAAAACCCAGTAATCTGTTGCATACAAGAAACACACCTAAGTCACAAAGATAGACATTACCTGAGGGTAAAGGGTTGGAAGACGGCTTTCCAAGCAAATGGTCCCAAGAAGCAAACAGTAGTAGCCATTCTAATATCTGATAAAATAGACTTTCAACCAAAATTAATCAAAAGAGATGGGGAAGGACACTTCATACTCATCAAGGGAAAATTCCACCAGGAAGACATCACAATCCTGAATTTTTATGCCCAAAATATGAGGGCATCCACATTTGTAAAAGAGACATTGATAAAATTTAAACCACACATAGATCCCCACACAATAATAGTAGGAGAATTCAACACCCAACTCTCAACAAAGGACAGGTCAACAAAACAGAAATTAAAAAAAGAAACAATGTCTCTAACAGAGTTCATGGATCATATGGACCTAACAGACATTTACCGAACCTTACACCCAAAGACAAAAGAATTTACCTTCTTCTCAGCACATCATGGAACCTTCTCCAAAATAGACCATATAGTTGGTCACAAAGCAAGCCTCAACAGATACAAGAAGATTGAAATAATCCCATGTATCTTGTCTAATCACCATGGAATAAAACTGGACTTCAACAACAACAGAAATAGCAAAAAGCCTACACATATATGGAAACTGAACAACTTCTTACTAAATGACAGCTGGGTCAGGGAAGAAATAAAGAAAGATATTAAAGTATTCCTAGAAATCAATGAAAATGAAGACACAACATACCCAAACTTGTGAGACACAATGAAAGCAGTGTTAAAAGGAAAGTTCATAGCATTAAGTGTCTTTAAGAAGAAATTCGAGGCAGCGCAATCAAGCAACTTAATGGGTCACCTAAAAACCCTAGAAAAAGAAGAAGCAGACACACCAAAAAGGAGTAGACGGCTGGAAATAATCAAACTCAGGGCTGAAATCAATCAATTAGAAACAAATAAACAATTCAAAGAATCAATGAAACCAAAAGTTCGTTCTTTCAGAAAATCAACATGATCGACAAACCGTTAGCCAAACTAACTAAAAGGCAGAGAGACACCATCAAAATCAACAAAATCAGAAATGAAAAGGGGGACATAACTACAGACAATGAGGAAATCCAAACGATTATTAGGACTTACTTCAAAACTCTATATGCCACAAAATTTGTAAATCTAAATGAAATGGACAATTTTGTTGATCAATTCGAATTACCAGGTAAATCAATTAAACAGTCCTATATCCTCCAAGGAAATAGAAGCAGTAATCAAAAGTCTCTCATCAAAACAAAGCCCAGGACCCAGATGGTTTCACTGCAAAATTCTACCAGACCTTCAAAGGAGAGCTAACTCCAGTTCTCTTCAAACTATTCCACAAAATAGAAACAGAAGGCACATTACGAAACTCATTCTATGAAGCCACGATCACCTTGGTACCTAAACCACACAAAGACCCAACAAAGAAAGAGAATTTCAGGCCAATCTCCCTTATGAACATTGATGCAAAAATACTCAACAAAATACTTGCAAACAGAATCCAAGAACACATCAAAGATATCATCCACTATGACCAAATAGGCTTCATCCCAGATATGCAGGGGAGGTTCAATATATGGAAATCCATCAATGTAATCCACCATATTAACAAACAGAAAGAAAAAAAAAAAACACGTGATAATCTCCCTAGATGCTGAAAAAGCATTTGACAAAATCCAACATCCATTCATGTTTAAAGTATTGGAGAGATCAGGGATACAAGGCACATATCTATACATAGTAAAGGCGATATACAGCAAGCCTATAGCCAACATCAAATTGAACGGAGAGAAACTTAAAGCAATCCCACTGAAATCAGGGACAAGACAAGGCTGCCCACTCTCTCCATATCTCTTCAACATAGTGCTGGAAGTCCTTGCTAGAGCAATAAGACAGTGGAAAGAAATCAAGGGGATACAAATTGGAAAAGAAGAAGTCAACTTATCACTATTTGCAGATGATATGATAGTATACGTGAGTGACCTCAAAAACTCTACCAGGGAACTCCTACAGCTGATAAACACTGTCAGTAATGTGATCAGATACAAAATTAACTCAAAAAAAAAATCAGTAGCACTCCTGTAAACAAAAGACAAAAGGGCTGACAAAGAAATTAGTGAAACAACACCCTTCACAATAGCCACAAATGACATAAAGTACCTTGGTGTAACCCTAACCAAGCAAGTCAAAGACTTGTACGAAAAAATTTCAAGTCTCTGAAGAAAGAATTAGAAGAAGATATGAGAAGATGGAAAGATCTCCCATGCTCAAGGCTTGGCAGGATTAACATAGTAAAAATGGCCATCTTACCAAAAGCAATCTACAGATTTAATGCAGTTCCCATCATATTGCCAACACAATTCTTTACAGACCTGGAAAGAAAAATTCTCAACTTCGTATGGAATAATAAGAAATCCACAATTGCTAAAACAATTCTCTACAATAAAAGATCTTCTGGAGGTATCTCCATCCCTGATCTCAAGCTGTACTATTGAGCAACAGTTATAAAAACTGCATAGAGACAGAATGGCGGATCAATGGAACCAAACAGAGGACCCAGAAATAAACCCACACACTTATGGACACCTGATCTTTGACAATGATGCCAACATCATACAATGGAGAAAAGATAGCATCTTCAACAAATGGTGATGGTCCAACTGGATGTCTACATGTAGAAAAATGAAAATAGATCCATACTTATCACCCTGCACAAACTAAAGTCCAAGTGGATCAAAGACCTCAACATAAAACCAGACACATTAAATCGGTTAGAAAAAAGAGTGGGGAATACCCTTGAACTCATTGACACAGGAGACAACTTCCTGAACAGAACACCAACAGCACAAGCTCTAAGAGCAACAATCAATAAATGGGACCTCATGAAGCTGAAAAGCTTCTGTAAATCAAAGGATACTGTCATCAAAACAAAACGACTGCCTACATATTGGGAAAGAATCTTCACCAACCCTCTATCTGATAAAGGACTAATATCCAGTATATATATAAAGAACTAAAGAAGCTGAACCAAGTTTCTTTAGCAAACCAAGTAATCCAATTAAAAAATGGGGAACAGAGCTAAACAGAGAACTCTCTGCAGAGGAATATTGAATGGCAGAGAAACACTTAAAAAATGCTTAAACATCATTAGCAATTAGGGAAATGCAAATCAAAACGACCCTGAGATTTCACCTTACACCCATCAGAATGGCCAAGATGAAAAATTCAAGTGACAACACGTGCTGGAGAGGTTGTGGAGAAAGGGGAACCCTTCTCCACTGCTGGTGGGAATGTAAACTGGTACAACCACTCTGGAAAGCAATCTGGTGCTTTCTCAGACAACTAGGAATAGCGCTTCCTCAAGACCCAGCCATACCACTCCTAGGCCTATATCCAAAAGAGGCTCAAGTACACAAAAAGGACATTTGCTCAACCATGTTTGTAGCTGCTTCATTTGTAATAGCCAGAAGCTGGAAACAGCCCAGATGCCCCTCAACTGAAGAATGGATGCAGAAATTGTGGTGCATCTACACAATGGAGTATTACTCAGCAATGAAAAATAAGGAAATCATGAAATTTGTAGGTAAATGGTGGGACCTGGAAAGGATCATTCTGAATGAGCTGTCCCAGAAACAGAAAGACACACATGGCATATATTCACTCATATAGACATAACATAGTATACACCTACTAAAAACTGTACATCTAAAGAAACTAAGCAAGAGAGAGGACCCTGACTAAAATGCTCAATTCCCATCCTGAAAGGCAAAGAGGCTGGACATCAGAAGAAGAAGAAAACAGGAAACAACCTAGGAACCTGTCACCTAGGGCCTCTGAAAGCCTCTGCCCTGCAGATAATCAAAGCAGACACTGAGACTTATGGCCAACTATTGGGCGGAGTGCATGGAATCTTATGTAAGAAGTGGGAAATAGTAAGAGCTGGAGAGGACAGGAACCACTCAAGGAGAGCAACAGAACCAAAACACTTGAACACAGGGAACTTCCCAGAGACTCATACTCAAACCAAGGACTATTCATGGAGATAACTTAGAACCCCTGCACAGATGTAGCACATGAAGGTTCAGTCTCCAAGTGGGTTACATAGTAAAGGAATGTGGGACAGCCTCTGACATAATCTGATTGGCCTGCTCTTTGATCACATCCCCCTGAGGGGGTGCAGCCTTACCAGGCCACAGAAGATGACAATGCAGCCACTCCTTTTGTGATCTGATAGACTAAGATCAGAAGGAAGGAGAAGAGGACCTCCCCTATCAGTGGACTTGGGGCGGAGCATGCATGAAGAAGGGGGAGAAAGGGTCGGATTGGGAGGAGGAGGAGGGAGGGCCTTAAGGGGGAATACTAAATGAATAAAGTGTAATTAATAGTAAAAAAAATAAAAAATATTATGTTAAAAAAAATAAAATCTTGGCCAAGTCCCAAGGTCATAGTTTACAGAGCCAAGATTAGGTGAAGGAGGAAAGAAAACTGTTGCTGGAAATTGATGACAACAAAAAAGGATGCAGAAGAAAAAGAAAACAGGAAACAACCTAGGAACCTGCTACAGAGGGCCTCTGAAAGCCAGAAGAAGAAAACAGGAAATAACCTTGGAACCTGCCACAGAGGGAGTTTGAAAGCCTCTGCCGTGCAGACTATCAAAGCAGATGCTGAGCCTGATGGCCAACTGTCAGGCAGAGTGAATGGAATTTTATTTAAGAAGTGGGAAATAGTAAGAGCTGGAGAGGACAGGAACTCCACAAAGAGAGCAACAGAACAAGATAATTTGAACACAGGGAACTTCCCAGAGACTCATACTCCAACCAAGGACTATCCATGGAGATAACCTAGAACCCTGACAATGCAGCCAGTTCTGAGGAGAACTGATAGACTAAGATCAGAAAGAAGGAGAGGAGGACCTCCTCTATCAGTGGACTTGGGCAGGGGCATGCATGCAGAAAATGGGGGGAGGGAGGGGCTTATGGGGGGATACAAAATGAATAAAGTGTAATTAATAAATGTTAAATTAAAAAAAATTATAAAGGATGCAAGGAAGACACAGAAAGCCACCTGACTGTCCAGGGGACACTCACTATTGACCAAGAGCAGAGAAGGGACACAGACACATAGCCAGCCTTTCTTGCCTCTCAAGCACCTGGTTTTGTAGCAGCCTTCTCCTCACCTCCATGTAGCCCCTTCCTTTGGTTAATTTCAAGGGATTTCGTTGCAGATAAGTATTTTTGCCTCTATGAAGTCAATGAGTTACAACAGTTTTTGTGTCCTTTGTTCTAAGCAAAAGGTGGGAATGCAGAAAGATGGGCAGCAGCATGCAATGTTTGATGTCTGCAAACTCAGTCAACATCATACTTTCTCATTGAAGCTGATCTCTTTCATCATTTAAGATGTTCCAAGAGCAAATGAACACTCATACACATATATATATGAGGGCAGAAACATACACACAAATTCACACATAAACACACACACACTGATACACACACATATACTTGCACATAAAAGCACACAACACAAATACCTACACAAGCACTCACCCGTACACATGCATACAACATAGCAACAAGGACTGACCCACACCTGAGCACATGCACACAGACACACACACACACACACACACACACACACACACACGTACACTGAGAGGGAAACTACTGTGCAAATAAGGGTATGTAAATATGCATATGTACACAACTATTAACACACATACATAAAAACCACACACAATCAGATGCACAAAATTATGCTCACTCAGAGTTACACATTCACACGGATGACCACCAATTCACCACACACAGAAACACAGCATATTCACAAACTTACATAAACACACAGGGAGGCACAAATACACACACTCACACATACACATGCACACAAACCATGGAGAGAATTGCTGTTACAATACCTTTTCAACTGCATAAGGAATTACTAGGATCTACTGGCTATATACAAGGCTCTTAGACTCAGCTAGGCTTTGGTGTCATCTCTTGGGCTTATTTCCTCTTCCAGGAACCTTTTCCATCCCAACACACACTAATATTATGAGCAAATTACAAACTCTGCACTGGTTCAGCTCACACAAGAACAAGTTCCCAAGCAGAAGGTCTCCAAGCTTACCTTCCAAATAGCTCCATGTTATTCCATCATGCTTTCCTCAACTAACATATCCTGGCTCATGAAAAGATCTTGGTAGCTCTAGAGAAAGTCAGTGACCCCGGTTATTACCCAGAAGCTTTTCAAAATATTACAATTTGTATAATATGAAAATAGCACACAGGTCAGGCAGTATGAAGTTAGTGAAGTCCCCTGCAGGGATTTTCTGAAATGCAGCATTCTGTACAGCTATGAGGAGGAATCTGTCCTGAGCTACTGGCCCCTGAAGTCATCACTCAAAGCTCTGTGTAACTACCTAACTGGGTATCCACATAGCAACACTCCTATCGTGGTGGCAAGTAGGTGTGCCAGGTATGGGCTACCTTTCTCCCTCAGTGGACTACAATTTCTAGCAGAGCAGGACACTTTGCTTTTCAAACATCCAGTTTCTCAAAAGAGGCTAACTCCCCAGATAGACTTGTAAATGATCACAGAAGTGAACAACTGGAAGAGATGTAGGTGAACAGATGGATGGGTGGGTGGATGGGTACATGGGTGTGTCTGTTTATGGTTGCTCAGGTGGACCTCCTGCCCCTGCCGCCACAACCTACCTGTTGCTTCTTGGCACAGAGGCCACAGATCTTCTCAACAACCTCATCACAGAGCCTGTTTTTCTCCTGACAGGAATTTTGCTGCACAATATGCTCCCTCTGCAGCTCTCTGTTCTTTCTCAATGTGGTAACTTGCAGCATCAGCAAAGTCCAGTCAATCATGAGCTGGCAGTGATGAAGGCTGAACCAAAGCCAAAGTATGGTGAGCCCCAGACAGTAAATATTTGCCTCCCCACATCCAAGTACCATCATCCCTGAAAGGTCAGTGGTCTCCAGAGAGCCCTAGAATGGGGCCTACAGTAGCCATTCCAGCATCACCTAGAGGCATGCCAAAAACAGAGACTAGACACATTTCAGAAAGACTCCAACCCTGAAAACCCTAACACCAAAAGGAATTCATGTACCTCCAAGAGCAGGAAGTGGCCTCCATCTGTGATTATCAGACCATGATATTTGGAAGACATCAACACATAGAGAGCAAACCATCTTTAAGCTAGGACTGCAGATCTTTAAAAATTCCAGGGTATTTATGGGTCCCATCCAAACCAGCTATTTAAATCAACTGCCAGAGTCCCAGAGGACAACCCTTTCATGATGCAAATATTTTTTTTTATCTAGAGGCTCTTGAGGATGGCAGGACAGTGTTGTGAGGGGCTCATACTCTCTACACACTGAACAAAAGCGAGTCCAAGTGGTACAAGTCCAAGGACCAAAAGGCAGGCTTCTTGCTCAGAGACAGACAGGCTAGAACCGGAGCCCTCACTTTGGATTGAAAACAAAGAAGAGCAGATGCAGTACCATTCAAATCCTGGGGCCCCAGCCAAGTCAGTCACTCACCTGAGGGAATCAGTGTCCTTAGTCAGCATCTTGTAATCATCCAAGGCCTCACTTAACCCCTGGGGCAATTTCAACAGGGCTGACATCACTTTCAGATGTTCCAGATTCAGGATTGCCAGTTCAAAATTGAACCTGTGTTAAGGTAAGGGTCCCAGAAGTGAATAGCCCCATGAACAAACCTCACAGATGACATGAATTTAGGCTGCATCCAGGATTACCCCAGCCCAGGAGATGCTACATCCTGATTCCTAACTACTAGTACCTTCAGGTGCTTATTAAACTTAAGATCCTGAGCTCATGCCAGCAGAGGCAGAGGTATCAAAATGAAGGAGTTGGACTGCATGAACACCTTTGATGGCACTGAAGGAATGTACCAGCTTTCTAAGAATTTCCCAAGAGTCCATGCCACAGACCTGTGCCTTCCATAAATGTGTGATGACATTTCTCCTATGTTTATAGCAGGGACTCTCAACCCTGAGGTCCTATTCCTACACAGATGTGCAGAGTACATCATAAATATTTCCAGGGAAGAGACTTTATTAACACCCAAGGAGATTCCAATGTGCCACCGAGGTGAGAACAAGGAACATGTCCTGTGCTGTCCAAAGAGCAGTTCCATGGCTTCAGCACTGGCGCCCTCTGAAAATTATAAGGCAGCAAATTCTCAGGTCCTATCACCTACCACCAACTCCCAGGATCTGAAGGTAGTGTGCACAGAAGACAGCACTCATTCATACATATACCTTCATGAATTTGCTGAATAACACACACATACACACACACACACACACACACACACATACACTGATGCACAGTTAGCATGCCAAATTCAGGGGGTGGCATTGTCTCAGAGTACAATGAACAAGACCAAGAGGGTCTTGGATGAGCTCCAGGCCTCCCAGTCACACCCTGAGATACACCAAGTGGACCCAGGCTCCTCCATCTCCTCCCAAGAACAACCAGTCCACATGTACTTGCTGCTCAAATACAAAGACTCACCATACACTCACAGCACCCAGCTCTCCCACAAGCCAACACCTGTTAAGGCCTATAAAATGCATGATGATAGCTCACACACTACTGCCCTATCCTCACACTGAGATTCATGCCATAGGATCTGCTTTTCATTTGGAGGAAACAGAATAGCTTATGTTCCCAGGCTTCTGGTACTCCTACCCAGGCTTCAGGTTCTGCCTTTCAGATGCACTCACGAAAATTAGTTTGGGCATGAGGACTCCACGGAGGTGCAGCATCTTGTTATGTTGGGAAAGATAAGGTTGACACATAGGGATCAAGACAGTCAACAGAGAACTGGCCATAATGACTACCTGTTGTTCAAATCCTTGTCAGTAAAATGGGCCAGGATTTCATGCAGTTCATCCCTCCCACAGGTCTTCCTCTGTAGCTGAATGATCATTTTCTCCAACTTCATCATCTGCTGCTCCAGCTCACTGATTTTGAAGCATTGGGATGATTCCTTCCCAGTAGGGCCTGTTGGTAGAAAACATAAGTGAACTTGTATAGGTAAATGGCACAGGGAAAGGAGATCATGCTTTGTCACAGCATGGAGTCCATAAACCATGCTCTTCCAATAACCACCCTGGCTAGACCTGTGTCTAATTAAGTACTGCAATCTCCCTGTCCCTGTGAGGCATAGCTAGCTCAGACATGCAGATTTAGAGGGGAATGTCAGCTGATATCTAAGGGAATGAAAGCAAGGTCCAGAGTCCCTCACTATTAGCACCACCAAGCCCTGATCACATGTCTAAGCCCAACGAATCTAAATGTCTTAGTCCTTGGCAATTGCCCAGGGGAGTATTCCTCACTGTTATTGGTATCAGATACCTAAGGAACCTACAGAAATTTTCTGAGAATGGAGTGCATCCCTGAGAGGGACACCTCATTAATCTCTCTGCTGGCCTGCTCCCACACTCGGAATTAAATTAAGGGTCTTCCAGAATGGAGCTAGAGTCTTGTCAAATTCTGGCCTCCTGCCAAAATCACCATCACAATTCCCTGACCTTGGTCTACTCTTTAAGAAACAGAGAATAAGGATAGACCCTTTCCTTCCCATAGGCGATCAGCTGTTGAATCCCACTCCTAGAATGCCTAGCTCAAACCCCATCTCTTCTGAGAAGCTCACCAACCCCTGTCCTCAACTCACTGTGTTTTCCACAGAACTACTTATTTCTTGTTCTTCTGCACCAAGATCGAAAGCCAGATTCCTTCTGTCTCCTTCTGGCCTCTCCACACTCTCCCTTTGCTCTTCCCAGTAGCCTGCTCAACCTAGACAACATTTCTACAGGAGAAACCTATAGGCACTGACCAAATGGCACCAACGGTATTTACTGTTCCCACAACACTGATGACATCAGAGAGAATGCAGAGAGCTTGCTAGGAGGTGACACAGAATGTCCAGAAAAGGGACAGTTAGGGTCCCCTGGAGCAGCCCATATCAATGTCCTAAAAAGCTCTTCCCAAAATCACTCAAAGACAAACTCCCCTTTCCACTAGCCCTCTCTGAGAGACAATGGAAGGCCTTCAGCACCTCCTCCTTCCTATCCACTGAGCTCTCTATTTCAACAGAATCCTGTCACTCCTTCATCTAAGGTAGATGAAGGCTCATTTTTCCACACACAGCCAAGCAGTGGCTCTCACACTCCTTAAAATCTCTAAGCAATAAAATAATTAATAAAGTTTTCCAAGAAATTATCTCAGGATGTTGGGGAAGAAACGTCATTCCCCTGTCATCAAAAAATATGACAGGAATGATTCATACAGTGGTTACAATGTTCAGGGGATGTGGGAGATGTGGGGGTTCCTCTCAAAACAAAGATAGGTAATGATGGAAACTTCCCTCAAAGTTTCAGCAGAATGCATTTCAGCCTTGATGTTAACAAAGGTGTGGTCAACTACTGACAGGGAAGGATGAAGATCATAAGGACTTGGGATCCCAGGTGAGACCTCAGACACTAGGAGCAAACACTCACAGGACGATTCATGGCCCAAACTGCACAAGAGTTTTTGGGAAAGTTGACTGGCTAGTGGGAGGACAGATGCTGCTATGTAATAGTATGCTCAGTGGCAAAATTAAATATATCTGTCAGTCTGCAGAGACTGATGCACCAACCAAGGGCCATGACACATGGAGAGAACCTAGACTTCCCGGCTCATTTATAATCCATAGGCAGCTCAGTCGGTCCCTAGGTGAGGGTAGCAGAAGATGAACTCAGTTACCTGCTCCTCAATCACTTTCCCCTGTCAATGTGACCTTGCCAGGCTACACAGGAAGGGGATCCAGGAAGTCCTGCTGAGACTTGATAAGCTAAGGTCAGATGGCATGGGAGGAGAACTCTCCATTTCGTAGGCTAGGGGAAGGGAATAGGGAAAAGAAGAAGGGAGGGTGAGACCTAGGAGAGTTGAGGGAGGGAGCTACAATCAGTATATAAAATGAATAATATTTGTTTTAATTCTTAAAGCCCTATCAGTCATGTGGACATTATGTGGTGTGTCTCTAGATGATTCTTCCCCCAGAGCTACACTAAATCCAAATTCCTTGATCTGGAGCCTGTACTGACAAGGCACATGCTCTTAGGAAGGGGAACATAGCCAGCTTTTAAAAACTATCACTGGAGTGTGAGAAGGGCAAGCAAAGTTCACAAGGAAACAGATTATTAAGGTGCCTTTGCCCTAGAGATTTACCAGAGCCCTATTTCCCATTTTTTAAAACTTACTGACCATCCTGGAAATGAAGAGCTGATACCATGCACAGCCTAGATTACAAATTCTCCAGAAATCTGGACTGTAGCCTCAGAAGTGTCCTTGGTGGACTTCAGGCCAAAGAGGGATGTGTGGAAAAACGGTGTCTTTCATATTTTGTATCACACTGGCAAGACATGCTAGATGAGGTTAGCTACCTCAAGAATACCTAATTAGAGAAGTGAAGTGACAGCTCATACCCTAAACACTACTTCATGTGAGCTCAAACCTGGCACACAGAAGGGTGGTCAGCAAGTAAACAGACAGGTGATACTTTTCTCTAGCTGTTTTTGAAAGACTTGGTCTCCCCCACTGTGGATGTCAACTCTCCCATCTCTCTATGAGACATTGCCTAGCTTGTTCTCAAAGATCAAGCTTGAGAATCACTGGCTATGAATGTCAAGTCTCCCCTAATTTTCTACAAGAAAGTCTGGTGTGCCTTTGTCTGGGGTCTCCTTTTTTTTTTTTTTTTTTTTACTCTTTTTTTTATTACTGACTGTTTGTGTTTCTTTTTATTTATTTATTTAACTTTTATTAATTACACTTTATTCACTTTGTATCCTCCCATAAACCCCTCCCTACTCACCTTCCAATCCCACCCTCCTTCCCCCTTCTTCACACATGACCCTCCCCAAGTCCACTGATAGGGGAGGTTCTCCTCTCCTTCTTTCTGATCTTAGTCTATCAGTTCTCATCAGAAGTGGCTGCATTGTCATTTTCTGTGGACTGGTAAGGCTGTTCCCCCCTCAGGGGGAAGTGACCAAAGAGCAGTCCAATCAGATTATGTCAAAGGCAGTCCCTCTTCCCATTACTATGTAACCCACTTGCCAAACCCTTCATGCAGGCTTCTTCCTTTCAAAAAAAAAAAAAACAAAAAACAAAAAACCACTCTTCCTAATTGCATTCGTGAGTGGTGGTCTCTGTGTGTCCCTTACAGACTAATATAACTTGAAATCCTCACCCTAAAGGTCTTTTCAGTTGCAGCTCCAGAGCAGACCTATATGCCTGGCCTCCAAAGGACAAACACAGAAGGGAGCTGGATGATGGTTCAGATCCTTCACAGCCCTGCTGTGCTCACCACCTCAGAAGGCCTAGTGATTGCATGTCCTGAGGCCCTGAAGTTGGACCCTGTGAGGGCCCTTTGCTGGATTAATGCTGACTCATTCATTGTTCAGATCACCTGATTTCTTTTCTTGCTATCTTTTAGCATTTTGTATGTGTGGCTCACTAGTCAGTCTATCACATCATTCCCATACCCTAAAGTCACAGTATGTCAGGACCCTTTTTTATTTGATTTGCTTGGATTCACAAAAAGACAAGAAATACAAAAATCTGATTTTGATATTTTTAGCCTTTTCTAGTGTTTAATTTTTTTGAAACAATGTTTCTCTGTGTAGCCTTGGCTGTCCTGGACAGCTTTGTAGACCAGGCTGGCGTCTGCCTCCCAGAGTGCTGGGATTACAAGCATGTACCACCACTTCCTGGTTTTGTAATGTTTAATTAAAATTTAGCAATCCTCAACTCGACTGTGTCCAGGCTTTTCAAACTTCTGCAAACACACACACTATAAGAGTGTCACACTTCTGCCCTGAAATTCCTCCTAATGTTTTCTCTCTTTGAGAATGATATTTAGAATAGCATTTAAAATTAGTATACAGAAATACAATTCATATTTCTACCTTGATCTCACATTCTGCAGCATTGCTAACCCTCTTTTTATCTTCCACATTGCCTGCAGTAATTTTTTCTTATACTTTTTGTCCTGGATATTAAAATAAAACTGGACTCATTCCCTTTCATCTGATATCCTTTTTTATTTTTCCATGAAGAATTTCTTTAGAAGAATCTTGCTTTAAAATATAGTAAAAGTGTTTTTGTTCTATTCCCAAAATTATGGGGCAAAATAATTCTATAATACTAACTATATATAGGTTTTCTCTTGAGACCTGGTACGTGAGTTTACTAGATAGATGTAAAAAAATATCTGCCTCCAAACTGAAATGCCACCAACAACCCAAAAATGGTCTTGTATAAGTACAACTTGGCAACAATGACAAAGGGAAGAAGATGATCATAAATTCCAGGCCAGCCAGGAACCTTGTGCTTTCAATTGTATTGCTTTGAGGGCTGATAGTTTTGAGCATCTTCAAACGTGTCAGTGAAATATTTGGACATGTTCTTTAGAAAAAGGTGCGTTGGGCTCCATTGCCCACTGTGACACTGGGGCTGGCCTCTGAGTGATAATTCATAAAATATCTTTATTTGTTCTGAACTCAAGGTTCTTACAAACCTACCTTTTTCTATACAATAAATGGAAATATTTCAAAGAGCAGTAAAATCATGACGACTTTTTCCAGACACAAATGAATGCTAAAAGCAGGAATTTCTTCTGTAATATATAATTAATTCTTGACCGTACTGAAACATACTTAGTCATATTAACATGCCATGCTTTCAGCATTAAGAGAGGGAACTTGGAGTCTTTCATATGTGAGGCATGCTCACTCTACCCCTGAGCTACATGCACAGTCATATATGTTACTTAATTACTTAGTGATGTAGTTACCCGTTTGCAAGGTTTGTCTGTATGTAATGAGGAGAGTAATAAAAATCAGTCTTCTCTGTTGTTGTTTTGGGTGGGTTTTTTTAGTTTGGGTTATTTTTTGATCTGTTTTTTTTTTTTAATGAAAAGAATGTTATAACTGGACTTTTGGCTCCTTTATTGGTTCTTTTTCCTGACTCCCTACACCACCTCCATCCCTTTCATCTCCCCAATTCTAGATAGGAGAGAAAGACGGCTAGAAAGAAAAGGGGTCATCAATATCATTTGACTACTTTCTTCTGGTTATGGTGTCAAGTTCCTTGGAGCAGGAGCAGGTTTGATCTTCATAGGCAGCTATGAACCAGCAAACCAGTAAATCACAGCAAACAGCAACCAACAACAGCAGCAGCAGTAGGAGCCGACAGCAACAGGAAAAATATCCTCTGGGCCTCTGGCATTAGGTATCCTCTGAAGCAGCCCTAGAATTCCAAATGTAAACTAGCCTCAGCTGGCAACATCATGCCCTTGCTAGAACATGAGGAAAATCATAGTCAGCTGTTATGGACAATCTGAAGCATCCCTATATCCCACATCTGGGATTCAAAGAAAAATATATTCACATAACATTTCTATGTTTTGAAAGAAACCAAAATTCTCACTACAAACTGTTAATGAGAAGAAATTTAGGGGAAAGGGAACACTAACATGGCTCAGCACATAAGATCACTTTCTATATAAGCCTAATAACCTGAGCCCCATCCCTAGAATCCATGCTAGAAAGATGGAACCAATTCCCAACAGTTGGCCTCTGACCTCTACATATGTACCTTACACACACACACCATAAACATCATACATACGCAGAAGCCACAGAGAAATGCTGCTCACTAGCTTGGTCCCCACAGCTTGTTCAATCTGCTCTCTTTGAGAACCACCTCCTTGAGTACCACAAACCACAGTCAGCTGTGCCCTCCACACCAATCACCAATCAAGAAAATGCCTGAGCAGACTTACTACCTGACAGTCTGATAGAGACCATCCCTCTGCTGAGATTCCCTCTTTCTTGTGTCTATATTTGTATGAACTTGACAAAATTCAACCAGACCAATATCCCACAAGGCTCAGATACTACTGTGGAAAAGTGAGACAGAAAGAATGTAAGCATCAACATACAGGCAGAAATGCTGTGAAATGGAGTCTTTTGGACAAGGCATGGTGACTACAATCATAAACACAATACAGTTGTGTTTTATTGTGGAAATCCTACATGAGATCAGAACATCATTATGTCACTGTGTATGGGAAGGGGATCATTAGGTCCCAACCCTCAATGAGAGACTACAGGCAGTAAATGTTAGGGGGGAGTAGCATATGATTTTTTAAAAGGGGAAAAATCAGATAACCTATCATTCAACAGCTTAAAATGCATGACTTTTTCTTAGTACATTATGAGGGGAAACTATTAAAATAACACACAAACCATTCAATAAATAAAATGTTATCTTTCAGAAAAATATTTTTCTTTAAATTTTCTAATTTTTATTCTTCTTGATATAAATTATGATTTGATGTATCAGTAGGTTGGTCACAGGGAGAAGCTTCAAAGAACCAAGGATCGACCGGAGCAGACTCTAGAAAGAAAAGCAAGAATTATATGCTTGATCCCCAAAGCTTTGGAATTTATTTAACAGAAGTTGGTCGGGTACTTTTTATTTGGTTTTTTGTTATTTTGCCCCCCTGAGGTCTGCTTGCTGTCTTTTATGAGCAGACACAACCTATCCCAAAGTGACATTTGTATTCCTTGCCTCCAAGTTATCCCTGATTGGCTGAATAAATGTTTATACACCTAGGCAGGGCAGAGTGAGGTAGATGTGGCCAAAGTTTTCAGACTTTGAGGAGAGTAGAATCACAGGAAGGAGAGAGGAGAAGAGGAAGCAGAGTTGTGGACAGAGGAGGGTTAGAGGCCTGGGAGGAGGAACAGCATGGAAAGAAGTGGCCGAGAGAGAAAGCTCTGCAAGTATTTAGGAAGTTAGTGGATGTAAATAGCCCAGATTGAAATGGTTAAAACAAATAACATGGGATGTGAGGCTGAGAGGTGAAAAGGTAGATTAGGGGGTAATATCTGCCTAGTCCCAAGTGAAAGAAGCGTTATTTAAATACAACAGCTGTCAATGTGTTTTTATTGATATGGTATCAGGTTAATAATAACCATTATATTAATAAGAGGATTTAATAATAAGCTTTATTAGCAATATATATTTTCTACAACAATTAAGAGAATCACCAGTGTTTAAGAATAAACTTACAGGGGCAGGGCAAGATGGTGGCGCTGGGAGGACTCTCATTCTGAGCAGCAGCACAGCAGGATTGGCACAGTGACCAGCAATCAGAACTCACGGCCATAAAACACAAGTGACTGTGTTTCACAGGTGAGAGGATACCCCACTGTGGGGGATTCAATCAACTTTAACTCACCTGGCTAAACCGCAGAAGAGATCCTGGTTCTGCCAGGCGCTTGGTCTCCAGCCCAGGAATACATGCCAGTGTGATCTGGTCACTGTCCGAGACTGAACTGTGGGCCCACAACACCACAGACTGGATTTCCCAGTCAAGAGATAACCCCATGGAGCAGGAAACTATTGGGACCAACCTTAGGTCACCCAGACATCCCCTGGAAAAGACGGGGGTTCCGCAAGCGCCCCAGGAGCCAGCCTGGAGCCAGAGCCAGGGATCCAGGCAACTGCACAGAGCCCTGCCTGGACACTGGATTCGCCTCCTCAGATAGAACTGTGGGCATCAGGGCACCACAGACTGAGTTTCACTGTCAGGTACAAACACACAGGGAGGGAAACTGCTGGTCTGATCTCAGAGCACTCAGCCGACACACCCACCCCAAAAAGGTCTTGGGAAAATTATCCAGTTTAGGCAGACGCCCATGCTCCAAAAGGCCAGAAAGGTGGAGCCACAGGCGGGCATCTGTGCTTGTGGGTTCTACTTGCCACCCCAGACAGAACAGCGGTCCCCAAAGCAAAGACTGGGTATGTCTGGCAGGAGGAAACCCCCAGTGGTGGGGATCATCAGGTCTAACTCTCAAGACACCCAGCACCAAAAGACTTTCTGTATTCATGCAGACTCTAGGCTCTAGCTTTCTAATGCAGGTAGAAGCGCTGTGCTCAGCCGTCATTATGAGGTACCACTAGGGCACGGGGACACACAGTTGCATCCTCAGACCTACAAAAGCCAGAGAGCCATTACAGCAGCCCTCAGATACTGTGCCAAGGATCAACCAGTTATCCCTAGCTAGACTGACAAAACTGTGGGAATCCCTGGTCCTTCAAGAGGGCTGCACACACAGTGTCTGGACCAGAGCAGTGCCTGCATCCATCATCCCAGTAAGGGACACACAGCTTCTGGTCCAGAGTGAGGCACCCAGCCTCCAGACCAGAGCAGTGCCCCTAGGCATCAACTCAAACTAGGTGCACATTCTCCAGGCCCAGAGTGGAGCACTCAGCCTCTGGCCCAGAGACTTCCTGGGCGCTAATCTCACTTTCCTGGACAGAACTGTGTGCCCTAGGATAACAGACTGAGTTTCCCTGTTGGGAGAAAACCCCACAACTAGGGAATCAGCAGGTTCTTCAAGAGGACTGTGCCTGGAAATTTAGTGAGCAGCAGCACACTAAATTTATAACAAGAAACCCAGCAGTGGGGCAGCTGTCTTCAGAAATTCTATGAGTAAGAGGAGATTCCCCCCCTGCCTAACAAAGACCACAGCTACTACTCAGGGCTATACACCTGAGGTGAGCAGTGGCAATACCTGAAAAACACTGGCGATACAGTGACCACAAACAAAAAGCAGAGGAGGACTCCTTCACGAAAAATCATCTTTTGGCCAAGGGGATTCTCCCTAGCTCAGGACTCCACAAAGCACAGAAACTAACAGCCAACACATAAAACAGCTCAATGGGTAGAGGTCAGCATAAAAGCTTAGCCAACAAAAGACAGAGCAATATGGCATCTCCACAACCCAGCATTTCAGGGGCGACCAGCCCTGGACAACGCAGCATAATAGAAAATCAAGAAGATGACCTTACATCTATGCTGATGAAGAGGTTAATAGAGGAAACACATAAAATATGTAAAGAATTAGAGGAAGATAAAACAAAACAGATCATGGCTATCCGTAAAGAAATGGAGGAAGATAAAGACAAGCAGATTAGGGCCATCCATTAAGAATTATGTGAAGATGCAGCCAAAGAGTTTGTGCCATTCAGAAAAGAAATAATTAAATCACTGAAGAAATAAAAGAAACAGAGTTGAAGGAACTAAAAGAAAAACAGGAAAATACAATCACACAGGTGAAGGAAGTAAACAAAACAACTCAAGACTTGAAGATAGAACTGAAAAATTAAAGAAAACACAAATGGAGGAAATAATGGAGAGGAAGAATTTAGGGAAAAAAACAGGAACTACAGAGGTAAGCATAACCAACAGATTACAAGAAATGGAAGAAAGAATCTCAGGTGTAGAAGATACAATGGAAGAAATCAAAGTATCTGTCAAAAAAAATGCTAAATCCAAAAAATTCCTGACACAGACCTTCCAAGAAATCCAAGACAATATGAAAAGACAAAACCTAAGAATAATAGGAATAGAGGAAAAAAAAAGACTCCCTTCTCCAAGGCCCAGAAAATATTTTCAACAAAATCATTGAAGAAAATTTCCAAAACTTAAAGGAGAAACCAATAAGAATACACGAGGCCTACAGAACACCCAACAAATTTGACCAGAAAAGAAAAGCCTCTGGATACATAATAATCAAAACAGTAAGTATACATAACAAAGAAAAAATACTAAAAGCTGCAAAGGAAAACGGCCAAGTAACATATAACAGTAAACCCAGGAGAATCACACCTGACTACTCAACACAGACTATGAAAGCCAGAAGGGCCTGGACAGATATCATGCAGACCCTAAGAGAACACAGATGTCAGCCCAGTCTACTATACCCCACAAAACTCTCAGTCCTCATACATGGAGAAAAAAAAAGATATTCAATGACAAAAACAAATTTCAACAATACCTACACACAAATCCAGCATTACAGAAGACACTGGAAGGGAAAATACAACCCAAGAAAATTAGCTTCTGTCAAGAAAACACAGGAAATAATTAACCTTACTAGAGTAAAACAAAAAGCAACTAAGCGCACAACCTTATGACCACAGACAACATCAAAATCAAAGGATCTAACAGCCACTGATCATTAATCTCTCTCAACATCAATGGAGTTAACTGTCCAGTAAAAAGACAAAGATTAACAGAATGGATACATAAACAAAACCCAGCAATCTGTTGCATACGGGAAACACACCTAAGGCACAAAGATAGACATTAAGTGAAGGTAAAAGGTTGGAAGATGACTTTCCAAGCAAATGGACCCAAGAAACAAGCAGGAGTAGCCATTCTAATATCTGATAAAATAGACTTTCAACCAAAATCAATCAAAAAAGATGGGGAAGGACACTTTATACTCATCAAGAGAAAATTCCACCAAGAAGACATCACAATCCTGAACATCTATGCCCCAAATACAAGAGCACCCACGTTTGTAAAAGAAACATTGATAAAATTTAAACCACATATAGATCCCCACACATTAATAGTGGGAGAATTCAACACCCCACTCTCAACAAAGGACAGGTCAACAAATCAGAATTTAAACAAAGAAACAATATCTCTCACAGCAGTCATGAATCAAATGGACCTCACAGACATTTACAGAACTTTACACCCAAACACAAAAGAAATTACCTTCTTCTCAGCACCTCATGGTACCTTCTCCAAAATAAACCATATAGTTGGTCACAAAGCAAGCCTCAATAGATACAAGAAGATTGAAATAATCCCTTGTATCCTGTCTGATCACCATGGAATAAAGCTGGTCTTCAACAACAACAGAAATAGCAAAATGCCTACACACATATGGAAACTGAACAACTTGTTACTAAATGACAGCTGGGTAGGGAAGAAATAGAGAAAGACATTAAAGTCTTCCTAGAACTCAATGAAAATGAAGACACAACATACCGAAACTTGTGGGACACAATGAAAGCAGTGCTAAGAGGAAAGTTCATAGCACTAAGTGCTATCAAGAAGAAATTCGAGACAGCTCATTTGAGCAACTTAATGGCCCACATAAAAACCCTAGAAAAAGATGAAGAAGACACACCAAAAAGGAGTAGATGGCTCGAAATAATCAAACTCAGGGCTGAAATCAATCAATTAGAAACAAATAAGACAATTCAGAGAATCAATGAAACCAAGAGCTGGTTCTTTGAGAAAAACAACAAGATCGACAAACCCTTAGCCAAGCTAACTAAAAGGCAGAGAGACACCACCCAAATCTACAAAATCAGAAATGAAAAAGGGGACATAACTACAGACACTGAGGAAATCCAAACAATCATTAGGACTTACTTCAAAAGTCTACATGCCACAAAATTTGAAAATCTAAATGAAATGGACAATTTTCTTGATCGATTTAACTTACCAAAGCTGAATCAGGACCAGGTAAATCAATTAAAAGTCCTATATCACCGAAAGAAATAGAAGCAGTCTTCAAAAGTCTCCCATTCAAAAAAAGCCCAGGACCAGATGGCTTCAGCGCAGAATTCTACCAGACCTTCAAAGAAGAGCTAACTCCAATTCTCTTCAAACTATTCCACAAAATAGAAACAGAAGGAATATTACCAAACTCATTCTATGAAGCCACAGTCACCTTGGTACCTAAACCTCACAAAGACTCAACAAAGAAAGAGAATTTCAGGCCAATCTCCCTTATGAACTTTGATGCAAACATACTTAACAAAATACTTGCAAACCGAATCCAAGAACACATCAAAGATATTATCCACTATGACCAAGTAGGCTTCATCCCAGGTATGCAGGGGTGGTTCAATATATGGAAATCCATCAATGTGATCCACCATATTAACAAACTGAAAGAAAAAAAAAAACATGATAATCTCCCTAGATGCTGAAAAAGCATTTGACAAAATCCAACATCCATTCATGTTTAAAGTATTGGAGAGATCAGGGATACAAGGCACATATCTATACATAGTAAAGGTGATTTACAGCAAGCCTATAGCCAACATCAAACTGAACGGAGAGAAACTTAAAGCAATCCCACTGAAATAAGGGACAAGACAAGACTGCCCACTCTCTCCATATCTCTTCAACATAGTTCTGGAAGTCCTTGCTATAGCAATAAGACAGTTGAAGGAAATCAAGGGGATAGAGACACGGGAAAGGAAGAAATCAAATTATCACTATTTGCAGATGATATGATAGTATACATGAGTGACCCCAAAAACTCTACCAGGGAACTCCTACAGCTGAAAAACACCTATATCAAAGTGGAAGGATAAAAAATTAACTCAAAAAAAAAGTAGGACACCTGTATACAAAAGACAAAAGGGCTGAGAAAGAAATTAGAGAAACAACACCATTCACAATAGCCACAAATGACATAAAGTACCTTAGTGTAACCCTAATGAAGCAAGTCAAAGACTTGTATGAAAAAAATTTCAAGTTTCTGAAGAAAGAATTAGAAGAAGATATGAGAAGATGGAAAGATCTCCCATACTCATGGCTTGGCAGGATTAACATAGTAAAAATGGCCATCTTACCAAAAGCAATCTACATATTTAATGCAGTTCCCATCATATGGCCAACACAATTCTTTACAGACCTGGAAAGAAAAATTCTCAACTTCATATGGAATAACAAACAACCAAAAATTTCTAAAACAACCGTCTACAATAAAAGATCTTCTGGAGGTAGCTCCATCCCTGATCTCAAGCTGTACTATAGAGCAACAGTTATAAAAACTGCATGGTATTGGCATAGAAACAGAATAGTGGAACAATGGAACTGAACAGAAGACCCAGAAATAAACCCACACACTTATGGACTCCCGATTTTTGACAAAGATGCCAAAACCATACAATGGAAGAAAGATAGCATCTACAACAAATGATGCTCTTCCAACTGGATGTCTACATGTAGAAAAATGAAAATAGATCCATACTTATCACCCTGCACAAAACTGAAGTCCAAGTGGATCAAAGACCTCAACATAAAACCAGATACATTAAATCGGCTAGGAAAAAGAGTGGGGAATACCCTAGAACTCATTGGTACAGGAGAAAACTTCCTGAACAGAACACCAACAGCACAGGCTCTAAGAGCAACAATCAATAAATGGGACCTCATGAAATTGAAAAGCTTCTGTAAAGCAAAGGACACTGTTATCAAAACAAAGCGACTGCCTACAGATTGGGAAAGAATCATCACCACCAACCCTTTATCTGACAGAGGACTCATATCCAGTATATATAAAGAACTAAAGAAGCTGAAAAGCAGCAAACCAAGTATGCCACTTAAAAAATGGGGAACAGAGCTAAAGAGAGAATTCTCTGTAGAGTAATGTCAAATGGCACAGAAGCACTTAAAGAAATGCACAACCTCATTCGCCACTAGGGAAATGCAAATCAAAACAACCCTGAGATTTCACCTTACACCCATCACAATGGCCAAGATCAAAAACTCAAGTGACAGAAAATGTGGAGAGGTTGTGGAGAAAGGGGAACCGTTCTCCACTGCTGGTGGGAATATAAACTTGCACAACCACAATGGAAATCAATCTGGCGCTTTCTCAGACAACGAGGAATAGCGCTTCCTCAAGATCCAACCATATCACTCCTAGGCATATACCCAAAAGAGGCACAAGTACACAAAAAGGACATTTGCTCAACCATGTTTGTAGCAGCTTTATTTGTAATAGCCAGAAGCTGGAAACAGCCCAGATGCCCCTCAACTGAAGAATGGATGCAGAAACTGTGGTACATCTATACAATAGAGTATTACACAGCAATGAAAAATAAAGAAATCATGAAATTTGCAGGCAAATGGTGGGACCTGGAAAGGATCATCCTGAGTGAGTTTTCCCAGAAGCAAAAAGACTCGCATGGTATATACTCACTCATATAAACATACAACATAGGATAAACCCACTAAAATCTGTACATCTAAACAAACTAAGCAAAAGAGAGGACCCTAAGTAAAAATATTCAATCCCCATTCTGAAAGGCAAAGAGGATGGACATCAGAAGAAAAAGAAAATAGGAAACAACCTAGGAACCTGCTACAGAGGGCTTCTTAAAGCCAGAAGAAGAAAGTAGGAAACAGCCTTGGAACCTGCCACAGAGGACCCCTGAAAGCCTCTGCCATGCAGACTGTCAAAGCAGATGCTGAGCCTTATGGCCAACTGTTGGCAGAGTGAATGGAATTATATTTAAGAAGTGGGAAATAGTAAGAGCTGGAGAGGACAGGAACTCCACAAAGAGAGCAACAGAACAAGAAATTTGAACACAGGGAACTTCCCAGAGACTCATACTCCAACCAAGGAGTATCTTTGGAGATAACCCAGAACCCTGACATGCAGCTACTTCTGATGAGAACTGATAGACTAAGATCAGAAAGAAGGAGAGGAGGACCTCTCCTATCTGTGGACTTGGGGAGGGGCATGCATGCAGAAAGGGGGGGAGGTTGGGACCGGGAAGGGAGGAGGGAGGGGCTTGTGTGGGGATACAAAATGAATAAAGTGTAATTAGTAAAAGTTAAAAAAATAATAAAAAAAGCATAAACTTACAGTGGGTATATTGGGACAAGTCTTTAATCCCAGCACTCAGGGAGGCAGAGGCAAGTGGATCACTGTGAGTTTGAGGCCAGCCTGGTCTACAGAGTGAGTCCAGGACAGCCAAGGCAACACAGAGAAATCCTGTCTCAAAAAAAAGATAAGGTTATATATGAACCACTACAATACAAAATGGGAATATTTATAATGCCCAAGGTTTGCACAGACTTTGAGATCATCATAGCTAAGAACCAGACAGTTTATTAATTGTATTTATTGAACAATCATGTGTTAAATCACGAAGACCTAGCAGTAGAGTCAAGATGACAGGATCCACTATTCAGCAACAATATGATTAATCCTTCCAAATCAGATGTCCACTCAGGTCACAGAGTCTATACAGGTATAATAGAGGGAACTATTGGAACACACAGAAGGAGCCTGGAAGCCAGTCTTGGGTCAGTACTATAGGCTCTGTGTTAGAGGGGAACACTGAAAAGAGTAAGCCAGAAAATTGAGAGCAGTGCCTGCACACAGATAGAGGTAGGAAAGCTCACATTTGGGGCAGGAGAAGCTACAGAGAAAGGAGTGGAGTAGACAGGTAGCAAGACTTGAGGATAGATAACTGGATGGCCACCTAACTGATAAGGATGTGTTAGTGCATGCTAAGGAAGGCAATTTTCCTAAGGGAAGAGCAAAGCAGTGAGAAAACAGTGGGAAGAGTATAAATGGCCCTTGCAAGGATCAGCTTGCACAGTGACTCCTGGTCTAAGCTGGATGAGTCTGGCTTTTCTACCATCATTCTGAGAGGGTGATGGTGACAGAAGTGAGTAAAGTGCTGGCTAGAAACATGCAGGTCCAGAGACTCTGAGATACAACATCAGATCATGGAGAAGAAGGAATAAATGTGTTTCTCATTAGAAACATGTATGTTCACATCTTTTGTTTGATCTACCTAAAAAGCATGTAGAATCTTTTAACCAGAGGAAAGAGGTCATACGTGCTGCTTATAATTTACTTGAGAAATCCATCACTTAATCTAAATTTAACTCTTAAATTAGTGAGCATACCTTCTTCTGCTTCTCTGGTCATGTGCTTTACCAAACCATAAGTATTGTGTATGTATCTCCAGTACACATAAATCACCGATATATAAAGCAATTTTATATATTTGATACAACACGCTGGACTGTAAAAGATTTATCTTCAATTTTATAAAACTGCATTACACCTGAGTCAGAAAACACTAGCTGACGCTTCTTTTTTCTTCGGTGCTGAAGGAAATCTAATCTGGAGTCTGGTGTGTGCATCTTAAGTGCCCTGACACTGGAGTATGGCCTCATCTGAGAATCACTCCCATTTCTCTACTCCTGTTACCAGATAGCTCTTAGTGATGGGGTCATTCAAAAATTTAGAACTTGGACATCGTAACTTAAGAACAAATCCGCGGGATGGTGCGTCTTTTCCCAACAGTCTTTTTGTACACAACTAGCTTTAAAAGACAGATGATTCATAATAATAGCCATTACAAGGTAATGATGGGAATTGGGTTTTTAGAAGGGGAACTTAAGTCATCTACCTGCCAGAAACATACAAATCTAATTGCTGTAAGGAAAATGGAGGAAACACACAATAGAATCACCCAAAATGCAATCCTCTGTGAAATGAAGCTAAGCATGTTACAAGCAAATAATGTGCAAAGTTAGACCATGTGCCGTGTCTCCACTAAGTGGTGACTTGCTCCTGCCTGGGTCTCCTCTCACACTGTTGACTTGGCCCTGACTTACCATACTCTCCTGAAACAGACGTTTGAGGGTTAGCACTTCATTTGCCATGTTTCCTTGAGTCTCGTGTAGGTTTTCATAATTCTCTTGGTCTGTTTTTATTGTTGACAATTCTTGCTCAGTCAACTGAATGTTTATATCTTGATGTAAATATTTGCAATGTATAGGTCCCCATGTATCTTTAAGATAATTGATCTGCATGAAAAATACAGTTGGTAATGACGGATAATTCTGACATAAGTACAGTTGTAACTTATTAAAATCTATAGCAGAATCTTGGGGAGTAGTCTGTTGGAATACAGAACTACACTCTTTACATTGATCATCTTTGTCACAAAAAATGTTTACTTGTCCTTTGCCTTTCCTTGTTCTGTAACTGTTTCATGTTTTCCTTCCTTTAAAGCAGGACGTTTAGTACCTAATTCAGTCACACTGAACAAATTAGATAAGAATCAAGAGTGTGAGTTGGGTGGTGGTATCACCTGCCTTTAACCCCAGTGTTTCAGAATCAGAAGCAGGTGGATCTCTGAATTCAATGCCAGCCTGATCTACCTTGTGATTTCCAGGGCAGCCAGGCCTACACAGAGAAACCCTGTCTTGAAAAAACAAAAGCCAAAAATGGAAATACTGGAGTTTTTTCTTAGGTAAAAAATATTTCACACACATTTAGTAAAGCAAAGTACATCTGGAAAGACATTTAAGTAAAGCTTCACATCTCTCTCCTCTCTGAGATGGTCCTTCTGAGGCCCACACAGCAAACTCACCTACTAAAGGCTGCTTCCCTTCCTTCTTACCCTCTCAAGAAGTGGGGATGGAGGCTAATTTTAAGAGGCTATATTCCCTTTCTGTTTCCTTCTCTGGTTCTAGTAATAGAATCAGCACATAGAAAGTATAGACCTACAAACACAGACTCCAAATGCATCCAAGGAATATCATGATTCCTGTGCTCCTGGTCATACAATCAAGGGAAGAACTGGAAGACTGAGCTTACCTTTGTGAAGAAGAGGGCAGAGACTAGCAGAACCACCTTGACCATTGGAGGTAGCTAACCATGAATTTGGAGACGCTCAGGGTAAAGGATTTGTCCTGGGACAGAAGAGCTGAGGTTAGACTGACAAGCTTAAGTCATCAGGCCAAGATTTCTTGTGGGCACTGCTTTATGTTTGGCTACACTTTTGAGTTAAAATGTTAACTTTGTATTCTTGGTAAAAATCTAACTGTTCTGGGAAGCATGCCCACTTTAAGGTGTTTCCTTATGTAATTACTATAAAATTATTAGCCTGACTGCAGTAAAATCGCAGCAGACTCAAACACTCTTCAGTGTGGCCTCTGACTGTCATTCGCCAAAACTGTGCCTTCCTGATATCTAAAGCCCTGATTCTCCACGGGTTTGTGGGACCCTGCTTGGGTCAGTCCCTTGCAACACATATTATTTCAAAATAATAATAGTGTGTGGGAGGGTTCATTTCATATACACATGTTTCACCTGTTACACATGCCTAGTCACATGCCTTTGTGACCAGTGTTCTTCATTTTCTGTCACTAATTCATTTCTGAGAGTCAGGTTTTTCTACCTCAATATACAGCATGTGTCTCCTTCACATATATCTTCATTACAGATCCCTTTAAGATCTCATGATCTCTCTGTCTATCTCTTTCTAACACACACACACACACATACACACACAAACACAACTAGTACTCAAATACAAATCCTCATGACAGGGAAACAGGTGTTCTTAATCACTGAGATATCCCCTCAGCTCCATAAAATGATATTTGTATTTTATTATTATAATTAAAATTCAATTGCAACATTTCATTTCTTCCATTTCTTTATTCTAAGATTCTTTCCCCACACCCTCCCACTTCCTGTCAAATACATGGCCCATTTTCTTTAATTGTTATTATTATATAAATACATATAAATCTGTGACTATGTTCAAACATACTGATAAGTCCCCTTATGGTTGGTAGTATATGTGTTATTTCTGAGCTAACCATTTGGGATTGGATCACCAATTAGGAATTTATCTTGAGAAAGACTAATGTTCTCACACTCAGTAGTATTTATGTGCTTATAGTTCTTTGTCTAGAGTTTGGCTTCATGACATTCCCTCATCCAACTAACTTGGATGATGTTTCTTCTCAGGTATTATTAAAGCAACCATATTGTTGGACTATAATGACTGAAGCCTGCCCCTTATTTCTAGGAGACCCAGATTTAAGACAGATTATCTGATCCTCGGCTTTATAGTATTTCTGAGTCTTTTAATTAAGTTCTCTGAGTTCACTGTTTAAGAGTTACCTTCATATGTGTCCAATGAGCTACGAACCACTGGAACATTTATTTTCTGTATTTTGAACCACTGTGGTTTTCTGTAATAGTCTCATTCCATTGCAAAGAGAACATATGATGAAGGGGTAAGAGCTACATTATCTGTGAGTATTAGCTTAAATATTTAAAATGCCTTTAAGACAAGACCTTTTCCTCTAATAGGCATGACCTTAGTTGCAAGGTTTCCAGTACCAGGAATGCTTTTCTGCTGCTGAGAATTCACACAATTACTTACCACTTGTCATTGTTGTGGTTCACAAGTGCAGTTGTGTAGGATTGCTTTTTCCTTTTCCCAGCCCTTACTGTAGCTTGCATAGCCCCTTTAAATACTATTAAACCTGGTGCTCAGGGAGGAGTTTTACATGTCAGAACCAGCTGAATTCTTCCATCGCCTAAGTCTGAATTAATAGAGAATAGATTTCAAATGGTTATTTTGATTCTCAGCATTTGAGTTTCTGAGTTATTATTAATTGACCAATTTCTTCTGGACTGTAAGGAGTACATTAGCGGAAAGCATAACTCAGAAAATCTTTTCCTCATGTTGTGCAGAATGAAAGGACTGGAGAAAAAATAGGGTCCCCTTTATCCCTTATTCCAGGTCCTCCAAATCTCCCTGTTCTTCCTCCCATGAAAGTTTCAGGAGATCCCCCAGGATCAAAGTGTCTTTCTCTACCAAAGCCACCTCAGTCCAAGAAAGGGCAAGCTCAGAACTCACGTTTGCCTCTGCATCTGAACATTCCTCCGGATGCACCAGGGTCCATAAGTCCTCCTCTTTTTCCTCGCATGCCATCAGGCCCACAGTCACCATCCAGAGGTGGGAAGGGTGGCAGAGGAAGTCCTTGGTCTTAGGGGTATTACAGTGATGTATTCTATTCTCCAGCAAAGTTCTGGTAGAACCCATCCTGAGATACTGCTACTCTCCAACTCAGGATGGACTAATCCTCCTCCAGAGGGGGATCCCTTTTGAGCCCTGGTGTCCATTTCAGGGTGAAGTCTCCTATGAACTGGCATTGCAGAAACATAACTATCCAGTTCTCTACAAAAAGGCCTTAATTCAAATACCTTTCAATATAACTGGCCTGTGGATGAAGCTTTTACCGTTGTGTCTGCATTGAGCAATCAGAGACTCATGAAGGCTGCTGCTTAGTTTTATTTTGCCTCTGTCTTCCTTTAAATCCCCGAACGGGATCTTTCAATAGGACAGTGTCCGCATTCAGAAGTGCTACATTCCCTTCTGAGTTGTGTTTCTATGAGCATCCTTTTCCAGCATGCTCAGCCATGCAGGTGACAAGTGGAATTAAAATTACTCAGGTTGACACTATATTCTAGCCATTGCAATGGGTAAACTGCAAGTCACCTCTGTTATAGAGGATTGCACAGTGATGATCATATTTTAACATCTAATCTCAAAATCAACTTTTAAATTTCTAATATAATATCCTCCCCCCTTTACCTGATAACAGCTGACTCTTTCTCAGAATATTGCAATGCATATTGTTAGCCTCCAAGACTCATATATCAAATGTGATTTCAAGACCTTTGCTTTTTCCCTGTTTCTGACACAGATTCCTTTGGTAAATTTTCTTATTAAAAACTTCCCGCTATTTCCCACTTCTTACATAAAATTAGCTGAAGGGGAAGGGAACTCCACAAGGAGAGCAACAGAAAAAGATAATTTGAACACAGGGAACTTCCCAGAGACTCCTACTCCAACCAAGGACTATTCTTGGAGATAACCTAGAACTCCTGCACAGATGTAGCCCATGGCAGTTCAGTGTCCAAGTGGGTTACATAATAATGGGAAGAGGGACTGACTCTGACATAATCTGATTGGTCTGCTCTTTGATCACCTCCCCTTGAGGGGGTAGCAGCATTACCAGGCCACAGTAGAGGACAATGCAGGCAATTTTGATGAGAACTGATAGACTAAGATCAGAAAGGAGAGGAGAACTATCAGTGGACTTGGGGAATGGCATGCATGCAGAAAGGGGAGGGAGGATGGGATCTGGAGGGGAGGAGGGAGGGGCTTATGGGGGGATACAAAATGAATAAAATGTAATTAATAAAAAATTAAAAAAAAAACTTCCCGCTAATATTTGGAGAAGACGGGGTTTACTACGAAACATCATTGTTAAATCAACACGGAAAGAAAACTTCAGGTTCCCTGCAAAATCTAACTGATGTTGGTGGCAGAAAAGAAATAGAACAACCAGACAACCACTCTCGCAGTGGGATGACATGCCCCACAGAGAGTGGCAAAGTGCCCAGAAGTCCAACAGGTCCTATTGACAACGAGGGGATTATAGGTAAGAATAGAAGTTCTATTATTGTTATTTTTTTTCACCACTTGTTTTAATGTTTCTTCACAAATGGTGACAATACTGAAGTAGAGCCAAAGAATAATCAAAATGTTGCTGCCAACATTATAAATATGGAATGATACATTAAAAACATTTTCTGGTGTAAAAATGAAACTGATCATCAGTGAAGCTCTGCAGGTCTCTAGTAGGGTGGGTCTCTGTATTCCTGATGTTGCTCCCCTTTATCCCTTATCTCAGGTCCTCCATATCTGCCTGTTCTTGCTCCCATGGAAGGTCCAGGAGATCCGCCAGGAACAAAGCATCTTTCTCCACCAAAGCCACCTCTGTCCAACAAATGGCAAGCTCAGAACTCACGTTTTTCTCTACGACTGAACATTCCTCTAGATCCACCAGGGTCCATAAGTCCTCCTCTTCTTCTTCGTATGCCATCAGGCCCACAATCACCCTCCAGAGGTGGAAAGGGTGGCAGAAGGAAGTCCTTGGTCCTCAGAGTATTACAGTGATTGCATAATATTCCTCAGCAAATTTCTGGTTTCCAGAGCCCATCCTGGGATACTGCCACTCTCCAACTCAGGCTGGACTAATCCTCTTCCACAGGGGGATCCCTCTTGAGCCTTGGCGTCCATTTCAGGTTAAAGTCTCCTCTGTTTCCTCCACAGCCTTCCATGTCACCAGTGTGTCCTCCCAAACTTTCTTGGCCACCAGGATCTCCACAATATCAATGCTTGATTGAGCAAAAAGTGGCATTTACTGATTAAACCTAAAAGTATGAGCCATATGCAACTGGCTATCAAGGGCCACGCGATGCAATCTCTTTATCATAAATATTACAATATTGATTTTTTCTGTGCATTTGTGGTGAGGCAGAAGGTTGTTTGCTATAAAATGAAAAGAACATTCAACCCTTAAGTGAGTTCAATTAGGATATACAATGACTGCCCTTATTTCTTAGCTTCTGAGACATCTGAGAAGATATCATTCATAAATATGACGACTATATCATGACCTGTAATGAACAATGAAACTGTGCACATAACTCCACCAGCACCCAGTGACGAATATATCACTGTGCTTTCTTCCTATCCATGAGGACCATTTGTGGGACACCTATTCGGCAAGTCTCTCACAAGTGTTTGTAAGGATAGCAAGCTGCTCTCTGTTATGCTTGTAAGTTAATTTTTGTTCTCTCTGGCTGTCCTGTCCCACATACTTGCTGGGGAACCGTGCTCTCAATTAATAATTTATCAAACATGTGAATGTTTAGTTAACCTATCCATGAGGGGGAAATCCTTTTAAGACAATGTTTCCAAGAAATAAATCCCAGTGAAATTTAAGTCATGTAATTAAACAAAATTGAAAAACAAATGTATAATATGCCCAAGTTTCCCCTGATTTCAGCACAAATCCCAATCCACCATGTAGTTAGAGGAAAGGATTCTATGGATGAGAGTCCGTTGGTGTCCCCAACTGTCAAATCTTCCAGCTTCTTTTAACCTCCATATTATTCTAGAGTCTCATGTAATAGCATTGCCTCTGAGATCATTCAATCTTATAAGTCAATATATCTAGAGTGTTTTACATTAATTTTTCAAGGAATTAGGCGTAATCATTTTTCTTTGCTATATATTAATCCTTTCATCCTAGAAAAATATATTTCAAATTCATCTAATATGGCTTGAACTATTTTAAATAAGTTATTAAATTGCCATAGAAAATGACAATATGTACTATTCAGCAAACATTTTAAAACTATATGGTAGCATGTCAACAAGATTATCATGTCAGACACATGACAATTACTGCACATACCTTGAGTATTTTACAGCAAACTCTTTTGGTAACCATGACTATAATCATTCCAACTTTGAAAAAAGCAAAAATAGTGAATAAAGCAGTATATGGTAGTTATTTTACACAGTGAAAGCATGAAAGAGGAATTAAAACTCTTTGGGTCTTTGACTGGGACAACAACTTTTTACATTGATAGCTAAAACTATAACCTCTCAGGAGAAGGAAATGATAGTCTTTATCAAAGGAACTTTCCTGATAGGCAAAATGTTTCCTAAGAAGATAGATTTCAAGATTGACAACAGTACCCAGGACTGACAGGAGGTGTTTGTGTCACTAAAAAAGAATTATCCCAATTGGAACTGGGAATGGCATGCTTGGGAAGGATATTCCTAGAGGAGAAGGAAAAAGTAAGGGAGGAACTATCACCACAACTATTTAGGAAACCAAATTGTGACTCCATGCAAAGGAGGATCTGATTCCAACAAACTCCAATGTTTAAAATTGGGAAAAATGGATTGGGGAGAAAATATATTCAGAAGTAATGAACTCAAGGATAGGTTTTTTACCTACCCCAGAGGGAGGAATAGCTTTCCTGGGACACAGAGGACATTGCATCCATTACTGAAGATACCTAATATGCTAGGGTTAGATGGAAGGGGAGGAGGAAGTCCCCTAGCAGTGGACTTGGAAAAGGATAGGGAGGAGATGAGGGAGGGGGTGGGATTGGGAGGGAATGAAGGAGGGGTTTATGGCTGGGATGCAAAGTAAATAACCTGTGATGAATATTAAAAAAAAGAAAAAATACAAAATCTTCTTCATTCCTCCCAGTTGTAGTTACTGACCTCTGATTGCCATTGCTCTGGTTCACAGTAACAGACACATTCGTTCTTCAAACTTTTGTATGTATAATAATAGAAGCATGTGTTTATTTCATAGAAGACATGATATCAATCATTGGTGATAAGGGACTAGATGAACACCATTTATTCAGAAAATTAGTGACCAAACCATACTGGGACCTACGGGAATAGATCGACTTTCAACAGAAAGTAAATTTGCAAGAGGAATCTGTGGTTGTCATAGCAGCGGTCTTCATGGTAATATCTTTAGCATCCTCCATACTTAGCATCCCTCTAGACATGTGTGAGTACTTTCCTTCCTTGAGATAAACTGCTGCTGACACATTCCTTCAACTATGCAAACTGATGACCTGAGGACAAGAGGAAGATAAAGTTCTGAGAAGCTAAGGGATTCATCACAACAGACCATTGAAACCCATTTGTAGGGACATAACTTCCTCCCGTGTCAGGTGTGCTCTGGTCTGGCAATGCAAATCATCCTGCTGATTTCACCTATGACCATACTATTTGAGGTCATAACAAAACAAGTAAAAATAATGGTAAAAATGTGACTTTAAAAACTCAAGTCTTGAATCATACTTACCAAAAATATATCCTTCATAAATAAAGACAGTTCAAGATGGCTAATCCATCACCAACCTGTTGGTTGTTGCCCTCTGTCCAGTACATACATGATTTTTTTTTCCTTCTCTACCAAAAAAAATCAAGTACTTTTATATTTATTATATTATCACTTGTCAGAAAATCAAGAGTGTTCTCAAGCTACTCAAAGTACTCTACTACAAGCTAAACTTACAGGGGAGCAATAGTGGTTCTTGAGAAATAACATTGCTTGGTTCAAATTGGGCCATACTCTGAGTTCACCACTCAGTAGACTCTGGAGCTACAGCCTCAAACTTAAAGAGAGAAAGTACTGTTCTGAGAAAAGACATGATAGGTAAAATCAGACAAAGCCAGCACTTGATCCCTCCTTGAACTGGAGCTTGTCATGTATGGCTTGCTTTCATTGCCAGAAAGCTGGGACCTCATAGTGAGGAAGAAAGTAATCATCAGTGACCAGCAAGGCAGGGCTGTACACTTAGGGTAATTTAAAGGTACAGGAACACCTGGAGTTTTCCCATTGTTCTCATTTCTCTACCCTTGGAACTTCAAAATATGGCTGACACTTCACAGATCAGAAATCATTGAAATTAATCATCCTTTACTGAATTATGAATTGTGGTTTTTACTGAACTAGTTAGTCCTGAACAATTTTGGGCTATTTAGTATGAAGAGAATATATGCGTATTATGAGCTATATAATTTGATATCTCTTTTTCTTACTCAGGTAATTAGGGATTTCTCCAATTTTTATTGGTATGTTTATTTTTCATTGTTATTCATGTATTTGCTTATTTATCTATTTTGAGACATGTCTGTGTTGGACACTCACTCTAGTCTCTAACCAAAGGCCCCAGTGATTCATTCTGAATAGGGATTCTAAGTATATAGTATAAATGCTTGCCTTGGCTTCACACATCTCACTGTCCCTAGTCTTTTGAAACTGCAGTGAATGTGTGTCCAAGGACCAAGGTTGGAAGATCGAGGTAAAGTCTTTGCTAGAACAATAAGACAATTAAAGGAGATCAAGGGGATACAGATTGGAAAGGAAGAAGAAAAAGTATCACTATTTGCAGATGATATGATAGTATACAAGAGTGACCCCAAAATTTCTACTAGAAAATTCTTACAGCTGATTAACACCTTAACACCTACAGCAAAGTGGCTGGATACAATATTAACTCCAAAAAATCATTAGTCCTCCTGTATACAAAAGACAAAAGGGAGGAGAAAAAAATTAGGGAAACAACACCCTTCACAATAGCCACAAAGGACATAAAGTACCTTGGTGTGAACCTAACCAAGCAAGTCAAAGACTTGTATGAAAAAAATTCCAATCTCTAAAGAAAGAATTAGAAGATGATATCAGAAGATGGAAAGATCTCCCATGCACATGGCTTGGCAGGATTAGTATAGTAAAAATGGCCATCTTACTGAAACAGTCTACAGATTCAATATAATTCCCATCAAATTACTGACACAATTCTTTACAGAACTTGAAAGAAAAATTCTCACCTTCATATGGAACAACAAGAAACCAAGAATTGCTAAAACAATTCTCTTCAGTAAAAGATCTTCAGGAGTTATCTCCATTTCTGATCTCAAGTTGTACTATTGAGCAACAATAGTAAAAACTGCATGGTACTGGAATGGAAACAGTTTGGTCGATCAATGGAATCGAATAGAAGACCCTGATAGAAATCCACACAGTTTTCGATACACACTACGGACACATTGAGGAAAACAGAAGCAAGTAAATATATTTTATACTCTCAACCACTGTTAATGATATTATTTTCACAAACAGTTCTACTCACATATATTACTTTAGGTTGTCAGATATGAAAACAAAGAAGGATAAGTATTCTGAACTATTTGTGCATGAAATATGAAAATAATCCAAGTGTGATATTCATGAAATTTTTTTTGGTAAAATATTTTTGGTTGGGAAGCTAGATTTTAACTGCTGAGCTTGGAGGATGTCTTCCCCTAAGACGGGACTTAGGAAAGGGCCGAAATGAAGAAGAGGGAGGTTGGGTGGTACAAAAAAGAGAGGAGGGAGGGGGCTGCAGTAGAGAAAATTTCGAATAAATAGAAATAAATAAATAAATAAATAAATAAATAAATAAATAAATAAATAAATAAATATTGAAAAATTAAAAAGCCTGGTCAAGTATAAAATTAGGTGAACCCTTGAAAGAAACATAAAAGTTAAACAGAAACAGTCATTGCTGTGAGGATATTGAAACTTTTTCTTTCCTATTAGACCATATTTTACTGACTGTATATTAAGTACATGCCCATACTATTCTTAGTCATTTCATGGGTTCATATCTGTATGAAGTAACTACTAATATTTTTGTCATTTTAAGATTCTCATAACAAATTTGTAAACAACGTTAAATGACAGGACCTTGTTTCTGCCTTGTTGATTTACAGGTTTCCCTTATGAGAATTCTCATTGAAGATTTTCCAAAGATCTTTGAAGAGGATACTACTACATTTTATAAAGACATGCTAAGGAGAGTTGAGAACATAAAGAATTCCTCTGGTTTACAAACTGCTGTTGATAAATCTTGTGATAAGGCTGTTGCCAATGAGGGAAGTGAGAAAAACTTTCCTAATGATAATTCTGAAGAATTAAAGATTACAACTGTTCCTCCTCCATAGGAAGATGCTACAGGCAACAGGAAGTTTAAGTAGTAATCAGATGACATCATCTTCTGATTTCACAAAACTGAAAATAGAATCAAAGCAGTACTGTCACACACTATGATATTAGAGCATGGGAAAAGTCTAGTTTTAAACAACAGTAAGCGCTCAGTCCCCATCCTGAAAGGCAAAGAAAATGGACATCAGAAGAAGAAGAAGAAGAAAACAAGAAACAACCTAGAAACCTGCCACACAGGGCCTCTGAAAGGCTCTGCTCTGCAGACTATCAAAGCAGACTCTGAGACTTATGGTCAACTGTGGGGCAGAGTACATGGAATCTTATGTAAGAAGTGGGAAATAGTAAGATCTGGAGAGGATAGGAACTACACAAGGAGAGCAACAGAACTAGAAAATTTGAACATAGTAGTCTTCCCAGAGACTCATACTCCAACCAAGTACCACGCTTGGAGGTAACCTAGAACCCCTGCACAGATGTAGCCCATGGCAGTTTAGTGTCCAAATGGGTTCCATAGAAATGGGAAGAGGGACTGCCTCTAATATAACCTGATTGGCCTGCTCTTTGATCACCTCCCCCTGATGGGGGAGCAGCCTTATCAGGCCACAGAAGATGACAATGCAGCCACTCCTGATGAGATCTGATAGACTAAGTTCAGAAGGAAGGAGAGGAGGACCTCCCTTCCTTCTTCACGCATGGGGAGGGGCATTCGTGAAGAAGGGGAAAGGAGGGTAGGATTGGGAGGGGAGGAGAAAGGAGCTTAAGGGGATACAAAGTGAATAAACTGTAATTAATAAAATATAAAGAAAAGTCACCTCCTCTAGCTCTTACTGGCAGATTTTGATGACTTTGAGTCTTATTCATTTGAGGGAACCATTATCAGTTGCTCTTCTAGTACTCAAAAGACTTGTAAAATTAACTTAATTGTTGTCAATTTCCCTTTGTGAGCTAAGCCACCCCAGCTTCTCATAGGTCAAAACAAAACAGAAGCCTTCATTTCTCAAGATGTTTATGTCAACATTGGGGACTGGTGATGGAGAAGGCTCACCATGTTAGTATTTCATGCCTGTCCTTTTCCCTTTTGTTTCCCTCTCTTTTTTACCATTTCTTTCTCAAAGCAGTTGCCCTCAATTGTAATTTCTACTTGTGTGGTATTCAAGTGTTGCTGAAGTGTAGGAAAGGAAATTGTGTAGGCTAAGGCCACTGCACAGTGGCAGTAGAGGAAACTCTTTTACCAGGTGTTCTTTAAGAACTAGGAGTAAAAAGTGATGTTTACTTATATTTGTTATACCCCACACAGGAATTATCTGTTCATAGAGTTAAGATTTGTTCATACAGGCCTGAGGTGTGTTCGCTCAGGGGAAACATGTGTGTTAATTCATACAAACCCTTGGACTCAGTCAGCATCAAAACACACTTGCAAGCAAACACGTGAATGAAAAGGAGAGGTTAAGGAAGGGAAAAGAAAAAGAAATGAAAGGATGATTTTAGGACAAAAATAAAGAATTTGGGGTAGTGCTATTTCATTTATTTTTCTGCATGTGTGTGTGTGTGTGTGTGTGTGTGTGTGTGTGTACTCAGGCTCAAAGAATGCTGCAGAACACCCTTGTGAGAATTTTCTGGCTTTAC